>NC_050468.1:7567509-8167509 GCF_013373865.1 Monomorium pharaonis | reverse complement strand
ATCGCGAAGGGAGGAAGGAGAGGCATACGGAAAGGAAGAATCGGGTGCATGTTCCACTTGGAGGAACGCTTGGGACGCTCAAGGAAGCCGACGTTGCTTACGATATCTGTTTTTTACAAGTGGAAAGGAAGCTTTCTCCATCGTTGATAACGCTAACTAGACACGGAGATACCCTACGATGCCTCTCGGTTCGATTAACTTTACGAGCGCATTTCCGGATTAAAGAGTGCTTTTTACGGCACCGTGAACACGCATCGCTTTGAAGAAACGATAACGTCTCTATTATACAAGTATTATGACGCTCGAAAGTATTTTAGTATTTATTTGAAAGATTCAATAGTCAGGACATCTGTGGAAAATAAAATCGACACGGGTGATCAGTTAGGTCTTTTTATGAGCGGTTGGCGATTATGACGGACATTGCTTATGTTACGGCAGCTGTCTTCGATATCTTAACTGGCTTTCTTCGCACATGTTTTTCGGGTGACGTGCGTCTAAAAAAGGATTCGTGCTGGTGTAAATGTAAACACCGAAACGACGATGTTCGCCACGGTAAAAGTTCGAAGGCATCCCACGTATATGGTACATTATATACGTCACCGTGAATGTTATAATATCCCGAATATCTTCATATTATTCCATGAATAATTTATTTCATCATTGTAGAGTATCTTTAAATATAGTGCAGAAAGAGGTATTTAAATTCAAATTTAATTTTATAAGCAAAAATTGCAAATAAAAAATAAATAATTTTATCTAAATAATATTTTATTAAATTTTAAAATACAATTAATTCTTAGAGTCCGAGTTTTTGGACGTCAGCATTTTATGCATAAAATGGCAAAGTCCGGTTCTTCAGATGTCTAATATAAATATTCATAAAAAATTAAAAATGACAATTTTTACTTTTAATTTTATGTCATAAATTATTAAAAATAATTATTCTTTTCGTTGAAATTATTATTTAGTCTTTATAAATCGATCTTTTTCTAGCATTGAAAGGCTACTTAAAAGTAGCAAAGAAGAAGAAAAGTATTTAATGTAAATGTATGCTAAGTTTTAATACAATAATAATGAACCGCGGGATGGTCCTCATGCGAGGTCCCACCTCTAGCACTCGGACCGAGAATATATCAGTACATATATCATTAATTTAATATTACGAGTTTATCATATCGAGCGTAAGATTTGATCGTAATTGGCTAGTTGTCGGTCATTGAGATAGCACATGAAAAAATCGAGTTCCTTTGCGAACGATATTATTCACATCCTACATTGCATTGAATTGAGAATTTTTCGAACTTTCTAGCAATAGGTCTTGACCGCATTTATAATCAGGAACATTACATGTAGCTGAGAGAATATCTACATTGTTTCTCGGAGAGAAAGGCGGAAGTAGCATCTGCAGTCGTAGGATTTTCAAAGTAAGAACAAGTACACGTTACATGTAGCAACACAAGTAGAAAGTAACTAAAGTGCGTGTCGTTCGATCAAATCGAAAAAAGAACGAATAGAAAATTCCGCGAAGTGAGAACGGAGCATGCAAAGAAACTTCGTAAAATATTTTACCTGATATATTGCTAGGAAACTTAACAGCGCTGATATAAAGGTACAATGTTCTATTAATGAGATAGGACGCGTTTTAGGGAATATATTTTCAACGATATTTTTCGCGTTTAGTGCGATTTTTTTGCCGTGCAAAGTGAGCCGTTAGTCCGTCGGAACTTTAACGACGTTCGATAAATAGTAAAAAGGTTCTTCTGCACCTTTTCTGGATCGATTATCGAGCCGAGCTCAAGAAGAGTAGCCTTCTCTCGAGGGGGAGAGATAGAGAAAGAAAGAGAGAGAGAGAGAGAGAGAGAGAGAGAGAGAGAGAGAGAGAGAGAGAGTTTGCTCACGCGCGCACACACACATACACGCGAACGAAACCCGCGAGAGAGCGAGAGGAACACCGTCGGAGAGCTAAAATACAGGTTCGAAAAGGAGAAACGAATTACCTATGAATCAGCCCCCACCACCCCTATCCCTATCTTCTGCGAGCGGTCCCTTTTATCCTCTTCTACTTCGCTTGGGAAAACGACCGTGGTCTCCTCGCCCGGAGAGACTACCTTGTATTCCCTCTTCTTTTTCCTCTCCTCTTCTCGTGTCCTCTCTTCCCTCTGTCCACCTGCTTCCCCTCTCTGCGTCTCCTCAGGCCCCCCTCGCCTCTGGAACGTCTCCATTAGAAGCCGTCGCGCCTTCGGGGTCCGCGCGGTCTCCTAATTTGCCTACCAATCCGCACGATTTCGCTCCAGGTATCATGGTTCCTGCCCCGAAGATCGAGCATGCGAGACACGAAGCACCAAGCAATTTATTTTGAGCCTTTGGTACTCGTGGATTGCAGGCGCTTTGTTGGCCGTCCCTCCCTCTGCTTTCGTGGTCCTCCTGGTCCCTTCTCTCCCCCCCCCTCCCCAAACCGTCCTCCCTCTCGCACACCTTCCACCATCTTCACCGACCGCAATCTTCTCGCCCGAGGTGAACCTGGTATTCATCGTTCTCGTTAGTCGTCGAACATCTTCATCGGGAGCCAATGGATACCGCGACGTCTTAATAACGCGCCTGCCGATCGCCGGGCTTTCCTTCCCCTTAATCATTCCGATTCTCACGACTCGCACGTCGCGGACCAGTATTTTGTTTTGCTTGCATTTACCCTCCCTCCCCGTTGCACGTCTTAACTCCGGTTAGTACATGATAAGTCCGTTATGGAACCTTATCCATTGTGCTTAAGCAAATTCATCGTATCATCATTGATAACTAATGTTTTCTTGCTTTGTTTAGTTTTCGTCATAAACTCTAAAGCAAAATATTCATTAAATACATATATGGCTTGTATTTTTATATTTCTTCATTTTATACATCATAAATCTTTAACGAATCTCTGTATTATATTATACGTATAATGCACTCACATTTCATGGTAGCTGTTTCGACAGATGTTTTATTTTTTACGTCGCGCTTTTATGTTAAAATTGTTCGAGATGGCATAATAAATTGCAAAGCGTTCTCTCGCAAGTTATTTATGTCTTAAAACGAGCGAAATGTAACCATACTTAACAATGCACAAAATGAAAAAAGTCCAAAGGTTAACAAGTGACCTGTCAATAATATGTGAAGTGAGTTTATAACGGTAACTTTCAGAATTTCCCGGTAACGCGCATTAAGGATTGACCCCCCCGGCTTAAATCGAGGTCTTCGTAAACCAGGTTTTAGACAAACTTTATGCAAAACGCTATTAATCTTCATTACCACCAATTTCCACGCATAATATAATCTCTGCTTTTTTTCTACAAGCAAAGCTCGTCACAACGCTTCGGTCAAATTCGAAAGAGTAACGCTTTTATCAGACATTGCAGCCATCAGTTTCGCAATATGTTCGCGAATATGATACATTTTATTTCGAGTTACAGATCGCGCGTATCGCCGGTCGGCGTATACACGATTTCACCTTTCCTTCGGAGATCGCAGGTAAACGCGCATGAAAATCGGTAATCACAGCTCGCACGCACGCGCGCGCGCTCTCTCGCTTTTGTCCCGCGTTTCGCCGTTTCTTCCGCATAATTTGATAAACATTCCGCACCCGTTAATCCCGCGGAGATCGGCCGGAATAACGCGCTCTTGTAATTTGCAACAAATAATGATATTAACATCGTCACGCGCGTATATATATATATATGTATACAAGAATACTCGTGTGGTTGTGCGCGCGCGTTACTGCAGGCTTAAATCAGATTATATCTAACTTATCCTGCGGCGCGGAGGAAGAGGCTGAGAGAAAGAGAGCGGGAGAGAGTCCTCGCGGCATATAAATCACACCCGGACGTGCGCGCGTTATGCGCGCGCAACGCGTGCAATAGAGAATGGATGTAATTAGAGCGCGCGTGTCATCTACGCTAAAACGCGGTCCGGGGCTCATTACCGAGGTGCGCGGTAAAAAAAGCGGCCGATCATCAATCTCTGTGAGTCTTCCACGCAAAGATAATGCCCTACTTATCAAGCTGCCAAGCTCCGACGATAAACTCGTTCCGTTCTCGCGAGTTACGTCTCGCCGCCGAAAACTCTGTAATCATCCTCCGTAATTACCAAATAATCGTTAGCGTAGGCTTGATAACACATTGCGTGAGTTGATTCACGACGTCCGTAATCAGCGAAATCAGCGCGATGCACGTAAAAACAATCCCTCGCGGTGTAATATTCCTATCATGATGTCTGAATTATCATTTTGATGAACAGAATTATTCGTCGAAGAGATACCCGCGGCGAGAGTAATTTTAACGATCGTATCTTTTAATTAGCGTATTCATCAAGCTACTAATTGAATTATAATTTATTTGTACGTATGTACAAATACAATGTTGTTGTAAAATTGTTTCTCGCCTCGAATTCATTGAAAAGAGTCTTTGCAACGTCACCGCTCGTGAGGCCGCATCCGATCATCGTCTATGCATCCCCCGATGTATATCGATCCTCGACAATATATCCGACTCTCGTCGGTGAGCGCGCGGTCTCTCCTTTTTGAAGCCGCACTTGACACAGCCTTGACTCCGCCGGCCATTACGCACACGTGGGCGTCCCGCCCGGGGCGCTCGCGAGCCGCCGCGATTGCACTAACGAGTTTCGCAACGCGCGGCGGCAAGAGCCCCGCGCAGAACGCATCGAACTGTAATGAGGGGAAAATTAGCGGCAGCGAGCCCCGGCACCAAGGGGAATGACGCGGTGATGGCGGCGGCGCGGTTGCGCCGGCCGCTTCATTTCTTCGTGTAAGCGATTAGCGTAGCAGCGAACGCGCCGGCATTATCGCGAGGAGAGACTTCCTTATGTCAGAGGCGAGGCGCAGCCAAACGCCCGCCTGCACTTATGCGAGCCGGCTCGTACTTAAGTTGAGTTAGGCGTTAGTGCGAGCCGGGCCAAGGGCTGCCTTGAGCGAGAGAGGAAACACCGACCACCTTTGCGGCTTCGCGATACAGCCGTGGAATGCGCGCGTCATTTTCCTCTTTCTCCCCTGATTGATGCCGCGAGCCACGTAAACTCTCCTCCACGACGTACTTACCGCGGAGGAAAACCCTGGGCTTCATGGATAACTCGAGACCGCTCTGCATGGGTGTACCGGTCGGGATGGTCTTGCACAAACGTGATCATAAAGTACGTAAGAATGCGTTTTTGCTCTTTCGATAATTTCCGAATACGAATACCGTACCTGCGCTTGCCTGTTCGAAATCTTTCGATTGGTACAATAATCTATAATTAATAACTTTTTACTGCGATACAATTCAAAGCATGTTGTGACAAAGAATTTTGTGACGCGTTTACATATTGTAACTTCGCACGCGTATTAGAACTTCAATTAAAACAATGAAATATTATTCTTCGCTGACGACATAGTTATCATCTCGATTCCCCATGTTGCGTCTTACTCGCCCGCCACAGCCGATGTACCACTTGCACCAGAGGTTAACGAAGTAAAGGGCAGGGTCTTTGCTAGGGCATTTATCGTCACGATGGTGAGCCAAGGGTTAAATCACGAAGGTCGCGTATATCTATGAGTGTACGTACGTGTGCGAGAGGAAAGGGCGAGGTAAGCGAATCGAAAAGTGGAGGGGCGAGAAGGCGAAGTTACTTCTTATTTATGCCGCGTGCTTACCGTGACTTCAGGGTCTGCCGACTTCGGCGAGCCATATATCGATTGTGGGAGGGAGAAAGAAAGTGAATTTATGCACATAACGGCCCTAATACGGGGTTACGCATGTACCGAGAATTACAGCAAAGGAAGAGAAAGAGAGAGAGAGGGAGAGAAGGAGAGGAAGGAAGAGGGAAAGAGAGCGGTGGTCGGTCTACGTCTTAATTCCATACTCGATACAGCTAATAATTCCGCGTCGTTTTGATGCCGATCGCATATCGTGCTCGCGACGGTCAATTAACGTTTAACCTTGAGTATCGCCTTGCATGTGCACTCAATCTAGTGCGTGCACGTCCGGAACATGCTGCAGACCTGATTGAACGATGCGGAATTGTCGATATAAAATTGGATACGCGACTACGCTATGGTTCGCGACAGATTACTAATTAATCGCCACTTCAACTGACTTCAACCTTAACTTTATCGAAGAAGATGGTATATCATATTACGTAAAGTAAAATATAAAATTTAGCGAGTTAAAAATATAAATAACAAATTTTTATCTCTATAATAGTTTACAGTTTTGCAAACCGATAGCAAATTTGTCTAATTACAATTTTTCTAACGAGTGATAATTAGAAAGTATTTCTCAAAAATTATTTAAGTAAAAATATTATATTATAAAAACGCAATATAAAAATATTAATATTCACTATATTTGTAAATTATGTTATTATTACATGTATAATTAGCAAAATCTCGCTTTCGTGCCATTGCATTATCTACATACGTGATGCATCCAAATACGTTGTTAGTAATATATGCGTTTCCGTGTGTGTACTCTTGCCGGAGATACAATGAAACATCATGTGAGAAACATTCAGGTGCGCGGTGAGTATTCACGGATGTTACTCAATGCGTGAGAAATTACGATCTGCAAGCTGAATAGGTTGAAGTAGGTTTCGCCCGCAGTGAAACAATAACAATGGAGTCTTATTTCGTAATTTTTCCCGAATCTTCCGTGAATTTATCGCCGTTTGTGTTCACGATAATAATTCGCGCTCACCATAAGCAGTTAACTATCAATTGTACATCAAAGCTGTTTCGTAGGATGACAATATACGCTATAACAGAATTCGGTACATCCATCCATACGCATAATGATTGCTGTAAGAAGAGTTGCCATTGAAAAACACGAACATTTAAATGGCGAAATCAGATATAACGTCATGTCATTCGCAAAAATTTCTTTTCACGCATCTTTATTACACACATAGCCGTCGAATAAGAAAAGTTCCATAAATGGATCGTTACCGATGACTGAAATATAAATGACGTGTTGATTACGAGAGCTTTTCGTGCAGGTATTCGAATGGCTATATTCTTCTGATGGAAGAAACGAGCAACGCAAACAGTTTTTTTTTTCTTTTTGAACTACACCCTGCTGCATTGTAACACGCGATACATGTTGCGAAATTATTTAACCTCGTTTCATTTCGCCCAATTTGGAATCCAGTTAATATTTCTTTGGCGCCACGATATATTATGACCTTACTTCGCGTGACGCTACATACAAATGTAAACGCTAGTTTTTGAAACACTCGTAATATACGATGTATATATTTTATATACCGTACTGTATGCGATAATTAATATAATAGCTTATCCAGTCGATAAAAATGTACTCGATTAGCCGGTATAATTCACGCGTACAGGATTAATTATAATATTGATTTGAACCTGCTGGCTTAATTTAATAAATATATTAACATGAATAATTTTTTTAGTTATTAGTTTCTATATTATATTCTATACACGGAAAGTTTTTTTGCTGAAATATTTAAAAATTTAACTAGAAATCTGAACACTTTATTGGATCATCAAAATAATTATGTACAACACTCAAATTGATCACTGGAATGTCAAAACTTTTTGTAGTATACTTATTAGATTGGTATCCACAGCTAAATTTTTAGATATTTTAACAAAACAAATTCGTTCCGCGTTAGAAATATTTGTTTCTTATAATTACATAAATGTTAAGTTTTTTTTTTAAGTTTCATGTATGTTGATCTTTTTATTAATGATTTTTATATAAAATTTTTAAACTTTTCTCATTAATTCTGGCTGATGTAATATTTTTCGTAATAAATTCTTTATACTGGTTTAGGGAAGATTATCTTATTGCTGTTATTAAATTCAATTATCAATTTAATATTGTGATATTTATTTCAAGACTAAAAATAACGGCGTACCGAAGAACTAGGAAATGTATATAAACTCATAAGAAATATTATTTGAGCATTAAAACTTTTATGACTGTTGTTAGCATTTTTTTCTCGATTTTACACTTCATCCTTTCGTCCTAATGGTTTACTTATTAAATTTAAATTCTTCTCGATCTATTGCGATGTAATAAAATTATCGAGTATTTCTTAAATAAAAAAAAAAAAGGATATCTTGACTTCCAGAAAAGAGATGTTCCTCGGGAAATAGAACGACGATGTTAATACAAAATTATTCTAATTAGGAAGCTCGTAATACTGAATGCGAAACTTCCTAATGATTAATAATTGCGTGATATCACGGCGAGGGTTATATAAATGTAACTTCGAGATTAGCGCTTCTGCGATTCCCTTGTTCACGCGCTCCGAACGATCAACGATTAACAATTATAATTATTATTCGGCCGAGACGCGGCGGGAGGGACGCAACGAGCGCGTAGCAAGCCGGTCGGCGATTTCACGACGACGGCTTGCACATATTCCGCGCCGACGAGGCATTCGCGTTGCTGCTTCGACGCGGCGGTTGCAGCCAATTTGCGTACCTCTATAAATACTGGTACCGACGCTGCGCGGCGCGGCGCGTTACTTGAGTCGAGGAAATATACCTAGGCGTTTGGTACCCGGGTGTATGTCCGTATTATACATAATGCATGATTCGCTGCGCATCTCGCCTCTTGGAAGAAAGAGAAAGAGAGAGAGAGAACGAAGAGAAGAGAGAGGACGAGAGTCCTGTTGGATCGTGTCCTTCCGCTTGAATCCCCCTTCCCTTCGAATTCACGGCGAATCCCGCTAATTAAGGGACAAGAGATGCTCGACGTCTCGAATTCTTGAGAGGGTTGCGATAAACACGGCTCGTTTCCAGCTGGCGAAATACAGTTAAAGTCACCCGCGATTGCCGTCGCCGAGAAGGAGGGCAGAAGGGGCGGCGTGTGACCGACTGTTTTTCCGCCGATGATTAAGTACCGATAATGACGCGAATAAGTATTCGCATAATACGCCGGACGATCCGGCCGCGTCGACCGCGCTGTCTCGTACGAGGAAGATAAATTTCGAGAAGAAGGTAATGAGACTTCTTGTGCCTCCGGATTCGTCTTGTGCGGATATTCTTCTTGCGATGATCAGCGGTCGCTATAGCGCCATCAGCCGCGCGGAGAGAATTTCGAACGGTACCGCGGATGATGGATATGAATATGCAGCGCGTTTGTAAAAGTTACTGCTCGCGCCTAATGTTTACGATCCTGTCAGTTTTACGAGAGTCCCGACGAGTGATCGGTTACGATGCGGTTCGATTAACGATATTGACGTTGAATCGGCGCGTTTGGGCAATGCATCACTTTACGTTTCCTCTTCCATCTCTCCCGGCATATTTTATATATATACATATATCCTCTAAGTTTGACGTTTCTCCTCTCACGTTACTTCAAAACGGAGTATAATCATAACATAATTCTGTTACTGTTACGACCGTTGGAAGTAATTTCAGGAGCGGCATGCCTCCGTTATGTCCTCTCTACGCTGCACGATCTTACGGCCTTAAACGCGGGATAATTCTCATCCTCGGCTAAGACCTAAGCTGCGCGCGATCATTTACGCAACGAATGGGGTGTAAACTGTAAATACCTTGCCGTTCTTACTCCTCGTCGAAGCCCGAGCCCCGCTGTTAAGAACCTAGAACAAGGTCTCTCTCGCGCCGTCTACCTCGCCTTTCTCGTCGTTGCCAACCCAGGGTCGCGGGGGCATCCTATCGCGTAAATCCGCGCACCAAGAATTTCCAGGGAAGCTACGTCGCGATGCATACATATGCATGCGCGCCTACTGCGTATAACGCCAACGCCGGTAGACATCGGATGGAAAGTAACTGCCAATTAGCTGGAGTCCCCGAGGGAAGAAGGAAACTTGAGTACTCGTCGCGGGCCGAGTCGCACACATTTTACCGATGACTCACTTTTCATTGTCTCCGCCTCTCCCGCAGAGTCGATAGTTCCCCAAACTAGGCTTCGTCCCGTCTGCTAACAGGAAAACGTAACAGCTGACAATGTAGAAACCACGCCTTGCGAGCGTGGCACAAGGATGAAATATGTCTGCGGTTCGCAGGCTTCCGTTCGATACGCGTAGTGTTCAATGTTCCCAGAAAAACGACAGATGTGTGAAAAGTATCGAACGAGAATAGTTTTACGATATCAACGCTATCACAAAGGGATCATAGAAGTTGCACGTCCACGAGTTTTTTTTTTATTTCAAAATATGGCAATTTCGAATAATTTAAAAAGCACGACATCTCCTTTATAAATTTTTGAGTAAGCAATACTTTTATGTTTGAAAATCCGGGAAGGGCTACCCACGATCTAACGCGAGAAACAGTTTTGCAATTTATAAGACTGCGACCCTAATGAGATGCGATACGCGTGCTCGAGAGCGAACATGTACTCGCGTAGCCTTGACGGCAATTAGATAAGCAGGTGATTCGTGTACTCGTCCCGCGATAGGCTACGGGAAGCGGGTAGGTACGCGCTTGGGTTTCCGACTCGTTGATTTACGTGTGTCAACTCGACGCAAAAGTCACCCTGTCGGCATACATACATATTTCCCGACAATCATGCAGAAATCCGGTTCTTACGGTAATCGAATCGGATGACAGGAGTAGGTAAACCGCGCAACGAGTTTTGTGCGCGCACAGGTGCATCGATTACACAAATGTGTGTGTGTGTGTGTGTGTGTGTGTGTCAGAAAATACATTATTTATGAAAGATACTTTCGATGAAAGCGACTTATGCATTACTCGTATTTCTACTTTCGCTGCTGCAACCTATCCATTACGATAGAATTGTTCTTTTCATAACAATTCAGATTTCTGATGAACCAGTTACAATATCGATACGTTTTCGTACACGCAAAAATCTTGTTAGATACAGATCTGAAAATAATTTTGTTAGAGCACCAAAATAATTATATTAAACGCTCAACAATATGATAAATATGTTATAAAAGATTTTAACATTTTACCAACTTCAGCGTCCTATATAATTATTTTAATGGTTTAAAAAAATAATTGACATCTAACGTAATCTGTATCTATATACAGCTAAACTGTTAAATACTTTAATAAAGCTGTTCTTTTCGCGTAACAATTGTGATATATTATTTTTGTTTTTTTATGCACGCAACGAACAAAACTTATATAAAATTTCAACCATACTTAACAATTTATACGAACCAGTTAATATTGATGGCTAGCTACATCTTCGTAAACTATCATCTATTTTTCTAACGGGCTAGGCCCGTATTATAAACATTGCCATAATTTATCAACTCGTTTCGCTACGAAAAACAAAACTCGAGCTAGGGTGATATCAGTAACAGCTGGTCCATACGCCTCTTCTGATCGTTAAGTCCGTACCCTCGGAAACCTCCATCGCGATGGACGATAGCCCGCTCCTGTATAACCTGGGCACGCACATGCGAGGCCTGCAGGTGCGCGCGCGCGTATACACACGCAGATAACGACGTTCTTGAACGCAGATCGCGACGTAGATTTATCTGGCGCGAAGACCGCTGACGCTGTTTCCTCGCGCCACCGACTCCTCCCCTTTGATAATCGTGAGAGGGCCTCCCTCTTCGTGTCTGAATTCCGAATGTAGTGAGTTACGGAGGTGAGGCAAAACAAGGGAGAAAAAAGCACGATCGTGGAAGAAAGGGGATAATACGTGTTAAAAGATGTTTGCATTCAGAATAACAAAATACATCCAGAATACATTTTAACAAATTTTTCCTCGGTTTATAAATATGTCTCGTCATTTTATTATATTGAGCATTAATTGTATGGAAAGAATGACTTTGCTAAAGTATCTCAAAATTTAGCTAGATACAAATCTGGAAATAATTATGATTAATATAATAAGAATAAGTCTAACAAAATTATTTTCAAATCCATATACAGCAAATTTTGAGATATTTTAGCAAAATTATTCTTCTCGTGTAGTTTTAAAAAGATGTATTGTAATATTGGAAAATTCATTTTCTTCTATATTTGTGTAAACATCTGCATTGTTTCGTCGATTCTCCGTCTTTTATTGGCGATTCTGAAGATACTAGAGTAAAAGGCTATTTCTAAGTTCAGAAAAAAAGCTTTCTTAGCACAAAAAGTCAGGGAAAAAGGAATCACAATTGAATTCTCAATATCGCATAACGACGCTAGGAATACATGCATTTACGTCAGATTCCTCGTCTAGACTGTTCCTCTTCAGGCATCGTCCTAAGGGCTCATGTATGCACACTCCAGGTGTTTGTATAGGCAGCAGGGTAATCGAAGTCATACGATACGCCACAATTTTCTTCGGGAAAAACGAGAAGATTACGTGGTGTATGGAGTCGAGTATAACCGGTTGTAGCAGAAACGTCTAACTGTTTAAAGCACAGCGTTGATAGATCTGGTTAAATGGGCCGGTCTCTGAGAACGCATCTGCGATTTAACGATATATAACTGATTAATATAACCGTACCCTTCAATTTGAAGTTTAACATCACCGGCAGAATTTCATTAATATTTTTGTAATTATTTTAGGAAAAAGTTATATTTATTTTGCAACATCGAATTTTTATGTCACTGTTATCTATCACGGTACGCTAAGATTGTTGGTATTATAATAGTTAATAATCGGCGTATGCCTCCATTGTGTACGATTTATTGCGTAACATTCTTAATTTAAGGTGAGTTCATAAACTTACGTAAGTGTAAACTTTTAACGAGGCGATTGTGACCGTGTCTCCCGTCTCTCGCAGCAGCGCGTATTTTCTAATTGATAATAATAGCTACGCTCAAATCGAGCCGATTTAACAGCGTAAATTAAACGCATTGAAGTCGTGTCCGTCAGTCGCATTGAAAAATGTCGAGCCTACCCGTTGACGTTACGGCGCGCGATTTCGATCCGCGATCGATTCGCAAGGTTCGCGTCTCGGCGCTTCACCATGCCATTACCCGCACGAAGAATTAATGTTCGCGAATAAATTCCCCTTTTACACGGCAAAATAATTCTCATAAAAGCGCGCGCGCCGCTATATTCATAATTTAATGGCCATAATTTACCGATAGCCGTATATATTCCGGGCGGTGTGTGTTGCTAGTGCCTAGGCAAAATATTACGTACGCCCGTACGCTCGCTTCTTGGCCGCCACAACGCAGCGATATAAATGCTCCGCGGATGGGCGGTCTTGATCGCGGCACGTATAAGCAGGTAGGTCAGTTAGCCGGTGAAAATTGCTTGAGCGCAAACCAAAGGTAGTCATCATAGCCCGTCTCTCTCTCTCTCTCTTTCTCTTTCGCGCACGCATAGACAATCCCGAAAGCGGCACGCCGTCATTACCATACACAGAATGCCACGCGATGTAAGTGTATCTCGCAAAATAATGTCTTAATCTTGGGAGCATTATTCGTTATACGGAGATACGGAGATAGGGTGAGCCATTGTGTCTCGGTCGGAAGTGTGCTCGTGTTTCATTAATACGTTGAACACTACGCCGGATCAAACTCGCTGTAACGTACACAAAATGAATATGAAGCTTCACTAGTATTGAAATCGTCAAACACTGTCTGTAGCTTCGCTAGGGCTCATTTATTTTCTATCCAGTAAATTATTAATGGAACCTAATCAATGTCAAAACTTGCATAGATTGGATAAATGCAATTTATATTAATCCATTGAAATTCCTTCTTCTTAGAAAAACATGTGAAAATAATAAGATACTTGATGAAAAATAATTGCAAATCGCCATCAGCTTTTTGTAAAAATGTTTCTAGCACTTCTACACTGTTGTAAATTTTCGAAACGATATTCAAACATAATCTCGTGTGTAGATTGATAAATTTTACAGAAGTTGATAACATCGCTTACTTCGCACCTGCACATACATTATGGAAGCAAGTGGCAAAAAAAGAAAAAGAATCAACGATAGAAATAAATGTCAAGTAGTGTTTAGCAATTCACCCATTCGTCAGCCAAAAGCGATAATCACGTAGCAGCGGGCTCCGACCGTTAGAATGACGTTGTTTCACGCGGGTAACGATCCTCGAGATCTCATTTACAGTACAAATTAGTTGTAGGCCGGTCCTCCGTCCTTAATGGCCGGTCGGCACGCAAAGAAGTTAAGTTTAATGAAGACCGCGCGTTATCCGTGACGAACCGTGCGCGTTCGCGTTCGCGTTCGCAGCCGGTTGTGCGAATGTGTGCGCGCCCATGCTCTCAGCGTACGCGAGGCTGAATGCGACTTAAACGAAGATTTATGCCGCGACGCGTAAATATAAACAACAATATGCAATCCCCGGGCGCATTGTCCCGCGTGGTAGACGCGTGAGAGTCCGGCCAATGCGAACTAATAAGCCTCGCCGTTCAGCGCGCGCGTCCGTCGCCTCTCCTTCGCGTGTACGTACACACGCCGGCCTCCAAACGACGGCAGATCCGGCACCGGCTACCGCGTCCACCCGAGACTAATCGGCCGGGGTGCAACGAGCGACCGAATCCATCCTCGTCTCCGCGAGAAGGCCGTTTTTTGCCCTCCGCCGGCGGAAATTTGTCTGTCGCTGCCTTAATACACCGGCTGTCAGCCGCGTCGACGGTGATCTATCTCGGGATACTTTTGGCGAAGTAGACGGACTCGTTTTCTCATACTTCAATTCGTTGGTTTGCGATTTTTACAACGGCGCCTTCGGCGTGAGAGCGACAAGCTCGGAGAATGCTGTACCGACTCTTTACATTACGTATCGATCGTTCGAAATGGATTAATTGAAGTGAAATTTAATTAACGTTTGTTAAAACTCCTCTAACTGTGACCAGTATTTATAATAGCTTCTTATATTTAAGCCTGTCTCAAGTCGTCAATCATCAATCAATCACGGAACATCTTAAGATAGTTTTGAAATGAGAATTGACCGTGAATATACTACAACTAGGTATGTAAATAAAAACAACAGAATTTATTGGAAACGGTAATAAAACGATAATAGGAAATGAAAAAATATTCGCGAAAATATAATAATCTGAACACTGTGATTCAGACAAGTTTGAATATATAATTATATTCGAGAAAAAAAGAATAGACTGAAGCGTAACGCTTGATTTGCAACCCGTTTTCGCGGTAAATTACGAAACATGATAGAATTCCAAGGGACGATATACTCGCGCTCATCAAGTATCGCGGAAGGTGGGGGCTGCCCGTGAATCATATCTAGGGGAATTGCGTAATTAATTTTCGCGACGGATGGGAGCGGCGGCGGCGGCGGCGGGAGAAACTTGAAAATCCCGTTTCCGCTTTCACGCACGCAACAGAGGGTAAAAGACGCGTTATACTCACACTTATGTCCCCCATGCTGCAATTTCCGACATGCATTAATCCGTGATTGGCACAAATTTCCATGGGCGTCGTGCGAAGAAAACGTAGGCCAAGAAGGATGACAACCACAAACCAAAGCGTAGTGTCACTCGCTAGAAACGCGCCTTCAATATTCACGCGATATTCCTCGCGTGAATAAAATGTAAACACACGCCGGCCGACTCAACAACAACAACAACAACAACAACATCGAGATTTCCTTCCTTCCGCGATTATTATCACACTCGAAGAAACCCCCGTGAATCTCGCCACGAAAAACCACGTATCCGCGAGCCCGTCGTTCCACGTCTCTGGAGCCTCATTGACCCGCCGTGAGTCGCACACTACGTCGCGGCACAACGAGGGAACAACACGCACACGCGATCCTCACCGCAAGATCGCCGGCAGGGTCGTCGCCACCGCGACGCGGCGACGGCCGCGGCAGCCGGGGTGGTCCACGTACCGTGACATCCTCCGTACCGGTCGTCGAAGTCTCCGCACGCGCTTTCGGAGGGGGATGGAACCTGGACCAGAGGCGATTGACAGTCCGGCTACCGACCCGGGAATCACGCTCGCTCACTCGGGCCGCTCTTGAAAAAGACGTTACACCGACTCCTTAATCGTCCGCAGTCACTCGATGCCTTTGCGTACCGCGCGAAATCCAAGTCAGTTCACTCGGCCGGCTATGCGAATAAGTCGCTCGAAAAGCTGTCGCCCGATATACGTGCGGTCGCCGACGACTCGCGTCATCCCACCGTGATTATCGGGCCGCGCCGAACCCGCCGGTTGGGAAAAAAAGACCGGGGACCACACACAGCCGCCAAGAGGTGTTCGACGGGATATCGCCACGGACGTTCTCCGGGAACGAGCGACCGCGCCGTGGGAGAGAGAGCCAAGCGTTCGCCGGCTCGGGCTGAAACTCACTGAGTCGACTCTTCTCTTCTGGTGCCCGGTAGGTCTGCCGGCGACGCGCCGCGCGGTGAGGGAACGGTGGTGAGGCAGAAACGGAGAGAGAGAGAGAGGGAGTAAAACAGACCGTAGGGGTAGGGGGACGGAGGGGAGAAGGAGAAAGAGAGAAAGCGAGAACGACGTGGTAGAGCGAAGGAGGGTTGTTGGGCCCTCTAACCAACGTGTCCCCCTCCAACCGGCCCACTGGATGCCCAGGGCTCCGACCATTATCTCTTCTCGGGCAGCTCTCTGCCTCGCGCTACGTGACGCTACGTGGGGCAAGGGCACGGGGAGGGGTTGGAGGGCTTTATTATATTTACGAGGCGTTATCGAAGCAATCCAACAATATTGATTCCGCGCCGCGGACCGATCGACCATCTCAAAGTACGCCCAGCCACGGACCCTTCTATGGCACGCTATACGTTTATACGCTACCGGAGGGCTCACGGCGCCCTTATTCTTTTCACTCGTGCGCTCTCGACTCCGTGAGACTTTTTCTTTTTTTATTTCGCCCCATTCGCCTTTAAAGCTCGCCGAATGCGATCGAATCGCCGCGCGCACGTTTTCCTTTCCTTCCCACCCGCGTGAATTACGCGGTGACCATGGGTCCTCCGTATAATGCTGCTGTTGTTGCTTCTGTTGTTCCGCTGCTGAAGGAATTAAGATGGGTGGGGGGGTGCTTCATAAATTCGACTAGTGATCTTGATCGGGATCGGGCCGGTTTAGGGACGAGCAAGAATAATACATTAATTTCATTATGATTTTTTCATTTATACTTCGTTTGCGTTCAAAGCAACGAGCAAAATAAAAGACAGAAGGACAGAAGAGGAGATAAAAAGCATATTTATCATCTTTTAACATTTTATATAGTTTGCCCTGCTATAATCATAAATCCTTTGACAAGACTTTATAAATTTAAAGTTACGCAAGAAATCTAATTTTTAATACTATTACAAGGTATTATGTATCAATACTTTAGCATATTTATTAAGAAAAGATAGATATCCAATTGTTAAAAGGATTTGTCATTAAAATTTATGGTGATTGAATGGTTCGATATTTTCGTATCTAAAGATGTAATCTTCCTTTATTGAGTCTCATTCTCTCTCTTTCTCTCTCTCTCTCTCTCTCTCTGTCTTGTAACTAGCTTGATGGCTCGCAAAGTTAAATATAGACGTTATATTTTATGAGTACGTTATATGAGAAGTAGGTCGCGGTTCTTGATCTCTGTAATTTTATTTCGTTCTCCAAGAAGATATTTTTATGATAATGCTCAAATTCTACCCCGACACCATACAGCTTCGCGCATATAAATTATCTCATTAAAAACAAGAGTAGAGAAACCCATATTTCTCGATTCGCGCCAACTGCTTCGTGTCATCATAAACATTACGAAACAGTACTGCCCATGTTTTCGCACAGTTACAACCGAGAGATGTTACATCTTATTTTTACGATGTCCATAGAAGGATGTGTCTTTATATTCATTTACATTACGTATGTTGATATTGTGCAAACAATGGCATAATATTCGATTTTGTATTACGATTAATGTCACAAATATAATTACCGTGACGTTTGATCAAATACAATTTTTACTTATAAAACATTGCAAAATTCTATTAGTAAAACTTACAAATTAGTTTTACTAATAATCTAATCACTTAAAAAAATCAATTTTATATTAATTTTCATAAAATTTCTAAAAAAATATACTACCAATAATAATTTGCGTTTGTCATGAACTAATTAGTATAAAATTGTATAATTTTTAAAATGTTTTAAATTATAGTTATAATTTAACAAAATGACATTATAGAAATAAAATAGAAAGACTAAAAAAAAAGACTATACGCGACTAATTTTTGCTTTAATACGTCAGTTTATGCTCTTGACGCAATTCATGCATTAGTCTTTTCTCCCAAGTTGTTTGTAAAATTACATTTTGTGCCCCGGTGACAACAAGGACAAATGATATCATCAGTAAAACCGCCACAGCTGGAATAGCGTATCAAGATCACAAGAAGCATAACGTTCGTCGGCACTACCTTCTAAAGAAGAACTGTTCTGATTACCTCTTACACGCCCATTTGCGTGGTTGCGGTTAGTTGGTTCATGTTAGAGACAGAATCTTGTCGCGCGCGCGAATGTGTGGGTGTGTGGATCGCGTAACAGCTGATCGTCCTCGCTGATCGGAACGCCAACAACGATAGTGCAGGAAGCTGCGGACGTCCCTGTGGTGTTATCCATTTGTATGACTCTCGGAATTTCATTCGTGTTCGATTTAGGTATAAAGATAACGATGCAGCTTCTCTCTCTCTCTCTCTCTCTCTCTCTCATACATTCGCGCTGCAAAGTTCTAGTATGTGTTTAAATCATCAAACACACAAATACGCACGTGGAAACGCTACTGATATAGTGCATGAGAACTTACTGATAAACAATTGAACGCAAGGATATCTACATGTCAACAGCGTAATCAAAGAACAGGATATATCGCGAAAAACATTTTATCATGGAACGCGTTTTAAGAAGACATGATTCATAAATTTCGATTTTATGACACGAGAGTGAAAGTAACTACGTTGCTAATCATTATAAGCTGCTACATTTACTTAAATCTTTATTCATTTTTTTTCAATAATAATACATTTCGCAACAGCATTTAAAAATTGTGTGATAATATTAAACTGAAAGAAAGATCATTAATTGTTTTATATTTGATTTATTTGGCAACAATTTTATAATACGTAAGTGACAATTTAAAACAAATCGAACGTACTTATTGAATCTTTCTATATTTTTCTTCACGCATACATTCTTGTGCGTTAAAATCTCTATTACATGTAACTCTCACATGTAAGAATATCATTGAGTTCTTTTCTCTATCGAGGCAGAGTACCAGACTAAAGCTGCTGGATCTCTCGAGTTGAACTCAAATATACAGTTATAACGTCCAACATGCGCATGAATGGAGTGTAATGCACCTAAAGTGTGTCCTCCTTGTAGCGGAGTCGAAGCTGCTTTCCCGCTTGGTTTCGCGAGACGCGATTTACGGTCGTCGCGGCGAGAGAGAGAGAGAGAGAGAGAGAGGCTCGAAATCGCGCGAGCACCCTTCGCTTACGCCACTGATGGACGTAGGAAGTACCAGACAGAAATAAAAGGGGGGGGAGGGATGGGGGAATATATCCGCGTCCCCCTAATCCCCCGTGAAAGCGCATGATGCGCCCGCGGAAGGGCAGGGAAGGAGACTTGATGAACTTGCCTCGTGAATCACCTCGCCTATAAAAATCGGCGCCCGATGCGTGAGAGAGATAACGCCGGGGAGGAGCGGTAACAACAGGTTTGCTTATGTACGCACGTATGAGACTCCGGCGAAGAGGGCGAGGGGAGGGAACGCGACGGCGGCGAGCGCGACGGAGAAAGCGCCCGAGCGACGCGACTGCAACACGTGCATCGCGCGGAGAGAATGTGCGGAGGTGCATGTGCATGCGGCGCGGTGTCCGGAGCGCATCGCGCGCGCGCGTGTGTACGTACGGTGCGCGTCCGGTATATGCGCGAAACGATATACGGAACGCGACGCGTACACGCACACGCGTACGATACTCACGTTCCGGCGCACATGGCCTACCACGACCGCATTGCTCGGTAATGTTCGAGTTCCACGCAGGTTGCGTCGGCGTGGCGCGAGGGTGGCGTTCTATCTACGTCGTGTTACGTTTATTGTTGCGTATACGTACGCTCACCGCCGCTGCCGCTGCGTGCGTTACGCGGCGCACGGCGGACGCGGAAAAAAAAAGTGAGATGGACGGAGGAGGGTCAAAGAGAGAGAGAGAGAGAGAGAGAGAGAGAGAGAGAAGGGTGTGCTTACACGCGTGTACGCTTACACCGTCGGCTCGTTGTTCGAAAATATGACGGAGGGGTTTCGCGATGACTCATGAGAAAAACCAACGATCGCTGCGCTCGGTGTTCGTATCTTCCCCGCAAATATTACCGTGTGCAGGTGCAACGGTCCCGCATGCAACACGAGACTAATACGCTATGCTGCTCGGTGAACGAGACGGCGACGTCATTACGATAGAAATTGATTAACCGAAAACCGTTTTATTCTTTAATACAGACACTCGTTTCGAGTCCATAGTTTTCAGACATTAATCAAAAGTTATCATTCGTTGCAGTATAATATTTTATTACAAATGTGAATACTTATACAGTACACACTGTCATCATGTAAAATTGACGATTTACTGGTTGTGCCATATATCGTTAATGATTATTTTATTTGAAAGTTCAAAAATCTATTTATATAAATTATGAATCATTTAAAATCAAACTTCTTTATTTTTTATTTTATTTCATTATATATAATATTTATTTTTTAGTTTTTACTTATTTTATTTCGTACTTATTTTTTACTCTAGGTCAATATATAATATTATTAATCAAATTTTTTTTTCACCAATTAATTGGGTTTATTGTAACGAAATGACTTTTACATCATCGTTATTTTTAGCAATGTTCCATAGCGTTCTATTTCTTTCCGATTCTGATGTCAAATTAGATTATACCTTCACTCTCTATTGCGTGTAGGATTATCCTCCGGCGGTTACGAAATTTCCAATGTATGTATAATACGGCGGGACTCGATTGTATGATTCATACGTCTCGCACGCATTAAACTCACCAAGCGTACAGACTAACGATTGAAATTATCAGTTAGATCGTCACTGATTAACATATACGCTGCACACATGACTTTTCACCGTATTCGCATTTGATTAGTATATCGAATGTCTTGGCGCACACCAGTTCGAGTTGCGATAGTCTGATGCGAGGGATGGTAATCGATTAATGCGACTACGATTGTGAAACGCCTATTGTTCGACATTTCTCTATTTCTCAATGATCTCATTTCTATATAATCTTTTCTCTCTTACGTCGGGGAAATAATTTTTCTTCTTGGATGCAGAATATTTAGAACAACGTGATTCCTATATTACGAAAGATAAGTTGCAACATTTTATGTAAAGAAGTGAAACATCTGCCTAGAATTGTTAAAAGAAAGATGCTTGACATCGATTTTTACCTAATTCTATATTTTATATTTTCTTTTGTAATTATTCAGCTAAAGATATAAATATAGAACCATAATTCATAAACATATAGATTTATTAATCTATGATCATGATATTAATTGGAAATTATTTTAAGATTCTCTTAACACATTATTTAACTTTTCCGTGTAAAAATGATAAATTCCGTTCAAGTAGAAATTTAATTTATTAGATAATATTTTCTGCATTACGTTATAATAATTTATTAGTATCTAAATAGTAAGCCTATTTTATCAAGTTATCTTTTACGCGATCGACGATTAAACGCGGAGTTACCTTTGACTATGGGTAGGAAGAATTATAGCGCGAGAGAGTAAGCGTATCCTTTCGTGAGTAAATCTAAATTATCGGATCGCTTCCTAGGTAGAGGCGAGCAAACTTTTACCGGCACTTTTCTCACGTAATTTCAGCGGTTACGATGATAAAAAAAAAAACAGGATGCGGAAGGGAATGGTCGCTAGTTGGCTATATCGGCGTTCCTCTAACACCGGTTCTATAAAATATATCCCAAGGCGCTGCTCGCACCATCTCACTGCCATGTAATAGGCGTGCCTGCGGTGCGAAGCCGCCGGACGTGTTTAATAACCGTGAAAAACATTATATCTTTGTTGTCACAACGAATCGTTAGTACGCGCCACGAAAACCAAACGTCACGAGTCAAGTGACGCATAACGCGGCACCGTCATTAAACGCCTACGAAAGAACATCCGTCGCACAGTCGTCGTGATGATGGAGCTCACTTCCGGATGTTGCGTCGTTTTACACGCCCGACGGATGAAATTGATCTTCGCCGCGCACACACGCAGCAGCTTTGAGAGGGTAAGAGCGAAAAAAAAAAAAAAACATCGTGACTCGAAGGCGACTACGATTCCAAGTGCGTGCCCGTCGTACATTCGTTCGTCGATATTCTTGTCAAGCTCGATGACAGCACCTGTATGAGTTTAAATTATGGATATTCTAGAGATACGAGAGTGGGTATCGATATGTTTCGATAATCTTTATCGATACTTACGCTGCCTCGCGTACACGCAAACGTCTGCACGGTGTGTTAGTGACGCTCGATATTCTTGCGCCTCGCACTACTCCATCCATTCTACGTTGCTTTCGTGATAGCTCGGGAGATCGTGTGCCGTTCTATCGTATATCTGGCACCGGAGCCGAGGGTCAAGGACCAAATAAGCGCCGGCATGCAAATACACTCGTGCAGCGACATCGTCGCATTAGGTAACGATAATCCTAATGATTGCGCAACCGCAGCGACGAGTCACATCTCCTTTTACACATCGCGAAGTAAACCGGACTGCGACGGTGTTCGTCGCGATAATTAAACTTGAGTTTCTATCGAAACGGTCAGTCGGCTTCGCAACGCGTGTGCTCGTTATGCGGATCGGAATGTCGAAGGGCCGAATAAGTGAGGTACGAACGCCAATTATCGTGTGCATTGATGTGAGTATTGATGCGTACGAAGCTGGAGATATTAATGCGCGTCCTGTCGACGCAGCATCGCAACGTTTATTTATGTCGATGTTGCCTTATTATCAGTCGTCTTAGGACTCTTCTCAGGTTTCCGATCTCTTCGCGAACGCATTAGTGCCCCCGATTAGCATCGTGCCGGGCGATTGAGACGACATATCTGACAATGAGAAAAACGTCGTAATCGAGATTGATCGTCGACGGTGGGCATCTTATGAATCAATTCCTAGAGATTCGAATGCTCGCTCGAGTCATGTAAATTCATGAGGAAGCGCACGCACGGTTGGGCGACGCGGCAACAAAGTGCCAGCGAGCGGGTCGATCGTCCTGCGGTGATTAATCGCGCTCGCGACGATAATTATAACATATGTGCGAATGATTACTACCTTAAGTAACCATACGTTACTTCTTATCCTGCAATAAGTCATTGCTGCTCGGTAATGGTCGCAATACTTTATCGTCGATGCTATTCCCCTCTGCCCCGCCGGTAGACGTGTGGTCGAAGGTCCCGACTTCGGGTTCGATACCGAGACCACTGGCTTTAATTAGTCCGCTGTGATTGCGCGAGCGTAAAGAGAGAAGAGAAGGGAGAGAGAGAGAGAGAGAAGGAGGGAACGAGAAAGAAGCTGAGTCCATCCGGAGAGGCGTCCCAGGCACGATCTCTCGACGAGCATTTTATTTGCACACGCAAGAAAAGACACACGTGGTGCACATCGCGGCTCTTCAACGTTACGTTAGCACTGCGCGCATATTTATCCGGGGGACGTTTATGCCAGCGAAGTATTTAATTATCACGATATATCGCGGCTATGAACGCGAGAATAATCAACGAGGAATCACGGCGTTCTTACTAAATCACTATCGTCTACGAGCAGGTTGTTTTTACGTTCGAGAGGAAGTTCGTACGGGGATAACGGGGAAAGGGGAGAAAATAGGGCATACGAGCGGAAAAGAAGAAGTGTATCGACTTACATTGGTTCGCTTAGATGTGTATTAGGTTACTGGGTTAGTTTTTAGTACGCTTCCATGGATTTCGTTTCTTGCTGCGACCGATTAAGATTGCGAGCACCTGCCGTGGAAAATAACTCAACCCGCATCTACGCGGTTGAACTTTTTTATCGGTATATTCGATCTAAATGTCTTGTTTGAAAAAGGGATGTCTAATCGCATTTTTTAAGATCGATCTTGTTGCTAATGCACTAAAACTGTTCACTTATGTCCATTTCTATCAACACAAATCTACTTTAACTTCAATTTAATTCCTTTTCTAATTCTTTTTCTAACTTTCATACATAGAACTAGAAAAAAAATAAAAAAATAAAATCAAGATTAAAATTAATTTGGATTTAGTGTGGAATGGAATTTACTGTGAGCATATCATTTCGAAGTATGATATATGATATATGAGTAGAAACTTAATATTACGTTTACGATTTCGTGGAGCAAAATATTGAGTAATATAGTTATATACAAATAGACATGTAATGTACGAAGTATGGGCACTGCTGGCCTTGCAGTTGATCGTACCAGTAACACGGTACCTAGTTTCTAATCGTTTCATAGTTATTATATGGTGGTAATATAACGACGACAACAGCACCGTGCATTCCAATTGCAAGATGATACGTTGTTACATGTGTACTGTTCGGAGAAGAGAACGCGGGCAAATAATATAGGCACGTTTCTTTTCTCTGATTATAGTTTGATAACGTTGTACATTTCGTGGTGCGCACGCCTGGTAAGATTAAGCGCGTTGATTTACAGACCAAACAAATGACTCGCTATAATATCAGCAATATGATATTACTTCGAGATAACGGAGGTGTTAATGAGACGGCGATTAGCGGCCGAATACGATTAATTGCTCGGGATCGAAGTTGGGACGATACGTTATATTAATTAATCCGTATTAATCACAGTCCCCGCCGCATTTTATCTCACTCTCGTTGCCACTCGTTGCTTACTCTCGATATTTCTGCAGAATTCCGCGAAGTAGACGCCGTATCTGTAAGAACATCGAAACGGTGGAACGCGTTATTCTTACCGATGACTTGCTCCAGATCTAGGAAACCTACCGCGGAGAACCGTAACACGCAGTGGCGTATCTACTCTAATAAAACAGATATTTTAGGCTATTCGAATAATAGGTTGTTTTATTACAAAAATGTCTGATGTAATATAATGGAGCTCAAAGTATCGTGTCAAGATTTACAAATTGCAAATTATCATTTACAAATTACGAATATAATAGTTTTCATATTTTAAATCTTTTATATTTTATTTCTTTCGTTTGTAAAGATATACATACCGTTATATATACAAGCTATGCTTATCACATTAATTATAAATTGTTTCTAATATTTGTATTTAAACAAACCAAATATAATTACAAAGGTTTACAGGAATTGATATCGTTACATTTAAAGTTTGTAGAATAGATATTAATAGATAAATTTTATTTCTCGAGTATCAAGTTGCGCTACATTCAATGATTAAAAAAAAAATGGAGGTCCAAATATTCCGTTTAAATAAGACATTGCTTTGAGTTGAATCACAAAAGTAGGATTACGAAGCAACGGTAATTGATAAACATTTTCGAACATACATCTCGCATCGATGTACGGCACTGGAATGCATCGGGGAGCTTTAGGGTGATAAGGAGGGAAAGAGGGAAGGAGACGCTCGGCGAGTATGAAAGTCACGCGACCGCGGCGCTGGGGCACCTTTTTGCTGATTCCGGTGCACGGCGACGGGTATGAGAGAACACCACGAGAAGTATACTCGATCGTACCGTAGGGACGGGGGTGAGGGATCAGGTGGAAGGAGAAGGGGCCGCGAGAAGGAGGCAAAGGGCGGAATAAGACCTGAAACATGGGATTTACACGTGTATTTGCTGGTGGCGCACTAACATGCATGCACGACGCGGGCGAGAGCCGCGGAGTGTTTATGGTAATCCTCGCGAGCAGGGTGGCCTCCCTTCCTTTCTTGTTCTGCTTCTTACTGTTCTCGGTTACGGGGCTACGCCGTCTTTTTACGCGGTCCCGTGCACAGCGGCGCCCGTTCCACCGCCTCCTGCTTACCCACGCTTCACCACGCGGCCTTCTCATATTCCTCCCTTTCTGCACTTTTGCGATATCGGCGATAGCGCGGCGCGCCGGCTGCCGTTACGGCCGGCGTCGCACGGCATCCCTCGGTGGTTTCAAATGATTTCTTTATCAGCGACGGGATCGGGGAGAACGCCGCGACGTGGGAGAGAGACGGCGGGCGGGTCCGGTTTCGAGTGCGATTTTCATTATGGTTATAACGGAGCGTAGCATGGGAATTAACGCTATGGCTGCTCCTTTTCCTACGCGTTTCGAGAAGTTAATTTAAAAGAGATGAGATAACTTTCTTGTTAGTTTGATAAAACGCGCGCGTGTTAAGAACACACATTACGTTTGCCACGATTACGGTATTCCTCGTGAGGCTTATTTTGAAGAAACTGACTGGAAGCTGAGTAGAGTATGCGCTCGTTTATCTAATTAACTCTAATAATCGCCGTAAGCAGTACTCTTATCACAGTCATAATTAATATATACTTACAAATTACGCGTGTTGGGTTTATTCCTTGCCGTTATGTACCTCCTGTGTATGCATAATATTATGCGCTACACTGTCCCTGTTCGCGTTTAGTAATCGATGTAATCACATGCACCAGCTTAAAGAAGACATTGATCTTTCCCGATAATGATAAAAGAAGAGCTTTATCGCGCGCTCGTCTCGCTTACGCGGTAGCAAACTCCCTTTGCGATTTAATCGTGCCGCATTAATAATAACTCGTGTCGTATTTTTGTCGAGTAAAAGCCCGCTAATTATCGTACGGCAAGTATCGCGGGCGCGTAATCGTGATGGTTGGATACGGCCTTGCGGGATAATTGCCGGTATATCGAATGCGCGTGTCGTCCATCCTTCGACGGGTGACTCGCGTCTGTTTCTTCCTCCCGTAATCGCGTCGCGCATAAGACGACAGCGCGTTATTCGCGACTGCCGATACGCCTTATCGGCCGCGCATCTTCCTTTACGTTTTGCACGCACGGCTGGCTAATGTGTAGCAAAGCGCGGACCGGTTCTACATGCAAAGAGTCCCGGCTTCTAGCATAATTATTGCCAGGACGGCCAGGGCGTAATCGCGCTGGATGGAGGAGCGAGGCGGGCGGCTCAGCACCGTGTAATGAGACCAGCATGCTGCATCGCGCGCCGCAACCGCCCAATTCAGTTAACGTCATTACGCTCTAATAAAACACGTCTTTTTCTCTCTCAATGTCTACAGCGACGCGCAACGACATCGAAAGACTCTTCCTTAGCGAGTTGTCCTAACTATACTTTCCTCGATTTGCCCGGGGTACATTTGCGTGTCGTATCTTTATTAGAATATCAAAAGATACATATAAGAGAAGTACAAAAAGAAATAAATTAGATATAATACGTTTTTTGGAGGTACTAAGTATTATATATTATCTTGTTCGTGAATAAACAAGTTATACAGAGTTGCATAGAAATGGGATTATTAGTTGATAAACTGTATTATTTGTCTGTTTATATAAATGATTTACTTTTTAAAAAATAATGCATACTTTCTTGCTAGTTAGGTCATCTGTACATGTTGTGTGATACGGATTGTGTTACGTAGCGAATATTGCGAAATACCGCATGTCTCGAGGTACTGACGTTCTTAAGAAAATCTCTCCTGGTTTTACGCGCCTCGATGCAGAAGTGAAGATTTTGAAAGCCGTCTTTGTGCGAGGCGGCGATTGCGGAACGCGGCCAGATTCATTTGACGTCGGCTGCGTCTGTAGGGTATTAAGGAGAATCGATGCAATTAATCGCACGTTTATACGTCCGGGGAATGTGAGAATTTTTACATGAGCGTGCGATCGTCGACATCCGGCAATCTCGGGCCGCCGCCGCGCCGTGAACAAACCCACCGCGATCGACACTACTACCAGAGTCACCAGAAGCCTCGCACATGCAAAGATTACTTGCCTCCTCGTTAATCTCCGGAAAGATGCGTACGTATGTCGAATTTTTGTACCGATTCCAACATGGCGAGATAAGTATGCACAAGTTAGCTGATCCCAGGAGCAGTGAAAAACATCGAATACGATACGCCGCGCGTCGATTCGTTAAGCTCTTCTATTCATATTTACAACTGACATAATTCAGTGACACAATTTTTACAATTAGCAATTTTGAGATCAGATATCCTCATTAATTTTATGTATCAATAATCATAATACTTAATTACTTTGATGATACGATTTAATTCTCTCAGTTATATTATTATTCATATTATTTTTCATTACAAATAATTTATTAATATAGCTTGATGAAAATCTCACATAATACTTTTTTGTCACTTTCATGTATACTTTTTCTCCTATAAATACGATAATTAAATCTGTTATTGTATATATTAAAGTACCTTTTATTTTAATTTATGGCAATTTAATCACACAAGATAAGAATAAAACTATAAAAAAAGAATGCAAACTATCTAGTTTGCCACTCATCAGCATTTTATCTCCTCGTATAACTTAAAAACGAGTGCCGGACTCGCCTACGGTGACCACGAGCGTCTCTCATAATGACTCTATTCCAATTACTCTCGCCTGTCGCCGTAGTATGACCTTTCCGTGGCGACGAGACAGCTCGCGACTTGTTACATTAACGTGAGATCATTACACTACCTTGTGCCAGGCTCGTCGCGTACGAGAGCAATCTCGTCAACAGCAAAAATTTGCAGTATAATCATAGCCATGTCGTATTAACTGCGTGAATGCATGAGAAACGTGAATGTCATAAAAATTATTACAGAAACAATTATCGCCGCATGAAAATTCCGATTATATTATCGGTATAATTAATACTGAATAACTAAATGATCTTCAAAATAGCTTATAATGTAAATAATTGAATCATAAACCAAATAAATAATTTTTAAAATTTTGATACGTTACATATTCTCAAATTTTATTTAAAGAGAAAAAGTTTTATTTGTAATATTTTTAACTTTTATTATATTATATTATATTTTTAATATAATATTTTTATATATTATGTTTTATTTTTAATACATAATATTTTCTATTTTTAGTATTTTTAACTTTTTCATTTTTTATATATTTGATAAAGTACAAATTAAAGACATTTTTTCTATTTATAATATATAAATACGATATAAACATATTTCGTCCTTTCACTTTTATCCTGTTAATAATTATTCGTTTTAAATTCAAGCAACAACTGCTTCGAAAACTTACGATAATTATAGTTATATATATAGAATAATTATGGGCCCCATGTTTGATTATAGAATATGATGTATCATGATATGAGAAAAAGGCATAATTATAAGACGCAATAAGTATCACGTTGCAATTTGCATAACAAACTTATCAAACGCCAAGTTTGAAAATAATAGTAACGATCTATTTATAGAATTATCACGTCCGTTATATAAATAAATATACACGTAACACAATCATTAAAATTGTTATCGAACTATTAACGCAAGTTTATTAGTTTCCATTCCCCCTCTCCCCCGTAATACACCGCGGAAACGCACAGAATTAAAGAACGCGAAAGTAAGAAGTCACCGTCGTCTTCTCGATCGTAAAGCTCAATGTTTCAAGGTCTTAAGAATTCGAGAACGATGTTATTTCAACTCCGGACAGCCGTACACCTGTATGCGAGATGACATTTATTAGCTGAATACAATGTAACGGTTATCTGCTGTCTCGCACAAAACTGTCTGGACCTATTGCCAGGTCCAAATTCCATGACTTTCGCGCGTATTTTATGATTGTAATTACGAGTCTTAAAACTCAACGCGACAGCAAAATTATGCCGTGCAACGTGATAAGGGCCTTCGAATCTCGTAAATTGGCAAGAGCATAAATGCCACTTCTCTTCCATGCCCTATCGAGAACGAATGATTTCTCCTTTTGAAAATATATACTTACGCAATACATAATTTGTACCAATCGTATTTCTTGTAGACGTTAAAAAGTATTAAAAAGGTGTTTACGAAATCGAGTAGTTGATGAAAGTTCCATAATCAATAAAAGTTTGATAACTTTATACATAAATTACGATAAAATAGATCTTGGGTATTTTCTTTCTTGCTATTTTCGTCAAGTATAGTTGAAGTCAATTAATTCTCTATTTTTAAAAATACTTTTATACTGAAAAATAAACGGTTACATATCTCCGTTTTTTCATTTTTCTACAGAAAAGCTTGAATATTTTCTTCGTAAACATCGGTTTACTTTCGCCATTTAATCCAATTCTCGTGAGACAGTGATTCGAAGCGGCTCGCACAGGCGTTTACGAGGCCAGGTTGGACGGTACAGGTGGAAACTTATCTATCCAGTGTAATGACTCTATCTCAAGCTTGAACGTTCCTCTTGACGACCTCGCCACAAAGAACCGGTGGTACTACGGTAATAACCCGTGACTACATGGTTGACCGCGACTATCATGTACTCGGTAAGGATCAAGAGGCCCGACCCTTCTCCGCTATGGATTATTTCGCACGTACGGCCAACGTTAAGACGATATATGGCCAGTGTGCTTTCTCATTTACGTTGCGGCTTTCAGTGAATTGCCGTATGCGTACTGCTTTTCCAGAAGTAACTATTTCTTAGCGTCTGCTCTTACTTCCTTACCTTCGCGGTGTCGTTTAACATCCACCTTTACAGAGAAGGAAACGTCACTTTACGTTTTGATTTATATAATACCTGTTAAATACTTACTAGAGAAATTTTGATTAATTATAAAAAATACTGACAATTAGACTTATACAGGTACTGGTTACCTTCATAAATAACATTTACATATCTGTGAGATCTGTAGACATGAATATTCTGGATTGAGCAGTAAAGGCGCATCATAATCGTGATAATCTAGTTATCCGTAATACAGACTTCTACATTGCTGCAATTAGCAGCAGTGACGAGTTAATTGGACTCGTTTTCGTCGCGTGACGGGTCTCGGAGATGGAGAGATTCCTGCGGAATAGGCAGTCCGTGCGGAGAAAAAGAACACCAAAGGCGCGAGTATTTAAGGCCTCTCTAAGTTCGTTGCACACTTGATGATACCAGGATACATCTTCAAGGCGTGTACGGGATTATTAAAGAAACGGAACGCAATGTGCAAGAGGAATGTTATAACGCACGATTCGTAACGGAGAAATCGACGGTATGTTTGTACAAAGTAAAGCCAGATTGGACGAGGGCTGACTCTGGGCCCCTCGCGTTCTTTCGTGCACATAAAAGCGTTAGCGTGTGTGCGACGTTCAATGTAGGATGAAGAAAATTATGCCGCTTCCAAAGTACAAGGCCCGCCCGCCAATAAAATGCACGATCGATACGACGAGTTCTCCTCTCTTCTCGAAAGGAGAGACGCGCTCGGCGCGCGACGTGAAGCATCGAGAGAGAAAAAAAGGGGCGCATAAAAGAAAAGAGACGCGCATCTCGCGCCTTTTCTCCGTCTTTCATCGAGCGACCACAACCCGCCCACGATCGACGATCTTATCTCCGGCCCTATCTCGATGTGCCTGCGCCTCCGCAAATCGCCAATAGCTTTTAATCGTATTGTAACATTGACCGATATTAATGGTACATTATATGCATCGGCAATGCCGAAGTCTGGCTCTTTTTGCGATCTCAATAACAATGTATAATAATTTCATTGAGAACTTTTAAATGCTTTTCGATCGATTCGATAATAAGAAAGTTTTCATAACGAGCTGTATGCGAATGATTATCGCTGCATAAACATAATAGGAATACATTTTTGTTCTGCAAAGTCCTCAGTTTTTATATCACTATCACTCGTAATACAAAAAAAACTTTTGCTATGACGCGTCGTTACACCGGACACTAGATTGATTGATATTAACAAGGGCGTAGAAAAAAAAAAGGTGTGAAAACCGGACGAACTGTAGCAATCGCCCGCGCTCGCGAAGAACGTCCTTGAACGTCTCGTGGAGAGAAGATGATCGTGGACGTGTAGTTTGCCAAGAATAGACCGGAAAGAATCTCTTTCAACGCTCCTTGAATGGCGGCGATTGTGTGAAGTAGGTACAGTTAAAAAGGAACGCCAGGTCTGTGAATCAATTACACAAGCCCGCAGAAACTTTATGCAACTATGCAAAACGAGTAATCTCAAGGCCCCAATCACTTATAATTAATTAATTATTCTGAAGTATTACCATTTAATCGGCGTGATGAAGACTTCAGCGGAGACGCATTCTAATTAATGACAATTTAATCGCGAGACCGGCAATTAACTGCGCTCTCTCTTGTCTGCACGATTTGTTTTCACCTGCGGATTTATCGCTTCTCAATTACGTCGGCGAGACCGCCAGTTTTTTAAATGGACATCAACGCCATCAGCGAGCATTTTCGTCTGGCGTTCGGGAAAAAGTAAAAGCTGATGAAGATTCCGAGTTTCAAGCAAAAGTATAGTGTCGCCGAAGTGCGGCACGCTACTCCGTGTCTCTGCCCTCTAACCACTTGAGTGAGCGGAGAAGAGAAAAGAAAAGACGAGACGCTAGTGGAATAATGTCTCTATTCTCGTTTGAACTGCCACATTCTCGAACTCGTTCTACCCCATAATTATACGTTACCGAGGCACACCGAGCCCTTCCATTAGGCGCCGCGGAATCACCTGCCTCTACAGTGACCGATGAAAAACTCTTCTTCTTCAACCGGCCGCGCACCGATAGACATATCCGGAGATATTTCTTAGTCATGAATTCAAGAGTTCGATTCCTAACACAAGACTACGCTACTTCTCATGCGACCAGACTCACTACCTTTGAGTAGAGTCGCTTTTATACCTTGTTGGTTCTGTCTCCCCTGTCAATGCCACAATAATAAGCGTGATAATCGATGAAGACAACTTATACAATATAGTCTGATCAAACATGTCATGTTTAAGATATCATATCGTGGATTAGCAATCATTGTAAACATATTTGCATGCACATTAGATCAGGGTAATTTTCAACGTAAATTATTACATGGGAAAATTTTTTGAAAACAACTTGAAAATTTTAGAATTTTTAGACAAAAAGCTTTTATATGAAATGTTAAAATGCATTAACAGTATTTTTTCAGTTCTATTTAATTATTTAAGTACGAGAAATTTTAATTCTATAATTTCTTTAATTACGATGTTTCTTAAAACGTGACGTATGTTTCTTTTGGGAGACTCGCGTCCGACATTCGCTTCATCGTTCTCCCCTTTTTTTCCCGGAATCATTTTGTCCGGCATTTCAGCAGCAGCTTCTTCATCGCGTTTTATCGAGTCCATCTTAGATAATGATTGACTTTTTTTTTGTAAAGGGTGAACGTTGCGTGTTCGGCTGCACGACGGGAACCATATCTCAATTATAGGATTAATATACGAGCCATAAAAGCGATACCGCTGTGTCTCCTTTCTTGTATTCGTTCTCTCGTCGCTTCCTCTCGCGCCGCTCGTAACTTCTTCCCATGGCACGCATTCCGTTGACGGGAGTGCATAATCCAATTGCTCGGTATACCATTACGATTCGTTCCTGCCAATAGATCGTTCATTTAGATCAGACCGGCCACAAACGTCGCTTCTGGTTCGACGTATAATGCGTGATAACGAACACGTTCCCGTCTAATAATAAAGAAATATGCAATTTTTCCTATCGCGTTTATGGCCCAATTAGAGAAGAGAGCAGCGCGATCCGCGAAACGGGAGAACGTAGCAATAAATAAATTTATAAAAGCGAGCGTTTCGTTATGTGAAAATATGGAACGATCGTATCCGCGTAGGTTCTTGCGACGTCGCCACGTCGAAGACGAATGGATCGTCTTATGGAAGGTGCCAGTCTGGAGGACATCGTCAAGTACGTGTTGAAGCACACGAGGCTCACGGACGTGCGCGCGCGGTACTTGATCGTCGAGATTCTTAAGGCCGGGATTGTACTAGGTAAAATCAAAAGGACTCCGTATTCCACTTATGTACTCGCGTCCACCAAGACCACCGCGATCGCCCAAAGAATCACGGAGCCCAAATTCCACAATAGCAGCAGCTGCAGCTCGTTCTCGGACTGATCGTCAACATATAATGTTAATTAAGCACGAGGTTGTATATAATGTTTAATTGCACGGATAAATGTATTGTCAGAATGGTGTTTTACACGATTCGCATTTTAACACATCTTAACGTTATCTACGATAATCAGCGTTAATATCCACGTAACACGCGACGTTCCACACCAATATAAATATTTCTGTTACAATGCTGCAACAATATGTTATCTTAGTATTAACGTTATCGCACCAGTGTCCAATGTTGCGCTAACAGCTGTGAAACACGCGATGCTACATTGCAAGATGGTATAATAATTTACATAATACATGTAGAATTATATTTCTATCCGGTCGTCGGTATGTTGTCACACTGATATCTCGCCGAGTACACAATTCGTATAATGTTGCTTACTTAGATTGTTATATTTTAAAACATATATCGCACACTACAAAAGCTGAGTGTTGAAATGTAAAAACGCGCATAATTAATTTAAAACAAAAGAAAGGATTTTCCAAATAATGTAAAATTTTGACGATAAAAACATAACGAAACTTACAATATACAACAATTTCAACTCGTACAATATCTGAATAATTTGGTTTCGAGGAATCTTTTTTTGTATTTATTAATTTTCGGTAATAAGTACATAAGTGCACAAGTACTTTTGTGTACGTCAAATAAAATGAATTTGCTGGCTAAGAGACACGAGTGGGCGATGTCGATGGAATCATATTGCCTCAGTTCCTTCAGGTTCTGTGATCTCAGCTTCGATTCTCGAAAGGATATTCGAATGGATATTCTCGCAGCTATAAGGTTTTTCGGCCGCGGTCTGGAAAGGCACTCAACGGCCCCCGCTTCAGTAATTGGTTCGTTTTAACTGCGAGCTTAAAGGTTATGAATTTATGCTTCGCCGCGTAAGATATAATTGGTTGTCCAATTAATATCCCGATAAAAAACCTTTGGCTGCACGATGCGGTTCTCGCCTCCTCTACATCTTCCTTCGTTTCCCTTTCTTCACTGCCTGCGCCATTAGGGGTGCCGAATTACCGAAAATTCACTATGCACTGTTCCGAGAACGAAAAGATCGCGAGATTAATTAACCGGCAATTGATATTCTAACGAGATTATGTCTCACAGTGGCAACCGTGATTAAAATTTTAATTTGCTATTTATTTTGCAATTTATTTTCATAATTCTATGCTATAAAATAACTCTATACGAAAATAAGGACTTTACTGATTCAGCAGATCCGTAGTCATAATATACAAACGATCAATTTTCTACGTTAAAGGAGCAGTCTTACTAAATTTCTTAGAGTGAAAATACTGCCACTCCAATTTTTCGAGTGATTTTTTACTCAATTTCGAGTGATTTTTCACTCTTTAAGAGTGAAAATATTGCCACTCCAATTTTTTAGAGACTTACTGATTCCTTCTTGCTACATTATTGATATTGTAAATTTTTTCAAGATTATTTCTCAACAGTTTTATTCCATTGTGTTACAAACACTGCTTTTATTCTATGTAATATATTTAGATAAACCACGTTATACCTTACGGCATATATGGCGAGATGAATTCTCCTCCCCACCTTCGCTTCCCTTTCTCCTTATTTCGCTTTCCGCCTCTACTTGTCCTTCTTTTTCTCGTTCTATTTTCCTCTTTTCTTCTCTTCGTTCCTCTCGAGGTGCCGCAGGTGTCGTGCATTGTCCGCCGTCGCGGCCTCTAAATCTCGTCCCTGACGTTCACCGGCGTTGCGCCGAGTCGAGTACTTTCAAGATACATACGGCTGTCGGGAACTTACACGCTCCCTGTCCTCGTCTTATTGCGAAGAAGCGGGAAGTTTGATAAACATCTTTCGAGGTTTTAGGTGCGTTTCATAAATTTGATCGCGCGCGCTCGCGCGCCACCGGAACATCTCCTCCCATACCGTTCCCACGGCGCTTTGAAGAGCCTCGCACCGCGAAATGTACGTCGAGAAATACAAGATGTGACGACAGCCACGAGACAACATCCGCGGATATGACGGCGATCTTGTGACGGATTAATCATGGAAAATCAGTTATTGTAGCAACGTGACTGCTAATATCAAAGATCACGTTGAAACAGCTGTCTTAAAATATTACGCAAAAATGTGCGTTGCAATATTTTTCTTAATTACATTCTCCTCTCTCTAAAAGATTGAATCTTTTAAATTTGCAGTAGAAAGACCAAATTCTTCATCACAAACCCAGCAAAATTCCTTCCAAATATAATACGATAGTATCTCAGACATTAAATAAAGATAAAGATGGAATTATATATGAGGTAGTCGTCTGATGTTTTCTTGATTCATAAAATTAGACATTTCATTTTATGACGATCCAATCTATTATCGGTATAATTTGATTTTTATGTACATTCCAGCGACGCGTAAAGACAAATTATACAGACCCACCACACGCGCCTGAAATTTTTATTTCTTTCCGATTAATGCCAGAATCACGTTTCGATGCGCAAAATTACTATTTTTTTTATCCTATATTCTTATCTTTATATGTTCCATGATTATTTGATGTACCGTTGGCTGTAGGCAACATTTACGATTGCGACCGTGCGCGCATGTGCACTTGTAGAATACGCGCGTAGAATTACGTACGCACACTCCGATGTTGGATCCCTCGTTCGGAGTGCACATGTACACACGTCTCGCTCTTCTAAGCTATGAGCTTACGCCCCTCGAGAAGCCGACGATCCCGAGAATCCGTTCCAACCGCGTTCGTTCTCCGTGATATCCTAGGGTGTTGCGTGTAATATACTCGAACGCACACACGAATATGCTCGCTGTAAAGGAAGCAGGGGGAGGAGGGGAGAGAAAACGGTGCGTTGATCGCACGTAGATTAATGTCACAGTCGCGTTAAACGTTCAGCTCGTTTCTTCGCTACCTCCTTCGCTCCTCTTTCTTTTTTCCCCTCTTTTCCGGAAAAACGACAAGATCGGCGGCGATCTTAAAGGAGATGCGGATTTGCTTAGCTACAGTATACCGTAGATTTGTTGTCGCACGCGAAATGGCTCGAATTCCTCGTGTCGGCAGGGATCCGAGTGTGAGAAAGAGAAAGAAGGAAGACAAGCGCGCGAGTCGAGGCTTCGCTTCTCGAAATTTGCCGAGCGCTCATTCAATGTAGAGTAGGCTGCCATCTCGGAATGTCTGCTTTCTCAACCGCGCGCACGTTGGAATTGCTGATGGCCGACCAGCAACGCAACTTCCATCGCGGCTGCTTAGATATTGAATCGAAGTCCACCGCGCGTGCGTTTTGCAATGGTATTATACATTTCTCAATCAGCTTGCCGCGTCGCGCTAGTCAAGCTCGCTATAATTAATACGACGACCGATCTTTCCCCAGTTCTCTGAATGCGCTTTCGTAATACTGTAACACCGTACAGTCGCGCTATTGCGCGTTAGATTTTATCGTGTCATCAAAGACATAAAAAAGCTATTGAAAAGTCTTAAGTTTTTTTTTTCTATCGTGTAATTATCGCAGAATTCATTTATCAGCTGCTAATTCACAAGTGCAATTCTCGGTTGATTTATAGCGCGATTTGTGTGTTCCATCATGTATCCTTTATTGGCTGATAAAATTCTATCGCTCTTCTCGCGCTGTGTGCTCGGAATGTGTTAGGAACGCGAGAGTCGCGCTCAGCGCGATTTAACTTCCGCGGCGATGCACCATATACGTCGGTAGATGCAACGCGGATGCGCGCCGCGGGAGAGATGTAGATAAATAATGTGTGAAGTTGGTGAGCAGATAGATCGCCGGTAACGCTTTACTAAGGGCCCGCTCTTGTCTCCGTGTTCGGCATCCTTCGGGTGTTTCTCTCCACGGTAGGACGGTGTCCCCGCGGCTGAAAATTCTCGCTGTGCTAACGTCGTGCCGCTTATATAAGACCTAATTGGGCCCTCCGCGAACCAGCTGCCTCTAGGACACATCGAAGCCGGGTATTTAATTCAAATCGATTCTCGGTAAGATCGCCGATCCCCTCGATCGTATATTACGGACGCGTCGCGGCCTTGGTCGTTGGAAATTACAGCGGTCATGATTTGTCTTCCCGACGCGCCGAGAAATCACCCGTTAGGAATGCCGAATTTACAATCACGATCACCGAGGCATGTCGATTGATTACGCGCATCGGATCGTGTTTGCCCAAAGAGATATTAAATTAAAGTAAAAATACTGCACAGCAGAAAACATTTTGTATTTATGTATTAAAATCGATTATTGTTTGGATTTTTGTATTGCATTTTTTTAAACGCAGACTTCAGTGTTAATTTAACATAATGTGGCTGTGTTATTTAAATGAACGTTTCTTTGTTAAAATAATGTTCAATACTTAGCGTTTTAAAATAATGTAGTTTTGAAATGTAAATTCTCAGATAAATGTTATATTCTCATGTTAATTTTTTTTTATATAATATTTATGATACTTCGTAATGCGTTTAGTGTTAAATTAATAGACAAATTTGAGTAAATTTTTCGAAACATAAAATGTAACTAATACAAATCTTTTTACTGTATGAATTTTTACTGTAAGAATATAACAATTCCGTATGTGTCTTTCAATACTTCATAGCCGACCGTAAATCGATTGGTCATTGAAAAATCACTATAAGAAAAAAAGGAAGATATTTTTCCTGTATAATAATTTGTACAACAGAGTGAGAAAATAATTAATAACTTAGACCGCAAATGGAGTTAATGGTTGGCCAACGCTATATAAAGTTAAATACGCTGTGACTTTTATGGATATAATCCTCTTTGCGATCAAAGCGGTAGCGCGCACATCGACGAAAACGTTCCGTATTCCGATTTTGGAATATCATGCCGCGGCAGCGTGGATATCGGCGCAAGGATGTAATCGTACTTAATGGAAGAAGGTCGTGGCGTTAACGGCGACCACGGCAAAAAAAAACATGATCGGTGGAGGGGAGGGGGGGAGTTAAACGTGTAAAAGGCACCGCGTGGGATTCCGAGAGGACGATGGCGCGAATAACGACGATCGGGCGTTTGATTCAGACGGCTAATTGCGTTATTCCACGGACTTTATGTGGGCGTGTGGTAGCGCGCGAAGGGAGCGTCCTAATGCGACCGCGAGTGCATTATAAACCGGATTTCGAATCGCGCGAGCGATATTTAGCGTTCGAACATCCCGCTAAACCTCGGACGACCACATTACTGTCTCGATTTTGCTCTGCGGGGCATCTCGCAATTACATTTTACGTCTTGCAATCAGTAAAACTCTAACTACCGCTTCGGCTAGTGCCGTCATAATTTTCTCTTCGATTTCCTTAAGACCTCCTCCCTTCCCGGCCCTAGCAAGTCTGCAATTGGCATCTTGTAATTTCGCGTGAGACGCACGAGGAAAAGAAGAGAGCGCCTACAACTAGATCCGCTGTAGAAAAACCTTAAGCACCTTACGCGCGTTAGCTCGACGTGAAATTTCTGACGAGCATCGTTCGGATTTTTTTTCACGGTGGGCCCACGCACACACGAGCGTGTCTGCCTGAGCACGCGTGCTTGAGATAAGAAGCACGAATACGCGCGCGCACACATTCGATGGCTCGACCATTCGATTCTCGCCAAACAGGCTAATTCCTTACGATAAGGCCGCGTTTCGTATTAATGGGCCCCGATAAGGACCCACCGTGACTTCGGCGAGAGGCGGAATTAATTAGGCCTCACGGCAACGGATTGGTCGCCGATCCAATTGGTGGGAGACCGGAGTGCCGTCCCGATCGTATCTCTTTTTAACTGTCGCGACCTGGTTCATGGGGAGTGAGTTTAAATTGCCGAGGGAAAGGAATCGCTATATACGAACGCACGATACAAATGTCTTAATTACGCGACGGTATTCGAAACGTTATTACGGAGACTGACGATGTTGACATTTGTAGAGTGCGATAATGAGCCAACATTACGTTTTGCGTACGTGTTTACGCGTATACAGCTCATGGACGCGTGCAAAAATTCTTACGAACCATTTTAAATTAAAGTATTCGATAAAGTTCACCTTAATATTGTGATATATGTAGTAAAAATATATTACGAGATGTGAGCGGTTACTACTAATTTTTCAAGTAATAACTATCATTTGAATTTTAAAAGAAATTTTGTTGTTTATTTGTTACAAATAAATAACGCTTATTATGTGTAAAATATTTTCGCAAAAATAATCATTCGCAAGTAACAGAAGGGAAGCGGGGAGATTCTACTCTCATTCGTTATAAATATGATTATTCGAGACGATACGTATCTTAGAAGTAAGAGCTCTTAACTTTCGATCGCTCCTGGCGGGTTTTCTTGCCTCGCGCGTGCTAGGAGCTCGCGACGAGCGCACGAAGAATAATATCGGGGAGGCGGTCTCCTTCCGCGTCCGGGGGACGCGTTTCCGCCGCGCTCGCGCGCGAGACATGCCGGGGTATCGGGGGTGCAGCGGCCTTAACATCCACGTGTACGTAACCACCGTGAGGCGGCATTATACGCGGGTCCATTTATCTGCGGGGATAAAATCCAGATAGGATCTACCGCGTCCGCGCGAGGTCCTGCCAGTATTTGTCATGGAGATGCGGCCAACCGATACCGCCTCGCCCGCCCCAGGAATTACCCTCGGCGCGCTCGGATTCTTCAGCGTACGCTAGTAATTTACCGCGCGGCTCGCCGTCATGTCACGCCGTCGAGGACAGGCCGTCCTCTTCCTCTCCGCTCGTCTCTCATCCCTTTAGCACATTTATCCTTCCTCCCTCCCTCTTCGCCCCCGGGCTTCCGCCCCGTTTCCCGACGACCGCGTTAATTTTCATTTCCCAATATGGGCAATCGACGCGTCCGTTGTTTGTTTTTTCGCGTGATCCCCCATACGCCACTGGTTCCGTACAGCTTTCATTTCAGTTCTCTGTACGCAGTCGTATCTTTCTCGCGTTTATTTTGCTTTCTTTCCATTTTCCGCCTCTTTCCGTGGTCACAGTTTATTTTGCTAGGTGCACATTTACATTCACGTAGTGTCGAATTTCTTTTGTTGCTTTGTATATTTTGTGAAAATACATACTGTTTCCTAAACATTATTAAATGTTTAATTTAATAAATAGTTACTCTTTTATGTATAATTTTTAAGAATGTTAAACTTATTACTCTAAAATTTAATAATCGTGAATTCTTAATATTTACCATGTTTTACAGGATATTAGATATATTTTATCACCAAGAGCTTTCAATTATTATGTATTTATTATGTATTAAGAAAGAAAACACACATTTAGAGTTTTTTTTTATAAAAGATCATTTTCGTAACTATTTAAGATTTCTCTGCTTTTCATTCTCGTTTTGCAACAGCTGTGTCCGTATTTCTTTTTACGTATTAAATTCCACTAACCGCTAAGAACTAATGTTAAGACCACAAGTCTGGGAACAGGTGGATACGCCGTGACGAAATATTTTTTGCCGAATGCGTGGAATTGACAGATGTCTCGTATAAACTCACGTGTATTATGGCGACGCCGTTAGCAAAATTGTGAGGCAGATTACTGCCTTTGTAACGACGGATATGTCATTAGTTCTCGGCATGGTGAGTTTTTACCACCGCGATCCCCAATACTGTTCTCATCATTTACTCACGAAACAAAATTACTACTGTCCCGTGTGAAGATATGACTTCTTTCTTTAAACTTGTTTTCATGATTACATAAAAATTCCACATGCGTTTTTAATTGTAGACGCGTCGTTACATTGATAAAATTTTTAAAAACTCATTTTTTTACGTATTTACTTTCCATACTTGTTTTTTGATTATCAATGGTTCGTGGTGATCATGTCATAGAGAATTTCGTATCTGCTTTCTGTGCCGAAAATCTAGGTACAAATTCATCTAGAACGTTAGATTTTTAAATCATTTTTCTGAGAAAAGCAATGGCGAATCATTAAGAATACCTTTGCCAAGGTCATTCTACATACTTTTCTAAGATTATGATAAAAAAACGTGTGACTGTATTAGGTCCAAGGGATTAAGGTTTAAGGAACTAGGGCTATATAAGCTTAAAAACCTATGTCAATTCTAAAAGAAACCTAAGAAAACTTCTATGTTCAGCATAGAAATCACGGTTTTTAAATAAAATTAAGCCTATGGAAAAAGAAGTCTTAACGGAAATCACTCTTTAGATCTAGGTGGTGTCTAGGAATTGATGTAATTCCGTTTTCGTGCATTTGCTTTAGTTACCATTATTACTACTACCATCGATGTTCAACTCTGGGAAAGATAGTTTTCTCGAAATACGATTATAATCCACTTTGGGGTCCATGATTAAGTAATCTAATTATTTGGATTATGCATAACCTTACTGTGGGAAAAATTTTAACCGGTTTTTTTTGTAGTTAAACAAGTTAATATTTTGGTTAATGTCTTACTTACGTAAAAAATATCTTTGCTTTTTATCAACTAGATATCAACGGAACTAATTGAGAAATTTGAAGTACAACTTAAAAATCTTTGAAATAGATAGATTTTGAAATAGAATAGAACTAATTGCAATTTTGAATTAATATAGAAATTAATTTGAAAAATAACGTAAAATTAGGGCTGTGAGTAATAATTACTTAATCGTGGGTCTTAAAGTGGTTTAACCGTATTTTGAGAAAACTATTTTCCTTTGTTTTACGATATTGTGATAAATACGAATTTTCAAATACTAATGTCTTGTCGTAGTGCTCTGAAATTATGAGATAAGATCTGATAATTTGATTACAACCATGTTTTCTTAAGTGCATAGATTATTAAAAATATGGTACACTCTTTTTCTTAATTGTAAATTATTTATAATTTTCAATTTAACATTTCTTTTTTTAGTAAAGCTTTTCTATTTTCAATTTTCTCACAGATTAATTAGAGCATCTTTTTGATAAATAAATGTAAAATGGTATAATCTAATTTTCTTTTAATAATATTTGCGTGATTGAGAAACAAAATTGCAATTATTTGTTAATTGCATTGTTTTAAAAGATTAATTTATTATAAAATATTAATTCCTGTGTTTGTTTAAGCTGATTTAAATTTATCATATTTAATTTTTTAACGCATAATTTATAATTTAAAAGTGTGTCGTTATGTAGGAATATTTTTGAAATGTGTTATACATTTTGAGTAGCTGCTCCCGCGTTTGGAAGCAACTAACTTAATCTGTGTGCTATCGCTACCGCAGTCGTAAGAATTTCAACGAGATAAGCAAAAAGTGTGCAGTCCTTGCACCTGCACAGCCAGCTTCCTTTACGGCTCGCCGTAAAACAGTTAAGCGCGACAGATACTCGCTCCAGACATAATCCTTAAAGACAGGCAAAAATCTTAATCGCTCGGACAAACCTGTACTGCTTAAAGAGCTTTGCATAGAAATGTATCAACACCATTTCAGGTATTAGCCTGAATCTCTTGATCCTTTGAAAGGCTTTCCTTCAGACTACACAATACAACGATATATTCGTGTAACGTAGGGATATGATAGATCGTGATTCACAAAGCGATATATGGAGCGAGGATATCACCTATGCGTGACACTAAGAATTAAACTACCAACGTGAATTTGAATAAGCGCCTTATCAAAACATGATCGTAACATTTTGACGATTCAATCTTTCCAACGTGCAAATTTTTATGGCCAAGCTGTTCTCACTTTCTAAACACCTGCCCAGTGGAAAGACCAGCTGCACCTTGATTAGAAATCATTTAATATGTGAGACACTGTTAGAAAACTATTATTATTATATCAGTTGTGAAAGGTGTTATAATAGGCGTTAGATTAAATAGACGAAATATAATGTTACAATAAAACACAAATTTAAAAGAAAGTTTTAAAATATAAAAACAAAAAAAGAAGAGATTAAAAATTTGATGAAAGCTTTGCATTTTTAATAGATTGAGAACATAGAATATAATATGGAATAGTTTATTTTTGTTTTAAATTAGGGGCATATATGTAATAATACTTAAATATTTATTAAATATTTTCAATTACTTATAAAAACTTTATACTAATTATTTTATATTTTTATATTTTCATATATTATATTTTATTGTATTATTATATTATATATCAAAAAAATATCATAGTTTAAATAGAGTATTATTTGTCTCAGACTTTTCTCTCTCTCTCTCTCTCTCTCTCTCTCTCTCTCTCTCTCTCTCTGTCTCTCTCTATCTATCTATCTATCTATCTATCTATCTATCTTCTTTCCTAATAAAAAATATAGTTCTAATTATCGATTGAGAATATGTTAAGAGAGATTAGAGATTGTTAATACAACATCTTTTTTATAACAGCAAATGCAAGAAAGTAACGGAATTAATTTGGGGTGAGTAAAAGGTATAATGAAAGATAAACAATTGCCACACCTTTGAAAGCTGGGGATCGTGTACGGAAAGCAGATGAAAGGCGGTGCGTTGCTTACGGGAGCGAATTAGAGACATCGTGTGAATGAACGGAACATGTGATAAATGTGTGAATGGATGGATATACAATGGTCCCGAAAATTTATAATGCAATTCGTGGATAGGAATGCACATCAAGCTCTGTGTATTTACCTCGTGAATTAAATTACAAAGTGATGTCATATGTGTGCTTGCGGAAGATGTATGTACATTCAGAAGACAAGCAATTCTCCCCTCACACTTATTGCATCACTATTTAGATACTATTAGAATTTCTCTACATACTCGTATAGTAATGACATGCGGCATGAACGCAAATATAACGAATATAGTACAACAAATTTTTGTTCGCGATAATTAATGATTAATTGATTGATAATCAGTATAAAAGCCATAAACGTAAATTCAATTTTATTTTTTACATTCCTTCTCTTTGCTGTTGTCATGTTCTCTTTTCTGTATTTAACTTCTTCTCATATACAGTCGATACTGCCATACTCAGTTGCACCGTGACAGAATCGCCGTCATGCCTGAGATTTTTATTCCACCTTCGCGCCACTCTTTCACCTCCCCCATCTCGATGGTTCTTTTTCAACTGAGAAAAATACAAAAGCCGCCGTATACAAGAACAAGAAGCGCATCTAATGTCTTTATCGAGCCCGGAATCTGTCGAGTTCACGCATTAAAATCGTTCGACTTCTGAGAGAAGTCGAAGAGGAAGGAGACGAAAATTCGACGTAATATTAGGCACGGTTTTCAGTTTTTATTCTTATCACTTATTACTTTCTTTTTCACATGCTGTCGATCATCTTTTTCTATCTGTGTATTAATTCTGTTTTTCGTCTCATCGTTTTATTGTCTTACAACTTTTATCACATTCAATTCGGATTATTTCTCTCTGATTTTTAATTATTAAACAATTTTTGCGTTCGAAATAACGTTACGTTTAAAAGAAATGATAGCAAAAAAAAAGGGAGAAAAAACTGATTCGAAAGAGAGGACATCGACTGGAAGCGACTGCGGCTCCCGCTGAGACAAAAGACGAGAACCTGTACTCAAAACAAACATCGCTCCGCTATTCATGCGGTGAGCAGATTCGAACATTCGTCCCTCGTTCGAGAGAACGTCGTCGACAGGGACCCCGCGTCCACGACAATGCTGGCAAGCTCGAGTCGCGCTCGTTCTTACAGCGCATTCACACGCGCTCGTGAAAAGGAAGTGGTGTGCATAACGTCGCGGAAGAACACAAGATTGAGGTCGAACGCATGACGGACGCCAACACCTATTCTCCCCAGAGGCATTAAGACAGGAGAGATGCCATTGTGCAATTACGTTGGTTTGCAGTTACTCTTCAAGATTTAAATCAATCGATTAGAATCGTGTGTAACTGTATAACGCAAGGAGCAAAAAAGAAAATAGAAAACTAAGAGTCAAAAGATGCTTATAAACTTGAATTCGAGATGGCATTAGGACACATTATAAGACTTTTTTTTAATTGCATATGTATACTCCTGTATAAAATTAGATATTCTTCCGAAGAAATTATATTCTATTAATTCCTAGTGAATTTCCTAGTGAAAGAAAAAGGTTTTATGCATATGTATCTAATCTGTACAACGAAGAGTTAGAATTATCAAAATTAATTAGCAAGATAAGCGTAGGTATTTTCACATCTTTTTAATTCAGTTGTATTCATCAAATCTTTGGCCGAACAGTTGGCAAGAATGATAAATTGATTTCCGAACAATTCATATGTACGTATTAGTCAGTTTTATGAAGCAATGACTTATGAAGCAACTACCGTGAAGCCAGCAAGCTTCTGTTATCTCGACATTCCTCGCATCCCAAAAATATTATCGATCTCATTTTGCCTACGTTACAAGCTCCGCCATTCATCAAATTACGGCAGCAACGCCGGACAGTTCGATCATGCCAATCCTATTCGTGAGGCAATTAGTAAATTACTAATACTTAACTGTCGAAGAATGCAATGCAGCCTCCGTGAATACGTCGCGGAGAAGGTACAACCTTACCAGCGACAGTAGCAGGGACGAGACAGTGGCTGCAGGTCCGGACGACGCGCGACGTTCGTCCGGCCTAGATATCATCAGGATCCCCGGTGGGTCCGGCTTCGGGAATCATTAGGGCCCGAAGACGACCGCGACGCATTCCGCAGCGGCGTTCGTCGAGACCACGATCGTCTCTCGGATCATTTGGTGGCCCTCGAAACAGCTTGTCTCCACCGTTAAGGCGATCGGTCCGCGGCATTTATTAGGGGCCTTATCAGATTTCGATTTGGGCGCCGACTAGCATCGACGCGGATACCGTAATTATTTTTATTACTATTGCAAACCGTCTTTTACGCGTGCGAATGAAAATAAAGTGAATGCCGACGGAAGCCTCGAGCTGGCCTCCTTTTCCTTAGTTAGATTGATTTTAACTCGTTCCACTGCAGGACACTTCCGATGGAAAATTTTTCACGTCGAGTATATCACATAATTTTTTACAAAATTGCTTATCGATATTGCAGTTAGATCGGGATAAATCACGAAGATCCGCGAGGATCCTATCCCGTAAACTCCGCCGTGAAGCGAGTCCGCCCTTATTGAGTTTTATTTTTTTCAATTACATTCAGTTACTAAATTGATTCTATACGGTGGAGTTCTTGCCATCCATAAACCATTTTACTTTACCTGACCACGGCGATTCATGGAGTTAATTTGCATACTGTAATTAAATGTTTAGCGAGATAACTGTTGAACATCTTTAGGAAAACGACGGGAGTCTGTAATGGTCGATGTAATCTTCGCAGACTTCGAAGGTAACAATTTATCGAGCGTTAACAGCCTACTAGTCGCGTCACCGATTTTTCCGAGTGCTGATTTATGTTTCGCTAGGTTTGGTGAACAAACAGAAGCGGAATTTTAATTTTAAAGTTCATTATAAGACCGCCTGCTGAAAGCATTAAAGTTTTATGTTTTAACAGTAGCTAGGATTCTAATTTTCTTAACATATTTTAATATTGTGTTGAGCGTAGACATTCATTAATTTTACATTTATTTTTAACAGTGTTAATATATTAAAAAAAAGACTTTATAATGATTTATAAGTAAATCAAACGTTTGAGATATACAAAATAACACAAAACTTACAATATTTTATTCTGTGTGCAGAAGAATAAAGAATTTGTCGAAAGACTTGTAGGTCAAAGAAATACATTTTTAAAAAACAATAGAGTTAATGGGAGCTTTCCAGTAAGTGACATAAATCGACACAACAATATTTCTGTCTTTGTTTGATATTCAGTTAGAAACAAAGATATAATTACTGCTGTGTCGATTTGCATCTCTTGCTGGAAAGCTCCCCATATCGCTCATATACGAAGCTGGAATTTCTATTTGTATATGAAATCCGTAATCGTTTATAGAGAACCCGACAGCAGCACACAAGGCGCAGTCAGCATTATGTAACATACAATACAAATCGTAACGACAGTCGAACAAATTCAAGCGAGTGGTCAGTGATCAGGTGAAAACCACTTTCTGCCACCTCGGTGCCGTGCCGTATCATCAATCATCAATCACAACGGCATCAATCTTTGTAACAGTATAATTTCATTGACCTGTTAACGTTCTCTCATTCCACGCTCTCATCAATATACACGCCCGTGTTATTGACTGCGGTAATCAATCCCGTGAACCTTGCCGCGAGCATCCGTCTTCACGCGTACACAGCGAATAGTAACACGAAAACGCGTTGATAAGATGTCCGAAAAAATAAAAATAAAAAAACAGTTGGAATCCAGGAAGAACCTCGCCTTTTTAAGACAGTCACATTCAACCCGTTTATGATGATCAAATCAATTCTTCCTTTTTTTCTACTTATTTTTTTAACAACAATGAAATCGAAACGAGGAAATAGTATCTTGACTACATACTTATTAGGTATAAAAGATTGATGTTAATAATGTGGTTACATAAAAAAACATTTATGCGCTGAAAATATATCGATTGATATTTAATCGAATAATTCAATATTGGAGTAACAAACGGATATGTTTAATGAATGTTATGTATACATATATCTCATGAGAAATCGAATCGGACATGCCCATCTTTCATCGGATAATTATGATCAGATACCTAGAGTTTCATCGTTAACAAAATCAACAACCTACACTATTAATTGTTAAATCCGTTAGAAATTTTTCTCAGTATATATTTGCTTTCCGTGTTATATCTGTTAATTCATAAAGTATAAGAGAAAGATATGAATATGAAGGCGCGAATAAGCGCGTGGCGAGTGCATGTGGTGCCTTGGAGATTTAAAGGAAGAAGCAGGATCTAATCTGTGGTATCGAAAAGCTCGACGACGGGACCTGGCACTGATCCCCGTCGTCGACACCGGATTACGCTTGGGACTTGTCCCGATTGGGTTCTCGAGTCTGCGGCGGAAGGCCCCTCAGATTTATCGCGGTAGGCCCGTTGAACGAACACACACACACACAAACACACACAGAGTTGTACATTCACCAATGATTCTTGAAAGATAAAAAGAGGTAAAAGAAGGGGAGATTCGCAAAGAAGAGCGAGGGCGCGATTAAAGGGTGCGAGAGCAAGGGGAGAGAGAAGGGGAAGGGAGAGAAAAAGAAGGAGACAGGAGTGAAAGAGAAGGAAAGGGAAGGAGAAGGTGACTCGGGGAATTCACACCGTGAATTTCGTCGCTCCTCTCTCGGATCCCACGGGACCGAGGAACGGCATCGTGTATCCTCTTCATCTCCTCGGCGAGGAGAGGAAACGCTGCGACCGGTTCAAACGAGCGCTCCGACCGCGACGGACATGTTCGAGCAAATTGTACAAGACAAGGCTGCATGCTTCGGCAATGAGCCCTCTCTCTTTGTAAGAGTGCTCTACGTACGTTCGTACTGAAGCGCGTACACGTTCGTGTAAATCCGAGCCTGTTCTTCGTTCGTATGGACCGCGCGTACACTTTGTTGCTTCGAAATCTTTTTGGAAAATCTTTCGGATTACGATGATAACTCCTCGCGCACGCCAATGCTGCAATTTTGATCCGTTCGACCGAGGACTTGCATCGACGATTCGCCTCGCACACGCGATATTAATATACCATATAAAAAGCTCTCGGATGCATCGCGTGTACCGTTACATGCGCAATTGCATAGGAATTAAATTAATTCCGCTATTTGTGAGTTGATAGAAGCATGCTGATACTCTTGCGAGCTAAATAGGTATATACCCGAAGATGTACGACGTTTATTTAGTTAATGGTACTTAGAGATGATTCTGTCTCTTTGGTCTCTTTAGCCGTCTAAGAAAATGCACATAAATGAGAAACGATAAATAATACGTTATGTGAGATGAAGTCAAAATTAATGAGAATTAAAAGTCAATATATTTAGTCTCGTGACGCATTTACAAAATTCATGTTTAACAAGTGGCAGACATTTTTCCTAAACGTATAATGTTTGTATATACAATATAGGAGTGCGGCGTATGTGGCAGGAGATCGCCGCCTGAAAATAATCGCCTATTGTGCGGCCTAGGTATCGGTACCATCTGCGCGACTCTCTCGTATCGCTGAAAAATCGGGTCGCCGTCCCGAGCGAGAGCTTTTTAATGGTGGCCGGCGACCAAATCGGTAGAGGGACGCATTGTTTACGAGCGTTAAACACCTGTAACGCGTGCGTGCCGTGTTACTGCACGGTGAAACACAAACGAACGAACGAACGAACGAACGAACGCGCGCGTTAAGCCAGAGCGCCCTGCAGCTTGTTGCGAGTTCGCATACGATTGTGCGCGGGGAAGACCAAACCGCGTCGCACGCGCGCGTTCTCGCCATTAACGACTTGTCGGCCGTTAATTTACGGGCCCATTAATTATCGGATCGGATAAAAGTGAGCGCTATAAAATTATAGAACAGTCCGGCGGAGCGTGCGCGAGCTCGATGCATCGATGTTCTTATGTTCGACGCTGTGGCGTTTTAATGCAATTCGCTCCCGCGCAAGCATGCAAGTTTCACGTTAATTCGCAACGAACGCACCGAGGCGTGTCTCACTTCAATATTTCTAAAACTCCGTCTCTCGAGACGAGGAAGTAGGAGAGGAAGATGTCCGGGGGAGGGGGGGGGCGTGAAGGAGGATGCTCTTATTAATGCGCGCGGTCGATCGTAAAACGGTTTAATTTCGCCTATTTCCTGAGTAATATCGACGCGCTTGCAACGTAGGCTATATGATGTAACGATAACTGCCGCATCAAAATTACGGCCGTAAGCTTCCCCGGCGTTGCTTCGTATAAACGATATTTGTCCGACGCGCGATAGGATGTTCATCCGCATAGGAACACTTAAGACTCTAGCGTTATTTTTAACAATATAGGATGAAAGCACGAGATTACACACACGCGGCATCGGATCTTAGGTAGTTATCCCTCGTGTAACTGTCGTCGTGGAATGTCGCGGTGAAAAAGTGAGGAAGCTGGCTCGAAGTGAAAGTCAGCACGTGCAACAAAATGCATACCCGCAGGAATCTTGAATAATAAATCTATCTAAATAGACGTGTGCATTGTCCATTGGGTCACTCTAACGATCGCAGAAAAAAATCGAAGGACATTAACGAACGGTGATACGGCGCTGATTAGACTTTTAATATAGAATAGCAAGTCCGCAAATTATTGCGATATAGGTTGAAGGAAACAATGAAAGTTAAACGTGAGGTGTAAACTTGCAAAGTTAAGGCAGGAGCATAGACTTTTGTACAACCCAGGATGCATGATGTATAAGAGGATTAACCAATCAGAGGTCTTTATTTCTAGCCTGTAGACCTATTCTGTAACTCTTAACGACAGTTCAGTATTGTTATATCGTCGTTGCGCAGCTTTTTTGTCATATACAATATGTGCGCAACGATAATATAACGATATCGACACTATCGTTAAGAGTTACAGAATAGGCCTACTAGGGAGGGAAATAGACGACTCTGATTGATCGAGTCTCTTATGTGTCATGCACTATGCGTTATGCAAAAGTCTGTATTGCGGTCCTTACAGTTCGCGCGCGACGAGCTTTTAACTTATGCAAATTTGGGGAAGACATTAGTCCTGGTCGCATCTCGTGATTGGAAGGGATCGGAGATTCGCCGCGGAATAATAGCGCACCTACGGTAGTAGGTATACATATATCTTGCACCCCGTGACAATATCTGGCCCCTCTCTGGAGCACAGCGTCGCGGTTCGTGGACAGCGCAGCGGCCCCGTGAGAGCCCGCCGAGTGATTTATAAACGGATCGGGGACGAGGGGGTGAGGGGGGGTGGGACGAATGCAAATTTCAAGCCACGTGAACTTGCTGTTCCGCCCAGGCCTAACGTCGCGCTTAAGAAACACACTCGTCGGGGTCCCCATTGTCTTAGGTCTATTTATCTTCGACGTCTCCCCGAGGTCCGCCGGAATGCCACATTCTTGCCGCGGCTTTTCCACTTAACCTCACGAATGTGGAAGGCAGGTGAGCCGGACAGAGAATCGCTCGCGCGTCGTTAATCATTACTGTCAGTCGAGATTAAGCGTACGGCTGGCGACGATATTACGGGCAACACGGTAGGAGCCCCTGTGTTGGTGTGCGCGCGTGCACGTATGCGTGCCGTATCTGTAAAAGTTAATCGACGAGACTAATTAAATAAACTACCTCGGCCCACGGTACCGGATATCGAGCACGAGACCGAGGAATTAAATTGTCAGCCTCACGGAGAGTCATTACGCGGTGCCCGTAGATTAGCCATCGACTTTTTTTTTTCTTTCGAGTAACGGAACGGTCAAAAATGTAAACGACGGAAAGTGGATAATCACGTTGAACCACGCGTGGCTAATGACTCGGTACAATACACAATAGGCCGCTTATTCTATGTTGATGCAGAACTTCGTTATCCCCGTATTATGAATGGAGAAAAAATTGGGGCGCAATTACACGTTAATCAAAATATTTTTAAGTGATTTTTTTCATTCTATAATGAAGGGTATAATTGATGATTTATAACTTATGACGAGACTTATTTACATAAAATGAGTTAATGAGAATGTATATCTATTAATAAAACTATTTTAGCATACATTAATGTACTATTAAAAGTATACGTACACCAATATAAATCTTATAAATCTTATAAATATGTAAAATAATTTTATTAAAAATATTTTGATCGATATATTCTGGTTCTCTTAAAATCAATAACATACATTTTTTAATTGATAAATCGAAAAGTCTTTATATACAAATATATTTGAAATTTTGATTAGTCCTCATTGCAAAATCAACAATTTTGTTAAAATTGCACAGAATTGCAATGTCGCACAGAAATAAAAAGACGAAGGAAAAACGACAAGAAGAAAGGAGAGATGAAGAAGGAGATGAAGAAAAAGAAGAAAAAGCTGAGGACAACCGGCAACGAAGAAGAAAGAGGAAAGAAGAGGATTGTTTCCTGGCGGCTCGGAGGCCCGTTTTATCTCCTTCTCTTTTTCTCCTTGTTCTCGTCTCTCTCTCTCTCTCTCTCTCTCTCTCTCTCTCTGGTCGTTTTGTTTTCACGAAGGTGAGGAGCCGGTTTGCATAAGAGGAGCAGAGAGAAAGAATAGGAAGAGCGAAGGAAAGGGAATTGAGTCTCGACTGCCCCGCCGTTGCTCACAGGGCCCACCAGGCGCTGAAGAATCAAGAGGAACTCCAAAGACGCTGGGGCCCATCGAATCTCATAGCTTCATGCCACACAATCCTCACCATACAGATATGCAACGGGCATACGCGCGCGCCTTCATGTCTAAGTATAATACGTTCCGAGATTCGCGTTCACGCTCGTGCGAGCGCGCGTTGTATCCCGCGAAGCGCGGAAGAGAACCACGCTCCTTCTCTTGTCATCTCAGGCCGTTCGTTCGCCAGTTGCCAAGTATTCCTCTTGTTCAGAGACGCTCACGTTCCCGCTTCCTCGCGGATACCACGAAGGGGTTTTCCCCGATGGAGCCTACAGTCGTCTATTCAGTGTAAGATCCGTAATTCGAGATATACGAATCCCCGAGTGGATATCTCGACTCGTTACTCCGCGAGTCGGCAATCAGTTCGAGTAACGAGAACCGTCAAACGCTTCACCTGTTTCCTTCGCGCGCGTACTGTTATCTCGCACGCCTCTTCGTGAAACACCGCGATTTCACCGCGCGGTCTCGCCGACGCCGCCGCGCCGCGCCGTTCCGACGTGACACCGCGCATCTTTCGAGTTCGCCTGCAACTACCTTCTGCTTCTCTCCAGTTAAGCCGCGATATCGCACCTCCGGCCAATCACCGCATTATCGTCACGATCGATAGTGATCTACATTGAACGCCGATGCTTTCCGGCGATTCATGCCGACACCATTGACTAGGATGTATCGTAGAAGATTTAAAGTATCTACGTGAGAGATCTGAATGCGTCGGACTACCGGCTATTAAGGAAGCAATTTTCTCACGACTGCGGCAATAACTTTTGGCATTATATCCCTATCGTGTCAGTGGAATCCAAAAAAATGCACAATTTACGACTTGCAAATTGCAGATACGTTATATTCATGATCAAATATGCACAAATATTACGATATATTTTTACAATGGATCTAAGAACTGAATATTTAAAAATTATAATTTTTAGTATTAATTAATTTATTTCACTTGTTTCTAAAAACTTGTAGAAAAAATGTGTTTACTTCTAACGATAAGTTGTTCAATTGTTTATTAGAATACTTTGAATTATTCTAACTATGCAATTGAAAACGAAAGTCTAAAAATACGCGGTAAAGAAAGGAAGGAAGCGACCACGGCTAAAGGAAGACGAAAATCATGCACGTGTCGGCCGAGTGTGGTCAGCCGTAGAGCTGCGGCAGGAATGAAAAGAAAGACGGAAAGAAAGAATGCCGGTGGTTCACGGTAATAAAATACAGGCGCACACGCGCGTGCATCGCGCCGAAATCGTCCAGGCGGCAAAGCCGTGTGCGAAACGGTCGCTGTTCTACGGTGAAAGAGGAAAAAAAAAACACGAAATACAGCGAAAGAGCAGGAGACAAGGAAAATAACAGAGAGTGCACATGTGATGTAACAGAAGAGGAAGAGCGAGACAAGGGGGAACGCAGAAAGAGTTATCTGCATCAAGATAGCACGCGGTTCTCCAGCTACCATACGGCGAACGGTTTGGTAAGAGTTTGTGTTGTTGGCATCACCAGAGCCAATGAATGAACAGAAATACATTGAGACGACTTGGAAAATGATCGTTCGCAAAAGTTTTAAATGTAAAAATTACTAGTACCTACTTTTTTTATTCGTATTTATTTATTCCACGTAAATACACCGTGATTGTTCTACTTAGCGAACTTTTTCTCCAGCGTGAAACGTGAAGAGTGAAAAATTTCTTTATTACCTTAATGGTAAAAATTTTTATTTTTTACATTTTTGCCCTAAGGAAAAAGTTACACGATCCTTCAGAAATACGGTGATAGATCTGATTGAATAACCGTACGAGGAACGGAATACGCATCTTTGCGGAAGGACTCGAGTGATAGGCCATCGCGTGACAATAAGAAACGCACGACTGGAGAATCCGAGGGAAGGGAGGAGAGAGTAGTCGATACAAGATTCCTCGCAATCAACATTACTTCCACAGCGCCGACGTACCGAAAAGTATCCTTTCCACCTTGTCTCAGCTTAAGTCTCTTCTTACGACACTCTTTTTCGAATTCCCAAGTTGGTAATGTGACACACTACGCGTGATTAATTTTGCAACTGTTGCCGACGTATGCATCTTCTTTCTCTTAAGATCAACATCAGCGAGTTATCGTAAAAGCCGAGAGACTGCATACTAATGACAGATTTTTCTCGACGTGTCACGATGTCACTCGTTATTGCAGTAGTTGATTCGACGAGAAAAAGTTTCGCGAGAATCTTTCGTCTTTATACATCTCATCAGGTTTATACTTCGTTCGTTATGCCTCTTATGCTACGGCAAGAATGTAAGATGATGTGATAAGAGAGTTATAGTTGATAGAAGATTAAGAATACATTAATACCTTCTACTAAAATCTATTGTCGCGTGGACGCGCGCGACAATCTATTCTCACAACTTATTACGCGTATTCAATAGGATTGGTCGGGCCTGTTCACAGCGCGTTGCTTCGGGAGAATTCAGTCATGCACGTATGACATTTTTCCGACTCTCCCTGCAGCAGAGAGACTCAAACGAGATCGAGGACGTGCATGACGCGCGCCAGAGATTCTCTGGAATCGAGTGACGCACGATTATTAAGGCTGCTGACAATCAGGTCATTGCGCCTGAATAAGCAATGACGTCCTTACAGTTGCAGGACTTCGTCATTCCCTCTTCTTGTTGCGTCCGTGAGGCATGCCTGCGATGCAGGGCCCTCGATGACTAAGGGCTCCGACGGGGACCATTGGATAGTCGAGTAGACGATTGGAAGTCGGGGGATCTGTCCGCTCCATTCCGCGCTGTGAAAGAAGCCGCGCCAGCTTCGCTGATCAACTTGTCGCTGCTCCAATTATCCCCCGACGACCTCGTCGTCGAAACGATCGTAGACTCGTTGATTGATTTACGTTATCTTCTTTTGCCGCCTCCTGCACGGTCGACCTCGGCAGCCGACGGGTTCAGCGGCCACGATGCGACGGTTAATCACGCGAGGCAATTAGCATCTCGATAAGGGCAGGCGGTTTTTGCACTAGGTCCAAATGAAGCATGCCCAAGCTCGTTCGTTGTTCTCTTCTGAGAAAATGATCGGAGGAGTGTGAAAGAAACCAAGTCGCTCGCATAATATTAGAATACATTGCCGTATCGATAAAATTCGACGACTTCAGCCAAGAGTAAATGTAATCGAAGGAGCGATAATATTGTATATACAATTGCGTATACATTTCTCATTCGTGAAAGGAATGTTTCAACGAATATATTCTTGTTAATCATTTACTCTATTGTGAGAGAGAAAAAATATCTAAATAATCGAAAGCTGACTATATTTGACGCTTCGCGAAGAAACCCCTCCCTCTTTGCTGTTTTACGTTAGTATTGTGAAGAAACTGGAAGAAAACAATACATGATTTGATAATGCCAGGATTCCATTATTACCTATTGTTTCCAAGACTTGCCATTAAATTCTTTGAAAAGATACTTAAAGATGTAACAAAAGAGGATAAAATAGATTCCGAGCGAAGAAAATAAAAATACGTATGTCAAGACATAATGTGGACTCAAATGAGTATAATGAGCGATGTGCAACAATAGAATCTACGTTCCTTCGCCGTTTCGATAGAGTCAAATCGAATATTGTTTGACACGTCATCATTTCGGGAGGCTACGTCAAATGTACACGGACAAAATCTTCTCCCCGTGCTGTCTCACCGTCGACGATCAAAGTTCAAGTCGGCGTGTGTTATTGAATAATCATGGACTCTATACATCCCTCGAGGCAGGCAGGTCCGCGCGTACGGTGAAACGGGGACAAACGTAACCGGATAATTAACTAAATGCTTATTCTAAAAACATTTAAGTATGTCATTCCGCCTACGCACCTAATCTCCTTGCATTGTACGCTAACGAGTGGCACAAAGGCGCCTAGCGCTATCCGCCTACGCGACGACGCATCCCTCGGCATTCGATTCGATTCGGATGACGTGAACCACGCGAAAGGCGAGCATGTAAGTGTGTGTATATATGTGCGCGCAGAATGACCGTGCGCGTGACACAACACACTTGAGAGCATGCGGGTATTAACGCCAACCACACTTCTCTTCAGAGATGATTGCGCTTGATTTAGTTTCTTGTTGCGTTCGCCGCTTCGAGATAACGTCGTAATCTCTTCATCAGAACGGGTCGTTCTTTAAAAAAAAAAATTAAAAATAAAAAAAATACGCATAATAGAGGAACATAGCAAACACGAAAACAGAGACGTCTCCCTCACTGACATGCGTCGCGTGCTGAGCAAAACGACGGTAGTGAAACTGCAGCGATGCGGCTTACGTATTTTAACGTGTTCTCCTCCTCAACGTGCCTTTCACCAAAAGCCGCCACCCGATAAGATCCTAATCTCCTGATCTTCCGACTTTGTCATTATCCGCTTCGCGTCCTAGCATAATGATCGCCGAGTCTCGCGTGTCCTACATATGGTATAAGTCAATTGACAAATACCGGGAACAAAAAATGGGAAGGAGGGGGAAGAAACGCTTTCTACTCACGCTCTTATTGTTAGCACGGCACGCTAATAATACAGGAAGAAGCTAATAAAGTCCAAACGGAAATGTCGACAGCAAAAAAAAAAAAAAAATGTGTGTTCGCGTTTGAATCCCGTTTTGCCCGCGTTACAAGGCGATCGCGCATCGATCATACAAGGACCACCTTCTGGCTGTCGCGCGTACATTACGGCCACCTTCGTCCACTCTCGTTTCGACAATAACGACTTGTCAACGTTCGGGGACGGGATACTCGATCGCGGTAGCTTCCGAGAAGGAGTTCGATGTATCGACGGCGACGACGGCGGCGACGGACCTGGGGGCGTCCAGGCAGGAGGATGGCCTTATTATGCACGGCAGGCAACACGTGTACCGAGTACAAGGTGATGGCGAGTCGCTGGACCGCGAGAAGCTCCGAGGACGGGTAGAGAGGACGGCGCGGGGAGGGACGCGGAGAGGGGCTCCTGCAGGCGAGTCTGTAATCAGTAGCTCCCCGCCGACACCAAGACGGGCGCTTCCACTGTAACGAGAGGACTGGTTCGGTTAGGCCGCCGAATCGGGTGCCCCGCGGCCGCAGCAGTCGGAATCGAAGCAGAGGGCCAATTACTCGAACGTCTTCACTCCCGGGGCGCCTGGCGTCCCACTGGGAGCACGGCATCTGGCACCGATCCACCTTCCCCTCCCCCCTTACTAATCCAACCCCCTCCGGTTTCTCCTCCAGTTTGCGTTAAGGAGGTTCGGGCGGAATCGCAGAATAAATTCTATCGCGCGACTGGTGACGACAATGAGAAAACTCTACCAGATCTTTTATATGCATCTCTCACTGTGAGTAGGTCCATATACAAATTCGTTCATTTATTGCTCAAGTAATATTTTAACAATTTAAGTTTACATTCTGTCACTCAGAATGCGGACTAATATCTTTACATTCTAAAATTATATATATAATATGTATATTAATAATTATAGAAAGAAAAAAAAGAGGAAAAAAACTGTGCATTACGATACACAGATGATGATTACAAACGCAGCGTAAAAGATTTATTATGTCATTTAGATCTTTCGATCATTTCTGCCTGTCCAGTTTCTCGCCTTTTTAAACATAATTAGGTCAGTCTCTAAGATAGTTCGCGCCTCGCCTACTGTCAGACTAACGAGGTTGATTTATAACTCTCTAAACACTACGTTGTGTTCTTTATCATGGTAATGTAGGTGCTATAACAACTACGTAATAAAAGCCAGGCCCATTCGGTTAATACTATCTTGCTTAAATCGATTGCTTGGTTATCAATCTCCTAAACTTTAAGGTGACTGGTATTTGGACGGTATTTTAAAGAATATTAGAAAGCAAAAATGACTTGAATCATAAAAGAAATTTCTATAAAACTTAGCTATGAATTAATTGCACGATTATGTAACTAAATAATTTGAGTAATCCTTTTAAATTATTTCAAAACGCTATGGAGTTTGCGTGATCAGATCAAATGCGAGCCATATCTGGCATAAACGAAAAAGCTGTGCCAACTGGAAGGTATGCATGCTGGATGCCCTGCATGCTGGATCGCTTGTGGTTAGAACCGTGCGTGACAGTTGGTGGAGATGGCCGTGATGCCACGCAAGAAATCGAATTTAATATAATCAATATTAATTGCCGCGTTCATGGCGAGTCGGAGGAGAGAAGTTTCGATGCCGCGCCGACTGTGCTCGCCCGCGCGGTTCGCGCTCGTTGAATATTCAAGTGCACGCATTGGTTAAAAAGCTGTTTATGGGCCCGACATTGCGCAGCATCCGGTTTTTACCGTGAGACCCCAAAGCCAGTGGAGGGGTATTCGGACTGGAGATGATCGGTGGTCCCGAAGGGCCACCGCGTTTAATCGAAAAGATATTGTCCGGTCGATCGGCGGTGGTCGATCCGACCCGACGCGGGAGGACGGGAGATGAGAAGAAAGCGGGTGACGCGCGATTAATTAATAATGTCGGTGCCATTTTCATTTGGCAAGAAGAGGGCTCGTCTTACCAACGGTAGCGGGGGAGCAGTGCGAGATTGAAGTCGAGATATCGTTCCGTTAGTTGGCCCTCCCATCGCTCGTAGATCCCGTTTCTTACGCGATCGAGAATTCCGCGAGATTAATTAATGAGTTTGAGGCATGTAGCATCAAGATTGGCGACGCCTTTAATGGAAAAACCTCTCAATTCAGCATCAAATAAATATCATGACGTTAAATAATTACAAGTTGGTATCGTGTGGATGAAGGTACGCAAACGACGGTTCGTATAACTACCTGAATCTAAATCTCCGTTTATATGGTGCAGTAAAACACTACGGGTTGTTAACTGATTTTCAATTTCTTATTCAAATAAAAACAAAGAATAAGTATAGTAGATTTATACATTGTACAAGTTTTAAAACTTCTAAGATAAACACGATAAAACGTACGTGTCAACATATTTATAAATGTCATATTTTTGTGTTAATTGTTTTTGCACACATTACTTGCATTATTTTTTAACATGTATTTGTGTTATTTTCGTGTTACTTATTAAGACAGAAATTTGACTTTTTGGACATATGTTAAATTTAACAAAAAATTTCTGTTTTTTAACTTAAAATTTTAATATTTTTTCAAAGAGTTTATATTTCTGTTTTTAATTAAAATTTTTTAATTTTAATTTTTTTAATTTTTTAAACAAAGAGTTCATATTATATAAAGAAAAGTTATTTAAATCTGTCACATTCATTGTGCTTTGCAAACAAATGAGTGGCAAAAATATAGAAGCATAAAGTAATGCATTTTCTGGAAAGAAAAATATTTTAAGCTGTAGTTAAACAGGGACAGATAATACGCGACAAAAACAATTCAATAAGACGATGAGAGTTACAAAGTTATTACTTCGTGTAACGTCACGCTGATTGGAAACTCATTCATGGTATTATTCCGTGATTCAGCAGCCGGTCCGACATCTAAGCTTTTTTCACAAGTGCGAGTCTCATCTGTATCGCTCTCTCTGTCCTCCTTTCGGTACGTTCTTCCTTTTTTCGAAAGAGCCGCATTACATGGATTGATTCACTGCCCGTCGTTCCATCTTTCGCGCTTCTCTCCTTTCGTTCCAGGTAGTTGTTTCCCTGTTTTTGACTTGATCCGAACGCCAAAAAGAAGCGATAATGTTCACTGAATCTTCACGAGGTAATAGATGTAGCGTTAATTTGTATTTAAGCAAGGATACATGTAATTTATCGCTAATTTATTTTATGTACTTTTTATTTATTTATCTTCCACAACGCAAATGTAATTTTCAAGATCTTGAATGCAATTTTATTAATAATTATAATGAAAAAAATTATAGTTTACTAAACACTCGTACAATTTTTTTCTACGATAAAATGGTTGCGTTCGGCAAAGCAAATCTGAGGCTTCTGGAGGCTCTGTTGACACATTCTGTCTTTGTTATTTACTGAAATTGAACAAAGATAGAATGAGGTAAGAGAGCACTCCGACGTCTCAGATTTGCTTTGTCGAACGCAGTAAATGTTGATAGTTACCCCCTCCTCTCTTTATATATATATATATATATATATATATATATATCGTATTTCAACATTCACAAGTTGTCATCGATGATGAACTATTGCGTCATAAAAGGTGAAAAGTTTACACCGTGGAATAAAACTAGAAGGTAGAAATTCGTCGTTGGAGCTAATTCTTTGATCATCGTTATCATCGTTAATTTCGGAACATGTCCAGCAGGGCCTGTGCTGTTATACGGGCCCGCAGGCCCGGCGTAACTCACAATTACCATCGTGGTCATCCCCCCGTGACTTGGAGGCTCCAGAACGCCCCGTTATTTATTACGGGGTGTTCCGGTCGTTTTGAAAAGGGGTGCAACGACAGGGCCGACAGTCCGAATGCGGACGCCCCGCAGCGTCTTCTCCGCACACTGATTAAACACGCTCTTCTACGGTGACGTGTTAATCGCGAGGATTCATCACCTTCTTCTCTCTCGTTCGTTTCCCGTCGCATTCCTTCTCTCGCCCACCTGCTTCATTCTGCGAATCTACCCGCGGCCTCGAATTTTGTCTGTTTTTTCATCTCCTCGATGAATTAGGATCCTAAATTCTGCCGAATCTGCAAATGTACTAGTGTGATCCGCAATATAAATGTAGCATCTTTTTAAAAAGTAGCTTTTATTCATCGATCAAAGGGATCTTTATGGAAACAAGTTCATGTATAGTGATACTTTTTGCTTTATACAGATAAGTTCTATCTTCTTTAAAGAAGCTTATAGGATCTTGGCAAATATCTCGTTTTGGTTATATGTACAATTATAAAGCCATTCGGCTGGATGATTTGACGATTCAAGCGAGGCTTCCGTGGATCGTAAAGAGAGAGACATAACGCGCGTTTAATGCCTTTAGCGAAGGCACTTCGTGGGTGAGCCATTCGTACGCGTGGATCGTGTTCGTGCTTTATTCTCGAGCCGGCGGCGATTGCGGTGGCGGAGAAATTCCCGTGGGGCGGCGGAGGTAATCCACACGAACGTATGATACATTGAAGCGCTCACGAACTATAAACGTCAGCCGTGAAAAATATGATAATCGTCAATCTGCATAGTCTGACGTTGCGGTGATATCAACCCTCGTGCACACGAGCACACAGATGTGTCATCATGAACGGCGTGCTGCTACGGTGACGTTTCATTCTATCCGCGAGAGACGGTTAAGATTTCCCACAGGGATGACCGATTCGCACAGTCATTTCGGCTTAGCAAATTTGCATGCTCGAGTTTGATATGGACATTCACGTACACATTTATACATCGTGATGACTTTTGTGATTGATGCTTTTGCAAACTTTTAAGGAAATGCGGAAGCAATCTCTCTTTCTCTTTCTCCCTCTTTCTCTCTCTAACAAGAACAAAAAGAAAATGATGTATATATACATAATAAAGGTATTTGAAATAAATAAAGATAGAGGATAGTGAAAACAAAAGCTCATTTTTATTTATATTTCTGAAAAGGAAAGAGGACAGAAAAGAAAGGTTAAATAAAAGATATTCAAGCGTACAAAATTCGGAAGATTTGGAAGTTGCACAGTGCGGATCGATACGTCGCGTTTCATTCTCTGTTCGATTGGCAACGGAAATATGACCACGTCACTTGCGCGTGCCAGTTAATGCACCACTGAAGCAAGAGTAGTAACTGGTTTGCCGGCCACTGTTTATAGGAGAATGGTGTACCCCAAAGCTACGATACGAAAGAACGATACGAAGCACGCGCGTGGAATGCGGTTCGGTGCATTCGCCATGTAACACAATCTAATTTTGGCATAAGCCTCGATTCATTATTAAGAATAGCACGAAGAATAGGCATTTGATACATAAGTTGAATGTTTATTCTTTTAGTCCTTTTAAATAATAATTGTTTAAGTTACGATTATTAACACAGTAAAAATACATATAATTGTTTCAACTTGACAACATGAACATAAGATTCAAACTACGCGTACAGGCATTAATTTAGAAATTAAGTTATAGAATAATTGTGTATGTATTATATTAGTCATTTCATTAGAAAATAGTTATGATAAATATTCTAGAGATTAATTTGGTGCGATACCGACTTTTTTGACCTCATTTGATGTCATATTCAGCCACTTTTCGTAGCCGGGACTGTACCGTGTGCTTTGAGGCGTGCGAAAAAGGGGTTACCGAATCCCTGGGGGGAGCATCAGGAAATATTGGGGGCAGAGCAGCTGTCCGGTAGGAAGTGACTTTGGCCAGGGCTCGGTATCACGAATCGCTCTTCCGGAGATAAAGGGTAGAGGGGAGACCCTTGTTCATCCTAATAATAACAATGAGCGACGAACGGAGGGGGAGAAAAAAAGAAGCAGATCCACATATATACTGCGGGCTGGATGGTCGTGTGCAAAAAAGGCGTGGGTCCCAGCAGGCGTTCGACATAGCAGTTTGGGTCCCGATCTTATCAGGGTCTTCGTGTTAGCTGCATTGTGTTGTCGCCCGGGTGTTGTTCGACGCAACGCTATACGTTGGGGTACCTTACGATGATGTGTGTATACACGTACGTGCGCGAGCACAGGTTAGGGATGGAGAAGATCGAGGGGTTGCGGAGGGATACAGCGCACGGTAGGTCCCACGAATAGGTCGATCTACCAGTCTGATGCGTATACATGGTCCGCAGTATAGATCATCCTCAATGTCTTGGAGCCTCCCACCTAAGTATTCCCATTAAGATCGTATCGCACGGCCAAAACTAATAACCAATCACCCGTGCGGCGAGTATAGGTGCTTGCGGCTTTATCATTATCCAATATATTCGATATTATAGTCAGCGCGCGGTACATCGCGCCTCGGATCCGAGAGGGGGTATCCCTATGTATTAAAGGCGTGCCCCTCGTTCCGCAACTTTGTGCAAATCGTTGCTCTGGTGCCGGTCACGTACTCCACTCGAGACAGAATGGATATATTCTGCGCCGCGAGCGGAATTATCAACATCGTTAATGATCACCGCGGTGCTTTCTTATAACATTGTTAGCGCACGTTATATACACTTAATCGACTGAAGTAGATTCATTTGTTTGCTTGGTGTTGCTCTTGGAAAAGATACTGAAATTTCCGATCTAATGTGAAAACCACACGAGAAACGCTCAATAAATTCGCGTTTATCATCATTAACAGTGTGTATCAACTTATGATATTTAGCTTCTGTCTGGAAACATTGATCGTAACAATAATGAAATATTTAGAAATTTCATTATTGTTACGATCAATGTTTCATGTAAAACTAAAAAAAGTGAAAGTTAAATGGCTGAAATATTATTTTTTGCAATCAATTATTTAGTTTTTTTTTTAAAGGGATATTTTAAACATGTTTCTAAGCATATCTAGCTAACTAACAAAAATTAAATTAATAGAAAAATTATGTTCAGCACCAAGAGACCGCTGCAGACCGAATAGGCAATTTTAGGTTTATCTTAATAAAATAATTTATAATCTTTTGTTCGCCAGTGAGTATAAAAAACAACAAATGTAATTATTCAATTTGATCTGACTGGCCTCATATATATTTAATAAAGCACTACTTTTAACCGTAGGTTTCGGTCCTTTTCAAGTGCGTTAATACATATAATTAAATTGTACATATTTAGAATTATGATATGTGGCCAAATATATCGTCTGAAAAACAAGACAGCAAACGTACATATAAATCAGGATATTATAAAAGAAAATGAAAAACTAAATGAAGCTACTTACAATTCAAATGTGTTGTCAGAAATATGTAGTATAATAAATTATAAAAATAAAACATAATGCGTCTGTTTTCATCGAGATCAGATGCTAGACTAACCGAAATAAAAAGTTAAAACAGTAAAAATATACAAATAAACAATACAAGGATAATCGACACAATGCCGAATGGAATCAATATGTTTAAAAAATTTTATGTCGATTTAATTATTTTGTCGTAAATACCAGAGATTGTCAGTATTTTTTTGTAGATTAATGGTATGCTTATGTTTCTTAATAAAAATTATGTTTCAGTTTTAAAATTTATTATCTTAATAAATTTAAAACATTCATTGGCTGATTAGTTAATTTACTATTGTCTAAAAAAAATATATGATTAAACAAATAATAACAAAAATTAACGCTGATAACAATCCATGAAATTTTAGGTTATAAAAAAATACGAAGTGAGAATGCGCTTACAATGTGCGTCCGTACAAAAGTCCTATTAAGCTAATTATTATCTAATAGATTTGATTATACATCCTATTGACTATCTTTGAAAGAATGAACATTAATCTAACGATCAATATGTGCAATATATACTCTTACACATCGTACACAAACAAGATGCCAAGTGATGAATGTGACTCAAATGTGGGCCATGCTATGCGTGCGAACATCATGTTGTAATCTGGAGCAATCGCGTATGATTGTGTAAAGAGTCTTGTAATATCCGCTTCACCTCGTTTTGCACCAAGATCTACGATCTTCGCTTTAACACATTCGAAAAATCAATTTAACAATTCCATTTGCGCAGCGATTAAGTTCCTATGTCAAGGTCCCGCGATCGGAGATCATATCATTCATCTTCTTTCATTGCGTAGGATGCATCGAAAAACTCATTACGGTCCACAGGCGGCCGTTCGCTGATGTAATATATTGTTGTATGTCCCGCCTTATAACGACTCGATAATGTTCATGAGATGCAAATTTTCTGTAAAAGGACTCCGCGGGCCGTTGCGGCGCGGCAAGTGTTGCGCCGGAATCGGAGCGTCGGCTCTCTTAATTAATTGATAATTAGCTATTAAGCCGAGAATGACTCAGATGTTTTTCGTCAGATAGGTTCGATTGTTACTTTGTCCATCGCAGCACCGCAAGCTCTCTCTCTCTCTCTCTCTCTCTCTCTCTCTCTCTCTCTCTCTCTCTCTCTCTCTCTCTCTCTCTCTCTCTCTCTCTCTCTCTCTTCCTCTCCTTCGATGGTGCTTGGATTCTTCACCATTCTCTCTGTCTCTATAGGGGGTTTACTGAGGCAAAGTACCTGGCACCACACCATCGTTTACCATACATGGCTTCTCTGTTTCAAAATGGTTACAGTATACGGTGACTTCATGTACATCACTGATATATACATAAACACACACACATTCTTCGTTAGGGACACGGTTTGGTTAAAAAATCTACGTCACAATTGTCTTAATAAATCATATTAATGCAATTGCAAGTTTTATCTCATTAATTAAATTAACATATAGTGTGATTTGACATTAAAAGCTAGTTGATCATTTAGGATTAACGGTCCACGCAAAGATTGTTGAATCTCTGCATTGGCTGAATCGTTGACTTTGACCTACGAAAGACCCTTAAATGAATATTAATGATTCTGGCTTGTTGAAAGTTCCTACTGAATATCGGTACCGTAGATAAACATAAGTAAATCGATTCTTCTATCAATATGCTACCGCTAGTCTTGGAATACCCGCTGAGACTTACTGCAATGTTATCTAAACATAGCATGTGGCTGACAAATGAGGAATCGATATAAAAGCAGAACGAATATCGCATAGATTACTCGGTTATTTACGGTTATCCTATATTGCGATAGCTCTTGCAATGCTAAGTGGAAAATTCTTTTTACCATGTTGTCGTATGTGACAAGTTACATAATTCCGTAATTCAGTCTTCTATTTTAACTTTAAAAATTATCTATTTGTGTTTTTATGTCGATTACACACCTGTATGATCACTTCTTCTTATGATTTTTTTCTTAACACTATACAGAAGAAATAATTTTGAAGTACCTGTTTAAAAATTTATTTGATATAGATCAAAAAACAATTTTATTGGACTACCAAAATAATTATATAACTCAAGCATAATGAGCAAACAATTTTGACATTCCATCAATTATCTTGTATGATTATTTTAATTCTAAAAATTTTCAGATCTGTATCGGTCTATTTTTGAATAGAAAAAATTTACCAATATTGGCATATCAGTTTGTTCTTAGATAATATTTCTTAAACAAAAGCTAAAAAAGCTAAAAACTTGAAAAACATGAATGTAATCTAAAGTGTCTTTTAGCAGATGGTATAGCAGTTTTTATAATATTCTTTTACATTTTATAATTGGCATAATAGACTGTATTTTTCTTCTTTTTTCTTTCAACATAGTTATTTGTACAAAATATTTACAAGTTAATGCACTTTAACAAAACTATTCTTTCCGTATAGAAAAATGTACCGTAAAGAAGTACAGTTATTATTGATTTTTTTCTACTTTAGATTAATATTCTATTTTCTGTATTAAAAGTAGGATTTTGAAGTTCTTTGACTCTTCAATAATTATTGTAATTACATTCTTTATACTGATAAGATATTTATTTTTTAACCGCACGCCTTCTTTATTTTCATAGTAGTTTATTCCCTTGACCCTTTTAGTGAATACAAAACGTGAATAAGAAAGGTACTTCCAGTATTAAATGTATAGCGTGTCGGAGAGATATTGGATCCAAAACGTGTAACGTATCCCGCCCTATTCTACTCTATGCGCTTCCAGTCAGTCACGCTTCTCCATCCGTCAACGGAGACGTCGCGTTCCGGCAATACGAGTGTCACGTCAATGGACGGTACCCCGCTGAGCTATCGCGCCGCATACAAATTGGATTAGCCTTGTAGCCCGGGCGTATGATAGATCGGGCAATTTGTCCGCGCGCGAAACGTCGCGACGCATCGACGGCGGAGAAATTCCGGACGGTCGTGGCCGCGGGCGCGCGCACCCTCGTCATGACGCGCGGTGGTCCCCACGGCCACCAAGTGAGCGATCGCTACACGCCGCGGTAACGTGCACTATTCGCGATGTAACTATACGTTCTCCGGTTGTTGGCAATCAACCATTTCGTGTCTATCCCTGACCTCCCGTTCGCCGGGGCGCGAATGTAAATCCGGCGGCGGTGGAACGTCACGTGCATTGTTATTACTCGGCGTGCGCGTGGTGGTAGTGCCAATAAAACGATTGCGCGCGTTGGTGTCGCGGCGTGCCACCGTCTGTTGTTAAGTATAGGGACGTTAGTAGATTTGTACGGACCGAACTATCGCTACATCGGATTTTTATCTGGTCATGGATGATTGGTATCGCGCATCGAGCACTATTGTGAGAAAACTATACGTAAAATCTCGCTTTGCATATATATATATATATATATATATATATATTTCTGTGTGCAATTTTCACATGCGTTCGCATGCCCATCCGATAATCGTCAGCTGATTCCGTTGATCATTAAAATCTATATGTGCACAAAAGTCTAGCGGGGGAAAAAAAAGAAAAAAAAAACTTGACGCTGATTTTGTAATGAAAAATTCTTTTTATTATTAGTCCTGAATATTAGCTATATAGGTACAAATTGCAAGATGTAATCCTGCCATTAACGCTCACGTATATTTTATGGGAAGTAACGTGTATGCTGAATCACATTAGAAAATTATCGACTCTATTTGTGGCCGCATCACTTTTGAATGTGCACGAGCGGTGCGGTGTAAAGCTTACCCTAACGAGTTATTATAAGTCGTACTAACGGGTCACCTGTCGTACATTAGCGCCTACAGTAATATCCTTGAAAACATACATCACTACGTGCGCAGCATTGCGCACTTTAGAAGTCCGTACGGGATCGTAATAACCGTGGAAAAGGCAGTAATTGCATATTTTCAAAGTGTGTGCACTTCGCAGCCTGTTAATGAGTAGTTAATGAACAACTGTCATCCGTAATTATTCGGATCTTCATGCGCGGATTCACATCTTCGGTTTTGCGGAGGAATTAAACGTATAGCAACATTATTACAAATTAAACGATACAACGGTGCCCTCCTGCAAACATAGTAATTGCTTGCCGCATGCGAAACTTGGACGTATTGAAAAAGTCACTACAAGTCATATGAAGAAATTCATTTTTAATGCTAGCCACGATGAGAACTTTTGCTTGGGGAAATGTTACATTTTGAATACAATTATCTCCAATTACTAGAAAAAAAATGAATTACATAAACTGCAAAATCTGATAGATTCAACCAATGTCTATTGGAAAATGAACAAATTAAAATAGATGACAACTTAAACTGAGACAATAACCAGATGATTAATGTTTCCTGTTAAATCAGTTAAGTATACCAGAATTTCTTGATAATAATACTAAATTCAATTTGTTACACAGATGTGGCATAAGAGTTGCGCGTTTGTATTCTGTGCCAAAGAGAGACCTGGCTCCAAATCTATTTAAAATAAGTATCAGATATATATATATATATATATATTCTAAAGAAATTTATTTATATATTTAAAGTTCTAGTTATAAAATGTCAGATCTCATCTTGATAATTAGCAATTCTGTTTGGTCTCATTCTATCATACATATTATATTTCTATTTGATATCATAAAAACATTTTTGGTATGATGAAAAAAAAAAAAAAATTCAGCTACGATTTAATAAGCTTATTCTCTATTAATTATGTTTTCATATTGCGATCTATATTCTCTTATTGTTTTTAAAACATTTTTTCAGCGATTAATAATATTCATTAAAAATACATTCTGATATTTACTTATTAGACTTTTGGTTATTGTTAAATTTCTGATTTTTATTTAGAATAATTGATATATTTAACAATAAGTATCTGATGTTTACTTTTTTAGTTGAATTTACCAAATTTATAATTAAACTCTTTTTCTCGTATTAACAGACAAATTTGTTTATGGCTCGGGTTCTTGATTATTTCACATTTATCAATTGCAAAATGCAAAGAATGTAATGTGCGCGTCTCTATAATTAAATATAAAGCATAAGGATATTGAGAGGATATTGGACATATAATAACATATATATGCGATAACCATAAATTCTATTAATGGAAGTAACGTATCTTAGGAATCATAGATTTGAACTGCATTAAATCCGATAAATTAATACACTATTCGCTTATATCCAGACAGTTACGTACAGCATATGTATTCCTTTCTGATAAGGCTCGTATCGCCTCTAGGCTCTCGCGGCTCCTCTAGGATATACCGTGTACATCGAGAATCACGGTGGTCTACGCCGTCGACGAGTGATTACCGCACGTCTCCCGGGAACACACACGTACATCAGAATGTATGTATTCTCCGACTCGTTGGCGATCCAACCATCCACCCCTATTCAAAGCTCGCGATTCGCGCGCGGCAATGCGCGTGTAAACACAGCCAAGGCGCGACGCTTCGCGTTGCACGTCCTGGTGATACCTGAACGCGCTGGGAGAGGCTCATCGAGTCGTGTTATACTGTGTAATCGTACACCTCACTCCGCACAAGCACACACGTGTCTGTACAATACGTTCACGTTATATCCCAAAAGTCGATTATCAGAAAGATGATCTCACGTGAAAAGTTTTATAGAATACACTGAGAGATTTCTCTTAGAGTTTACTCTAAAGAATTTTATAATTTTAATAAAATTTGATAAAATTTATTATAATCGATATTTTATAAAAGTATAGTAAAATTCTTTAAAATCATGTTGTCCCAACATTACCATGATTTTAAAGATAAAAAGAATTTTCTAAAAGAACTGTCAATGTAATATACTGTCAATGTAAATCGCATTAAAATTAATTGATCACATCGATGAAATCACGATTAAAATATATGTATTTAAAAAATTGTAGGATAAATAATTATTTTAATATGCTTTTTTACGTGATATGTTTATTTGCAATGATGTTGAACGATATAATATTCAAATGTTGCTCTGCATCGGTTTATCGGTAAAAGATTGTAGACTGTATGGAGTTATAGAATTCATGAGATATTTCGTATACTTTGTGTTGAATTTTGGAGACAACCGTCTAAATTACTTTTTTACATATCGTTTAGACGTTATAACATGGTCATGAATGTTTGTTGTGTTGTCATAAAAGCTGTATTTTAGTACTGCATGTAGCCGAAAGTTTTATATGTGGGCACTTTTTACGTTATTTGAGAAATATGTTGGGTATTAACTTTGATTTTAATGTAAGGGTTTAAATGTGGCTTTCAAATGATGTGATTAAATTTAATGTTTAACGTAATGTATATGCATTTGACGGAAAAAGTTATAAATTTTTCAGAATTATTGATCACTTGCAAGTGTCGCGAGTCTGACAGTGAGTTCCATATTAATCCTTTCGAACGTAATTTGGTTATACTTTTATTTTACTTATTAGTTAATATATTGTTGGTTATAATTCTTTTATAATATTTCTACAATGCGCAAAGTCGCAAAAGTCAAAGATTTTTTATATGTATTTTTTGTACTTTTTTGTGATACTATATACAAGAGGCTGATACTTTTTTGTGATACTGATGTGCAAAATCCATCAAAGAGCGTTAATTTTTCATCTTTTAGAAATAAGAAGATGATTTTGAGTGTGTGTGTGTGTGTGTGTGTGTGTGTGTGTGTGTGTGTGTGTGTGTGTGTGTGTGTGTGTGTGTGTGTGCGTGTCGGCAGTGTTCCAGCCTTCTACAGGTTCCATAATCGTAATCTTTTTTTCTCTCTTTAACAAATTGTTAATTATGTTCGTTATGTATACCCGAAGAACTTCTGTTTATAGCATGATTGGTAGAACTCTATGGGTAACAAACTTTTACCGATAAGAATTATGTCACATTAATATTTACCGAGTTATTTAAATGAAACAAAATGGTGATTTATAACCCCCTTCATTCCTCTATGTTAAATTTTCGCATAATATTTTTACTCGCGTCATTGATTTTGAATGTGTAATAAGGAAATCGTTTTATTTCACGTTTATTTTCACATGCTTCACTTCGTGCACGATGATGGGGAAAAGACGTAGAAAGGTTTCAGTAGCCAGCGATTACGTGGCTTCCGTATCCCGTAAACTTGACACAGAGGAGCTCTGTAATGTTACACCTCCTTCGCCATCATTGCACTCTGTCGTACTTCATTGTGGCAGAGAAGCGCTGATATTGCACATTATTTGAAGTACTGTTCAAAGTATCATATGTGTGCACGCGGGTGTTCAAAAAGTAATTAAAACCACGAGAAAAATTGCATTGGTGAACAAAAATATAGACAATTACTGTGATGCGGTCTTAGTATTCTTTTCAACAATTATCTTTCATATCTAATTTATGCTGAGTAAACAAATTTGCATCACTTTATCTTGTCTTCGTTGGATTTACATAAATGATATAATGTAACAGGCTAAACTTTAGCCGCTCAAGTGATGAAATGTTGAATATCAAGTCAGAGGTATTTTTATTCTTAAAAAAAGTGTCTTGTTTCTTAAATATCATACATGAACAAAAAACATTATTTATTGGAATTGCTTAATAAGTTATGAATCTTATGGTTACACGTTCTGATCTACGTACGTGTTTTTTTTAATTTTGTGTCTAGTAAACTCTTCAATAATCAAATGCGAGAAGTGCGCTAGCGTTTTGTTTGGTAATTTTGTTTGACATTAATATTAAACGGCGAGAAAGGACGACAGTCTTTTTCGTGCGCTGTAGTTAGAAACGAACCGTGATGGGAAAGTGTCCTCCACAAGAGTCTTACCGCGTATGGTGAAAATAATGGCCGGTTTGATCGAGTTAAAAGAGACAGCAACGGTAAAAACGTAGTTTCACGATGTGGCCAGCGAGGAAGGTCATTTCACTATCGTCGCGATGCTGACTGCCGAGAGGTGAAGGCACAGAGAAACTTTAACCGAGCTCTACGGGTGCTCCTAACCCAGATGATATCGCACCTAGATATATAACGCGGGATTTTATGGCGTATTACAGGACGGTATAGGGTATATAATGGCTTTACGCGTACGTAACTTACGCCAGTAGAGCCGCTTTATGACCTTCCTGAGTCTTATTTTATGCGTGGACGCGCATCGCGGACATTCTCAGGAAAAGAGATACGATTATTGGGCCAAGGAGAAAATGTTGAGAAATCCGAGAATGTGTCGTATCAAATCGATTCTTGGTCGTATCTATCACGAACTTTACCGCGGTTTGACCACGGCGAAAATGTGTTTACAAAGTACGCGAGATAGTTGCTGAGCCTCGTTATAAGCATCTCGAAAGATTTCGATGCACGATTAGTCCCTTAATGTGCAGCCGCTAATGTGTATCTTTTTAATAATTTCTTATTGCAGTCCTAAGAATATGTAATATGCAACTATGATCGTGAAGATATCGTATAAATGTACATCCGTGTAAGGTCGCTTCTGCAATAATTTTGAAATCGAAAATTAGCTGCTTATTGTTACAGTAGCTTTGTCAAGTATCGGCGAGCAACGTGATTCCTCAGCCATCTTCAATGTGACGGAAATAGGTTGAAATAAAAAATTTATGTATATCAAAGACATCAGCTCCATTCCTCCAACAATTTAGACATTCGAGCACTTGGATCCACGTGCAGAAACACCGACGATATTTCACTCGGGTTGATCTCACTAATGCGCATCCCATTTCTGACTCAGTCAACGCGAGGTTGATCGATGACGGCTCCGTGTCTTATGAATGAGCGGCAAGAGGCGGTGTCGGATTGCGGGTAGCCGTGCCTACGTCGAGGAGTGTTCCTGTTCCAGCGACGGCAGACGTGTATTTACTGCCCACGTTCAGTCGCTTAATTATAAAATAATTGTTATTTATCTTCGACATTAGCCGGATATCGGATGGCTTATCCGCCATCGAAACGGCTCGCCTCATTCGCCGGTTGCCAGCTTGTCGGACAGACGTGCGGGTAGGTGCGAAAGAAGAGGCGGAGGACACGGAATGTCCGAGAAGCGCGAGTAAGAGGCCAGCCTTCCTGGCCAACGCCACGCTCGATCGCGTCCCAAAGACGACGTGTCGATTTATCTAGGCACTCGATCGAGACGAATTAACGGCTCGGGAGCCGGTAACTTAAGCCGGCGCGTTTGTCGCCGAGACCCCCTCGAATCCTGGCAGTCGGAAGGGATGAGTAGACCATCGTTATACCAGAGCTCTACCAATTGCGGCTTTCTTCAGGCTGAACGAGCGACAGGCGGGATCGCGATTATTCAATGGCGGCGTGAGAATCGATTGGATCGCAGCGTCGAAAGGTTGAAGGCAAATGCGAGGGAGTGAGAAAATAAATTTTTGACTACCATTAAAAAGAAATTGTCAAAAGTGCGAAAGTATGAAGGATGGAATATGAAAAAATCTCGCAAAAAATTTTTATAACAATAATAAATATATACATATGTATATTACTTAAATACCGTATCAACGGTTGCAGAACATATATTTCATATATCATCGCAAATTTATGTTATTTATAAATTTATCAATCAAAGATTCGTAAAAAGTACTTAAATTTTCTAAACTCCTACTTTATTTTCAATAAACTTAATTTTCATTTTGTATGTGAAATTCCAAAATTACCTTTAAAAAAAGATACACCTTGATATGATCTGAAAAGAATATCAGTCGTTCAGCTTCGCGAAAACCCCGCTGCGTCAAACAATTGGCAGCGTATCATTCTCCACGTAGATCCTCCGATATAAACTCCGTTCCTTTAGGGTCTGGCGGTCGGTCGCAAATCACGCCGCCACGATCAGCAAGTAAACTGAGTTACGGGCGTCTTGGTTTCCATCGTCTCGTTCCTGTCTTTGTCATCGGCGTAGAAATCGGCGCGGGGACGCCGACGAAGGGGATCTAAACGACGATCAGGCACGCGCGTTCCACCATGCCGACGTTTCGATATGTCCGGACGAGATCGGAGCAGTTCGTTGTGCGTGGAAGAAACGACAACGCGAGTGTCGAGGACAGAAGAAAGAGGAACGTGAGGAAACAGAAGCGGAGGAGAGAACAAGGAAGAGGGGGAAAGGCGGGAGCAACAAGCGGGACGGGTCGTGCAAGAAGAAGAAAGTATCGAGCGATGGAAGTCGTTCCGAACGAGATCTCGAATCGGTCAGGCTAATTAATCCGAGAGTCGTCTGGCGCAAATGACAGGAACGATCGGATCAGGGGATAATATATTGCTGCTCGTTTCAGCAACCGCTGCCCGAGTCTAGGATGGAATCGTCGTGCTTGTAACGCGATCTTACGAGAAAAAATTAAATGGGCAGTGGGAGGATGAAATCGGGGAGGGAGAAAGAGAGCCTCCGATTGAAGGGTGGAAGATCTCATTACGACGTGTGGGAACCTTAAGGCCCAACACAACGGACAAGCAATGATAATTTATGACGGTCTATGACCCCGAATGCTATCGATCACGTAATGCCGCGATTACTTTATGTCGAAAGGATCGACTTAGAGGAGAGAGAGTTAGGTAAAAAGAGAGTCGATGAAACTAGGAAACAACAAGACATATCAGATTCTAAGAATATATCACATGTGCGAATCGCATAGCTCGAAAGTCAGAAATAATAACAAATTCCTCAGACAGGTCTACAGCTACTGCGCGCAACATAATAGTATTGTATTCTGAATATCAGGGATATAGGGATATTGCCTCGCATTATCAATTCTCTTATCTTCCCCGATGGGGTGCTCGATTCGATCTCTGAGCACTACATCATCGCACGAGGCGCGCTTCCCACCGCCGTCGATATTTATCGTCTCATCGTGTTCACCGGCAGCAAATTACTACGATCGACTCGTAATAAGGAAACTTACCAGGGGTGCTTTAGAAACGAAAGCATGGGGGATATATATTATATAGGTCGATCGCGTATGCGGAATCGCGTTTGTAAATAACGCGGCCGGTCGGATTTTTCGCCTCGCGACGCCGCGGGTGAATCCGAAATTCGGCGGCACGCGAAGATCTCGTAAATAAGAGCGGTTCCCGGGCGGTGAAAAGAGGAACAGGTTTACGAGACGGGATGCACTACTGTGGCGGCCTTCTCTTTTTCTCTCTTCCTCTCTTTCCTCATCTCTCTTTCTCGCCCTCGCCGTCTTTCCTCCTATCGTCGTCCTTGCCTACCATGTCGTTCTTCCTCCGCTCGATCTCCTATCGATATCCCCGCTACCCCTTCAGCGGCAAAAACGGCTAACCGCTGGTACATGGAGACGCATTACCGACCACGTCGTTATAATTCGTCACTGTCGCGTAATGATCCGTGAATGTGCGTGCCCACTCTCATATGTGCTTTCTTTCTGCCCTTCCTGCCATTGCCGTTGAAGGGCCCCACGGAGGTTGTCGATGGCCTTAACCATTGGCAAGGCTCTCATCACAACTCCCCCTTGCCATGGTAACCACCACGCCATGGCGTGAAAGGATCGTCAGCTCGCGATCAATAGTTCATTACGAGAAACAAAAATGCGCAGCCCGACAATGGCGCGATCCGTGGCCGTATCGAACAATCGACCTAACTATATATATATATTCTCTCTCTCTCTCTCTCTCTCTCTCTCTCTCTCTCTCTCTCTTTCTCTCTCTCTCTCTCTCTATCCTATGGTAAATGATATGGGGGATATATGCTGCTGGAGTGCGACGAGAAAGTGTAAAGAGAGACCACGAAGGAGAGGAAGGGAGAGAAAGAGAAAAGGAGAAAAGGAAAGAAAAGGTGCGCAGAACAAGGAGGAAGAGAAGATCGAGATGAAGTGTTGGGTGGCTCGGTCAAATCGAGGCTTGAGTATGATAAGAGGAAGACCAAAACTCAAGATGATAGTGAAGCAACAAGTTATGAGAGCATATCTGGACAGAGAAGAAAAGGGCCTGGTGAGGTTACGCAAGCGATGAGGTCTATTCACTCCTTATATTGGGGCTATTATGAGCTACCACGGTATAGTGAGCAACGCTAGTATGATTGTATGTTATCGGTGGCAGTCGTGACACCACCCATGTATAATCTTATAAATCTGAACGGCAGTAGTTTGCATATTTTTGTCCACAATGAATGATTTAACTAAATTACACATTGAAAACATTTATAATTACATCTTTACGAGTGAATTACAAATAGTTGAACTAAATGTTTGTGTGTGTGTGTGTGTGTGTGTGTGTGTGTGTGTGTGTGTGTGTGTGTGTGTGTGTGTGACATTGAAATATTTACAATTACATTTTCCAATACGATTTTCCATTTAGACTACAATATCTATGTCGTAAAATTAATCATTATGCAACTTTTTGTTTATTGCATATTAAAATATTTTTTATATTGCACGTTATTTTAAAAGAATTTTATAAGAATATTTTATTGTAATCTTACATGTTGGCTTATAAATATAAAATGTAAATTTTTATTAAAGCGTACAAATTCTGTTTAAAATATAAAGTTATTTATACTCAACTTTCGAAAGTTTATGCTACTAACATTATCTAATTAACGATTAACTAATCTGTTCAAGTGTATGGTTATAAGATACTGTTTCCCATTCGTAAACTTTGAGTGTTACTTTAGCTATAAACTAGCCCCATTACAGCGCACGATTGAAATTAAACCATCGGAATCCGAGAAGGCCCGTGTTAGATTATCCGGGTCCGTATTTTATCTTATCTTAGAGATTTAACTTGTACGCCCAATGGACACTATTTCCCTAGCTATACAGAACGGCTGCTTGTTCTGCAAGGTGGTCGACCCTTTGAAATAGCGACATCCGATCATTCGTATTTAAAACGAAAACCACACCAACATCGTTTATTTAAACTCTTTCATTACAACGTAGAAAATGAATGAATAAGCAACATGAAACTTTCATTTGTCTACTTTACCGCTATCAAAGTTACTCTTTTCTTAATTTTTGAAAATATTAATTAAAAAAAAATTTATTTACGTTATATTGATTATGATTTTACTCCAATTTTATAAAAATATATAACTTACGTGTTTTATTAACTGTTTTCAAAATTGTACTTTATTCTGTTTCTAATAAAATAAAATATTAACAATTTTATTTTATTATTGCGTTAATATTTTCAAACATTTAAATTGATACAGATTAAAAGTAAAAATAATATTTTTGTCTAATAAATTATTTAGAATCAATTTTTTTACATTAAAGTATCAATTGCTTGGAAAGGAATTTTGACCATTTTTTTAATACGAAGGATTGCATTATACGATAAGTCATTTCACATTAATTTTCATACAATCACTGGCATACACAAGTGAGGAGTAATCACAAATTGAAAAAAAAACTCTTTAAAACATAAAAATCATCAATGTTACCAGTTTTTCAATGTAAATGTTATTTTATGCGACAATGTGTTATAAACGTAATTAAATTTTCATTTTATTACCCACAAAAATTTCTTGTGATTTTGATTAATTCGTAATTTAAATGCATGCTTTCACATTACCTCGGTATGTCAGTTGTGTTGTAAAAGAATCGAACGAACGGCTGTGCCATTACGCCGCATAAAAGAGTCTCGCTTTGCATCCATCGTCTCGACGTACACACATCGGCTGCTCGATCGAGGAATTCCACGGATTCCCTTTGTCAGGGCTGCAGGTGCATGCTCTACTCCTATACCGGGTTCCTCGCGATCCGCTGTCGCCGTTGCGTTCTCGAACAGGCTCCTCGGAGTCTGACGGTACCCCGTCGTCCCTGGAAAAACGACGAGGACGTACTTATTTCAAAAATGTCGTTACTCAGCAAACGCGAACGGAGCCTAGGCGAAGGCGATGATCCGCGTAAAGAGGCGGCTCGGTATAAAAGGACTTTAATAAAATAAACAAGTCTGCTTTATGAGTTATCCGCTTGTGTGCCGCGAAAATGCCGACGTGAATGTGCCGCGGGATGAAAGTAGAAACAGGGAGATTGAGAAAGAAAGAGAGAGAGAGAGAGAGAGAGAGAGAGAGAGAGAGAGAGATTGATTGATTGATTGATTGAAGTTTATTTAGCTTTCTCAGCTATTATGTTTTACATAGATTTACATACATGCTTCTTTAACATCCGTTTAAATACACCAATTTTTTCACAACTTCTAATTTCTGCTGACAAGGTATTGTATAATTTTATGCCCTCGTAACACGCGCTTTTTTGCGCATTTTTAGTTCTAACAAATTTATTGCGATAGTCCCTTCCTGTCTTGTTTTTCTTCCATTTTCATTACTAATTACTTCTAGTCTATCCCTTAAGTAATTTAGCGCCAAGTTATGTAAAATCTTAAATATAAATATACATACATTATAGTGTAGTCTCTGTTTTATAGACATAAATTGCAACGCTTGTAACATATGTTCTATTTTGGTGTATCTATTACATTGTAATATTATTCGCATAGCCCGATTCTGTGCTACTTGCAATTTATTCAATTGCGTTTCTCTCATATTTACCAGTAGAGACCAGGCGAGACCGGGAGAGACGGGGAGAAACGGGTAGAGACCGGGAGAGACCGGGAGAGACGGGGAGAAACCGGGAGAGACGGTGAGAGACGGGGAGAGACCGGGAGAAACGGGTAGAGACCGGGAGAGACGGGGAGAGACGGGTAGAGACCGGAAAAGACGGGGAGAGACGGGGAGAAACCGGGAGAGACGGGGAGGGACAAGAGAGACGGGGAGAGACCGGAGAGACGGGGAGAGACTGGGAGAGACGGGAGGACCGGGAGAGACCGGGAGAGACGGGAGAGACGGGGAGAGACCGGGAGAAACGGGGAGAAACGGGGAGAGACGAGGAGAGACCGGGAGAGACCGGGAGAGACGGGGAGAGACCGGGAGAGACGGGGAGAGACCGGGAGAGACGGGGAGAGACCGGGAGAGACGGGGAGAGACGGGGAGAGACGGGGAGAGGACGAGAGAGACGGGGAGAGACCGGGGGAGACGGGGAGAGACGGGTAGAGAGAGAGAGAGAGATTGATTGATTGAAGTTTATTTAGCTTTCTCAGCTATTATGTTTTACATATATTTACATACATGCTCCTTTAACATCCGTTTAAATACATCAATTCTTTCACAACTTCTAATTTCTGCTGGCAAGGTATTGTATAATTTTACGTCCTTGTAACACACGCTTTTTTGCGCACTTTTAGTTCACTGAGATTGCAAATCTGTTTACAAGTTACTCATTATGTAATTCGCTTTTCTTATCCACAACGTGGATTTTTGTAGTACATTACAATCCGTGAACCGCAAGCATAATTTGTCTTTGCATCGGAAAACACACTTAAATGTTATCCATGACGGAGACGTCATGGAACGGCCGATAGCGACGCGGGGCAACAAATTTTAGCATTGCATTTGCGATTACCACCCGTCGCTAGCATGAAATCGAATAACGGATACATTCATAAACGTCTAATAATTCAGCATGCGGTATCGCGAAAACGCGCGGCTTCAAGCGCCACGGATGTCGTCGTGATTAAGGTCGATTACGATTACTTTACGGCGTGCGATCGTATTCGACAAAAATTGCGCAAAGTGCAATGTCACCGAGGAGGAGAGGCCGTCGAAAAGTAAAAGTTCCAGGCGTTCATGGATGATCGGCGATTGCCCATAGGTCGCGCGTGTGTTGCTCATATATTCCTGGCCAAGACGCGGAAACGTTAATGCAGGGGAAAGTACACCAAGTTCGTCAATTACACTTTCAAAGCGGAGCGGAGAGGAAGAAGAACGGGAATGGCATTCGCTTCGGGCGAGCGCGAAAATGCGAATGAGCGCGTCGTGAGAGACCATTTAAGCGATGAAAGAAAGCCGGGGGACCGTCGGAGGAAGATCGACTCTCGCGTAGGTCAATATATTCATTGGCTGAGAAGACCCCATGACGTATTCGCCTTGTGTACGTCGTACGGCGCGATTTCTTGCGTATTGGCGCGCACTTAGGAGAACTCGAAAAAGCCGTGCCGGTTGCGCGCGGCGCGCACCGTGAAATCGAGTTGACTAGGTATAAATTGTCCGGAAGTGGATGCTTCGATGTGGCAGCGCGTTCTTAGTCGGGGCCGGCTCTCCTCCTGACAACCTCCTGTGCGCGAGACGGACGTTTAACTCGTAACGGGCAAGACATCTTACGCCGATCCTACATAAATCGTTTTTAATAATTCCACAACGCCGCGAGCGATTCTTCGGATTCCATAAGACAGCTCCTTTTTGCGCTGTGCAATTAAGTTTCTGTTAATCTTAAATTACGAAAGGGATTAGCGCCGGAAAGTGCTTCCGTATATGTTTATGGGATGTGTGTGTATGTTCTCGCGTATGTCTTTAAAGCGTGTTCTTAAATTGGAAAAATTTCCTTCCCTCCAAAAAAAATTGTTTTCCTCTTTTTTTTTTTCTCATATTTTTTCAAGGTATTTTTCTTTTAAGATAACGTCACCTTTATTATCATCAAGGGATTTAAGATTCTTTTCACTTTTGAGATATCTACTAAGTAAATAATTTGTCAGTGAAGTCCGCTGATTCCTTCTACATTTTATTTTTCTGAAAAGTTTTCTGGAATACTAAACACGTCAAGTAATCTTCTTGAATTGTCTAAAATGATCTCCGGAATTTTAATACATTTTCCATGGAGCTCGCTCCGGCGCATTTTTACGCTCTTAGTCACCAAATAAATAATCCTTAATCGTCTTCAATAAACATGGTCGTATCGACCATGTCCTTACGGGAAAATGTCAGATGTGGGAAATATCCTTCATGCCACGGCGGCGGCTAACTGGTTTCTCATGGTTCCCATATTTACGTCTTCCCGAGTGATTTACGGTAAAACGCGACCGGAACTCTTCGGTATTCTGCGAGAATGTGGCAATTCGTAATCGGTCGGTCGTGTTTACCACACCCATCGATGTTCACTGCGTTCATAGCGCCGTAAACGTCCGGCCGAGCAGGCGTGGTATTTCTTCCGGTGGACGGGCGCACAGAAGGACACAGCGTTTTGCTCGCAAAATCATTTATTGTTTCTCCACGTTCGCTTTCTTCCTCTCTCTCTCTTTCTCTCTCTCTCTCTCTCTCTCTCTCTCTCTCTCTCTCTCTCTCTCTCATATTAATCGCGCTGCGAGACTGTTCTATTGCGCGTTTAGATATCGCGCCGATACTACTCGCAGCCCATCTCGCGCAAAAATCCACCGCTCGGTAATAGCGGGCCTTGAGGCGCGAGAAATCGCGTACGATGATCGTACACGCAATATAATGTAGAGGTGTGGCTATATTTCATGTCACGGGCGAAATCATTCTATCGCCGGCGTCAGACCTCTCCTGACGCGATCTGTTAGACATAATGTAATTTAGCGTACTTCTGTGCCGAGTTTCGCGTCTGTTGCGTCACGCTGATTTACACCTGCATGTGAGAATCCCGTTAAATAAACAACAATCTTGTGCAGTTCATAACTCAGCATTGTCAGTATTTTTATATAAAAAAAAAGATGTAAAAAAATACGTTTTAATTTTAATGATTATTTGCGTGACTGTGCAAAAATCAATATTGAATATTTCGAGTTATATTATATCAACGATAATCGAATAATACTCAAAGCAATATTTCACGCACTTCTCATGTAATTTCCCCAGTTCGTGGAATTATGATTGCAAGACAATTGCGACGAGCGAAACGGCGAAATATCGAAATGATGCATGCCGAAGACTTATGACAAAATTCACGGAGAATTATCCCGATGGTCCCTGGTACGACCCGGAGAGCAAGGCGCTCACGGGCGGTAAAGGGTGTTAAAGGGCGCTGTTCAGTATTAAATGTCACTCAACCGCGTCGTAAAGCAAAACTGCAGCTCGTCCAGTCAACGGCCCCGAGTTCTGCACCTTACCGTCGCCCGTTCCGAGATGCATTATTGCCGGCCACGTGATATCGCGAGGACGCGAGCGAGTTAAGGGTTATAGAGGAGGACGGGTGTGCGGGTGATGGTGAGAAGGAGGAGTCTTTCATGTGGCTCGAGAGAGCGAATTCCCTTCGCCTTTCTCGGGTGCAAAGTTTAATTGCACCTGTTCTTGCCTCGGTGAAAAACGCGAATCGATTATCGAATACTGCCGCAACTTGTGCGCCCATACTGAACGAGCATTCTTATTCTCCCGTTGTCAGTTGGAGTTAGTTAGAGATATAATGATATATCGCGAATTCTTCGTGTCTCTGACTAAGCAAATTTATCGTTTATTCGATGCGCGACGCCAATAAAAACTTGCAGAAAGTCATAATAGGCAATGAAACAATGAAAAAATATAATTACGCTGCTTCTCCGACTAATACGGAGGTAATCTAGGATCTAATTGATGTGTCATCCGACCGGCAAATATATTTATAATAAAGTTATAATAATTTTTGTAATTAATGGAAAAATATGTTTCTTAACGTTTATTATTTACATGTGAGTAAGATATAATTATGCTTGTCAAAACGGATTATTTTATGGTAATTTTTATTGAGTGCAAAAGTATCGATAGGTTTTCAATAGAGGTTAAAACATTTTTTTTAATGTCGAAAAGCGATCAATCTGTCAACGTTTAATTTATCAAGAACTTCTGTCGATATTCATAGGTTTGTGTATTCACTAAATTGCACACGTTGTCGTTAATATCGAAAGATCATCTAGAACGTGCCTTTAAAATTAAAATTACCTCGTATGTTTAAACTTAGCGAAGCATTTTTCACGGATTGTAATTAACACAGCACTTTCTCCGAGTATATCACAAATGTTTTTATGCTATTTTCAACATTTGTTCTTCTCCATCACGTTAGTTTCTACATCACGTTATTGTACGTTCGTGAAGACTTTTTATGTTCATTTTTACTTTTATTTAAAAATACCATAACTTACGCAAAAGCTAATTTTTTTTTTAACGTTAGTGTTACTTTTTTAGTGTAATACATAATATATTAACATGTTAATAATGCAATAAAATAAAAAATGTTGCTTGCAACATATTGATAAGACATTAAAACACACATACACATATTCAGTTATCTAATATTATCATTTATTTCTTCGATAATATCAATATATATCAATATATCCTGTGGACTGGTGTCGAGGTGATTGTTAATTTTATCACTTGCATTACGATAAAGTGCATTCATCGAAACGATTTCACGTAAGTTGCGCATAAGTCGATCGTCACGTAATCGAACTCTTTCTTTCGTATTTTTCTTTCGACATTTTTTTTTAGCGAGTCGACACACCGTTGCTCCGGCACGTTCAATCGCTGGACAGCCTCGGGGTGCAACGTCTCCATGTCGAAATCCAGAGAAGTATCATCGAGAAGCGTATCGTTCCATAACGATTGCGAGGGAGTGTCGGGAATGGGGAACCGAGACGATCGTCAGCGTACGGTCAGCTCGTCGGTGAATCGCCGGTCATCGCTCGAGAAAGAAGTCGTCACGGAGTGCGGCGTGACGCGTCGACGTTTCAGGGCCCGTTACAAGTATCCTCGAGGATATAATACGGGCATGAAAAGGTGCGCGCGGGTGTTGTGAACCCTTTCTCCCTGGTAGCCCGTGTCACCTTGAGGCGTCGGGTACTCCGTCATCTTCGTCATCGTCGTATTCGAGGACTCGGAGGCGGACCACCTCGCAACTGTCTAATGGATTGTTTCGCTCCGGCTACTTTTCTTTTCCTTCTCCAACGACGGGTCGAGAGGATGCTTGACGTTTGGTAGCGAATAACGCGGCGCGCATAGACGGCGTCGGATTATTCATGCCGGCGCGGCGGCTATCGAGCCGGCCATGAATTCTCGTAACGATTACCATTCGTAATGATCATCGCTTACAAGGCGCGTACAAATCGCTTCCTAAGTGCGCCCTTCTCCGTCTTCCTCTTTGTACGCGGGCTATTACGTTATCGCGCCGCGTATAATAGCGCGGGATTTCCCCTGGAAATCGTCCTGTACATGCATGTCCCTCCGTAATGGCGGTTCCGTAATTGTACTTCACACTGAACGTTCGTGCGGATATCAATGAATAATTACGTGTCGCATGACAGATTCCCGTTGGGATTTATTTTAACGTCGAGTTGCACATCTAAATCCTTAAATTCGACGAAAGGTGACGGAATCAGGTAAAAATGTAGTTTCATCATCGTGTTATTAATGCGTATGATACACGAATGCCTGTGAGAAGAAAAGGATTAAAGCAAGGTTCCTTTGAAGTATCCGACATGTTGAGGAATGCATTTTACCGTCACTTTACATCCTGCAGTAATTCTTGTCATTATTTACTTTTCTACATTGCACGTAGAACATCTTCCATTTTTTTTTACTTATATCCCATTAAAGAAAGGCATTAGATGAAAACGGATTCTTAATGTACAGTTATGCGATTGTAAATACTTTTTAATTTTTATTTTTTATTGATATGGAAATTTGGAAGAAGAGTAATTACGGAAAAATTTGACAGAATTATTGCTAAATAAAATATTCATTTGAAAAATTGTGCGGAATTGTTGTTCAATGAACATCGTTTCTCTTTTCAACTTTCGAATTCGATCAAGGGGACAAAGGGAAATGGTCAACTTTCCTTTACAGACCGAACGTGGAGATGCGCCGAAAACCGGGCTTCTTCGATTATGCACGCGCGAATGGAACGAAATCGACCGGTGCAAGCGTATCGACCGGTCGTCGTCGGTTGATCGGCGCGGCCACACAAAATTACCAGATCATCGAGGCTGCGTTCAGCCCTCGCAGGCGTTTTCCATCTCGCAAGTGGTCGCACCTACATATAACGTGACCTGGAAATCCAACGCGTATCTTTTGGGTCAAAGGGTGGGAAAAAGAGTGGCGGAGAAATCAAATCATTCTCCGGACCACCGGAGACGCGTCGAAGAGATGCGCCAGTCTCCGAAATGCATTCGCAAAAGCTTCGTACCTCAGGAGCAAGCGGTACGAAGCGGTTTTCGAAGAGGAGACGAAACGGAGCGGGACAGAAGCACGTGAAAGGTTGGCGAGGGGGCGCAAAAGATGAGGAGCCGAAACGAAGCCGCCGAGAGCGGAGAGACCATTGCGCGGCCGTGCGTTAAAAATGAAGACATTCAGATGGAGATATGATTCTATATAAATCACCAGCCGGGGCCGTCGCCGCGCCATTCTACCTGACTACTTTTCTGTCTCCCCTCGCCTGTCTTCCTCTCTCTCTCTCTCTCCCTCTCCCCCCTTCACCAGATCCGCGCGCATATCTCCTCCTGCGTTGTCTTCCCTCTCCGTTCTCATCTTCGCGATTCGACCCACGATTCTCGGCGCGCGTTCGCGCTCCCTCGTGCTCTCCGTCTCTCCTTCGAGGCGCGTGACCGGCGCTCGTACCGGTGGCAAAGGGGATTCATTTGTTTTATCTCGCCGATTCCAATTAATATTTATCGTCTATTTGCCTGACCAACGATATCTAGAAGATAATGGGCCACCCCGTTACGTACGCGGCGAACCTTACCATGCGAACACCGAAGTCTATTTATTATCTCCTCCTGCCTTCGGGTCGGCGCGGCTCGCTCCTCTCGCCGCACCGGCGTTTGATTTGTCGGAGACGGATTGCGTGAATCGGCATCGCTGAGTGCTGTTGATTAGTATCTCCTAGAAGGTATGTCCGTACATATATCTAGATAAAGCCGGGAGAGAGATAGCCCGTTTAATAGAACGGGTAATGGCGGTCCGATATCACGAACCGGTATCGCTTCAGGTTCGACCGCGAAATATAAAACGAACTTACGATTTTAATCTTGATTTATCGCACGTGTTTCAGGAAGCAAAGTCGATTCGGTAACCTTCTCGCGTTTCGTGCGTACACACCAACGTTAGACCTCGGCGCTCTGGCTCTTAGTGTAAACTCTCTGGCGTCTCTGGTGCGGCGTCTTTATAATGAAACTAGATTAAGGATTTCCGTGCTAAGCAACAATTTCCGCGCGCGGAAGAGCCAGTTTTAATACTTATTATCACGGTTGTGCACCTGCACACGAAACCGTCGGATACAGAGGCGAGGCCCCGTTCTGCGGGATCGCATTTCAGGTTTCCACTTCCGCGAGGGTTGCTCGAAGAGTGTGCGAAAGCGCGTTTTACACCTGACCATACCGGCGGTCGGTCGCTTATGAGAATAAAGCTCGTATACCGGTGCTATTCAGCACGAATCGTAAAGTAAATCAGTTACGATCGGCCAGGTACGATGCAGCCATAGTTGCCGTCTGAGCGAGCTAGTTCTCAGCAAGTAATTCGATATAAAGCACTTTCGAAGGGATGCAACAGGAAGTATACGGCTCTCAATACTAGAATTCTAGGAGGATACCGGTATCAGTCCAGGAGTTACGATTTATCGATAAATGATAAACGATTGTTCAATTGGAGGGTAAATAGAAACGTGCTCAGCTTGGAAAACGATTCACGATCAGCTTCATTTAATCAAGATTCGATTTCCTCAATCAGATTAACTTTGTCTTCATGGCGATAATGATACTTATTGTTCAAGTACTTCAAAGCACTTCAGAGTATATGCTGCACGTGCTGCATCTCGTGCATCGCGTCCTCGCGACCTTAAACTACGAAACGAAGGTTTGTGCCAGAGCATTCACCAGAGTTGGAAGAGCAGTTCATAGTTCACTATGAGAGCTCAAGGCCACATATAACCATTCTACAATTTTCTTGAAGGCCAAGCCGTCCACTAGGAATGTAACCTTTAAAATGCTTGTGTAGACACCCACACACGCAAGAATCCAGCAGGAATATTTCAGGATATATATCAGGTATAAAATAAGCGAATAATTTTTTATTTTATCTCTGTTGCGCGAATATTATTACGGGCATTTTATATTATCCGCTGCAAAATAATTTATGATTAGTTCTTGTGAATATATTGTATATCTATTTGCGAATATTTATACATATATATATATATATATATATATATATATATACACAAGCACAAATCTTTCTTTTTTTAATCAAATTCCTAAATAAAAGTTCTTCAAATGCGATAACAAGTAAATGTGTTGTGTAACAAGTAAATAACGTATATTTTATGCGACAGTTGCGAATTATTGAGACTGCTTCAAACGATGCAGCGCATAAGTAGATGCTTCGCTTAAATTGGACCTTAAATATTTGTGCCTTAAATATTTGTTGCGCTCTCTGAAAGCGAAGACAAAGAATGAAACACCGAACTGGCGCGGGTTCCGGCCGGAGCCGTTGTCGGGTCATTCGAGAGGCGATTTAATATAAATCGAGAAGACGAATGGCGCGCGGTGCCTCCTTGACTCGCGCGCACTGTGTGTATCCCTAGGCGTACATGTATTTAAACAGGCGTTTAACATAATTCATCTACTCCGGGTTCCCTCGCTCTCTTGTCGGCGCGCCACGCCATCGTCCTTCCACCTCGGTTCCCTCGAACTCTTCCGCTTACTCCTTCTCTGCATCTCCCTTTACCCTACGAATACAGCGCGGACTTAAGACTTTCTACAATCGCCCAGCTCGCGTCGCCGCTGTTGCGTTGCACCGGGCACATGCGGCGCGATCTTTCCTTCCGCCGTGTCCTCTTCCGTTTGCGTCTCCCTTCTCTTTCTCCTTCTCCCTTCTTCTGGCTAGGTAAATTGTGCGCGCAGTCCTCCATATACGCGTCTCGTCATACGGAACGCATTCGCGCTGAGGAAGGACGAGGGGTGTGCTCATATAAATGCAAAGTGGCTTACGGAATAGTTGAGCGCGACGCAAGCAAATTGCAGAATGAAACGTTATGCTTCTTATATAGACGGGAATAAAAAATGTTCACGAAGATGTTCGTACGGGCTAATTGTTTGCGGGATGATGTGACGAACAAGATATTTTTATTTACTCGTAAAAAGCATTCTTGTATATATATCAAGACACTAACTAGTAAAATGTTACATTTACAAAGATATTAAATATTATACACATATTTCTTATTTTAATAATTCGCGTATGCAGAAAAAAGATAACAAAACTGTTGCTTGCACGTAACATTTATAACTTAACATTTATAATTGGTTTCAGAGAAATTCTTTATTATACATAATTAAATCTACTTAAAATTAGATATACATATACACAAATGATAAAGTTGCGTAGCAAGCTATACTTTGCTGTATCAACTAATTTATTTTTCTTCGTGTAAATTTTGATTTTTTTTATGTTCGCTTTGTTTGTGTTAAAGTATTCATAAAAAGGTATGATGGTGAAAATGGCAACTTCTAATCTTCTTGCTTGAGAGTAAGCTTATTCATATGCAAGGGCATATACGCCAAATTCCAGCCGCGTTAACGTCTTCATGAAGTATCCTTAGGCGAAATGCGCGCTCAGTGAAGTATCGGTTCTCTGATGCATTATGGTTTATTTCAGCGCAGGCACACTCCGTAACGAGATTCATACTTAGTCATTAACATACGAACATTACAAAATGGTTGGCGTGCTGTTGCCTCGTTACCGGAGAGCCGAGGCGATTCGTCTATGTCCACAAAGAAACATTTCTACGGTGATTCAGCGTGGCTGGTAACAGTGGCCAGGAAGTCACACACCGTTACAACCCTCACCACATCCATATCCTAATCACGATTTAAACTCTTCGGACACTCCGAGACGAGGCGATAGATCACTGTAGAATATTAACACCCGTTGCTACGACGGCCAAGCCTAATTTCAAATTTCCTATTTAATACATCATTGCTACAATCTTTTACGGACAATTATTAAATGTCTTTTGATAAAACTCATATAGATTTATATCTACACATATAAATCTTTTTACACGAAGAAAACTTACCCTCAACATTAAATCTGATAGTCCTGGGCCAAGGTGTTTCAAAGACTTTATCTCCTTGATTTATTAATATCTATCACAATGAAATATAAAATGGTTTAGTTTAGCGTGATTAAAATTATCGTAAGATTTTTCGAAATATCATGTTCTATACGACCAATAGATTTTTAGGGTAAATTTTAGGAAAAAATCTCTCTGTATGACTTTTTAACTCATAACATTGTAATACAGATCTTGATTGTACTATTATTTAGATATTAAAAATTTAATTAAACTAAATTTAAACTAATATTATAACGTATCAGCATATTTAGATTGTGTTACGGTTATCGACGCAACACGATCATTTCCTCTATATCGGCCCACCGAAGCACCTCAGAGACGTCAAACGGTTAGACCAGAAAGACAAGATACGAGATCAAAGTGGGTCAACCAAGCCCAGGCTGCCGCGCGTAAAGAGAAGCGATTTGTTCGGCGATGCTGGTGCGGCCTTGACTTACGAGGGTGCGGACGCGGTTTTTAACGTGTCATCATACAGCGGTGCTTTGTTATTACAAGCAGGAGCTCGTAAAGCAGACGGCGGCGTTTCGCCACAACGAAACGTGGTGCGGCGTGCAGACGAGGGTGCATAATGCACGCAGTCCCACATAATTACCGCGTCGCGGGGAAGCTTTATGACCGCGTACACACACTTGGCGAGTATTAATTCTCTCTCTCTCCCTTTTTCTCTTCCAAACGGGTTCAACAATCGGGACAGAGATGGAAAACGACCCGGAGAAATGGACCCGCTTGAAGGCAAAGATCGGGAGAGAAAGCAAACGATATTCTGCTCGGAGAAAAGAAGATAGGTTACGAAGTCGCGTTGCGTAGCGGCGCGAATGCCGAGATAGCGCTGCGTTCTCTGCTTGTGCGATTTTATCGCTTCCCGGGTGAGCCCCCCGGTACCGTCCGCGCCATTTTGTCGCCCGCGCGACTCGTTCGTCTCGGCGTCGCTTCCAACTGCCTTTTTATCTTCTCTCCTCACCTCCTCTTTCGGGCTTCCATCCGCGTACGCGGTACACCGCCGAATTTCGGTATTAATTATTACTGGACGGATGCTACAAGTACTTTGACGTCTGCATTTCTCTCCTTATTAAAAGAGACGAATTGATTGCTTCGTGGATTTCTCTCAGCCATTTTTTAATTTGACATTATTTTGCGTTTAACTAAGCGAGATCATGATGCGTTAAGACTTAATTTTTGCGGAATTTGGCGACTTATTTCCTTTTATTTGACGCGTATTTGGGAGGTCTAGGAATGTGGCTTGATGGCAAATTAAGTTCGCTTATTCGCGAAGAGAAAATAAAGCCGTTTTGTATTCTCATGATCTATATTCATTTTAAATCAGGCCATTCGACGATCTGATAACCATCAGCACCTGCTACCATTGATGTCATTCAAAATACTCTACTCGCTCATATAGATATCATTTGGGAACATCTGCTAGCTGATCGTCGCGCCAGTTCCTTTTTTGCATTCTCTCTCTTAAGTGTTTGCCTAAGCTATAATTTAAAGACACACATCTTTTATTCTTTTGTCCCCCTCCTATTTCTTTGCACCTGGAGTGAATAATTTTACATATTTTCATGTTCATAATTTTCTCAATATTTAGCAACTTTATACAGTTCTATGCTGTAAGAAATAATTATTTTAATAATAATAATATAAAAGAGAACTGTTAAAAATCAAACGCTAAATAAATAAATAATATGAACAATTTATTAAAGCCCGGTGCATAAAACCCGCGTTTGACTGTTAGTAACCTTTCTGTTCTATTACTGTTTCTTTTTTTTTTTTTTAGAATTGGAGAGTTCTGTGTGTGTTTACAATTATAAATTGTTTTAATACAAAATTTCAAAAATTGTACTGTTATCTAAGATGACCATTAAAATTACGAGACAAAATCACGATAGCGACACACAAGAAACCGATTGTGCAATCTCACATTGTAAAACGTATCGTTACGCCGTTTCTATTGCAATAATCCACAACGTCAATCGAAATCACACGCGATAACGCACAGTACTCGCCATCAGACGAAGAGAGAAAGAGAAGGAAGAAGGAAGACAGGGAAGGTGGACTCGAGGTGCGAGCTTCGTCATTGTCATAAGGCTGACACTTCGGGGTATCGGACCTCGGTCTGGCCATTAATAATCTTAGCCCGAACGAAGAAACAAAGAGGAGGAGCACGGAGAGGAGTGCGGTAGAGAGTTGCGGACGAGAGGGTACGAGCACGCAGCTCGCGCGCACCACGTCCGTTCACCACCACCATCACGTAGCCACCATACGCCCGGCGTATACGTGGTAGGTATGTTCGAATGTGTCCGATGCGTCCGATAGGGCGGGACACGAGCATAAACAATTGCGCGTCAGCCTCGCCCCTTCCCGATGCAATGTAATAAAACGAGAGGTCTCTTGCCGGCCCTCCTCCGCCGCCCCGATCCCGCGAGAGGAGTTCTTCTCATCGGGGCCCCAGGGCCAAGAATATCGAAATGAACCGGCGTCCGCGCGATATTTCAGCGAGCCACGGGGGTCGTACATACGTGGCCGGGTACGTAACGTAAGCCCCGACCTCCTACGACCGTGCTCCGAGATCTCCGGCGTTCGATTGAAAGCCGAGAGCTGGCAAATTTTTAATATCGTACGTGATCATTGGTGAGATTACGCTGGAGCGCACGCACACCTCCAAAAAGGAAAAACCCCCCTCGCGCGGCCCATTCAAATGGTCCATAATTACCGTGGCGAAAATGAATCTCGAAGGTCTTGTAAATAACATTGCGATTAATCAACGCACAACGGATGCACAGGAAAAAAGCAATAAAATATTTCTCTGCTGCCGATTTTGCGTTTGCAACCTTTGTTTCCGAGAGTATCGACGGCACTACGTAGCCTTGTATCCTTCTTCGGCGTTCAGGTTGTTCGGTCTTTTTATCGCGAACTCGGGTCTGACTTAAAGTAGAGGTAGCATTTTAATTGGAATAACTTTTAGCACTCACGAAGCATAAAGCGTGCCAGTTTCGAGCGATGAGCGGCTTCTCGTTTCGCTTTTGGTGTACGTTTGGAACAACTAAACCGTATCGTTTGTTACATTCTTATCGTTCAAATTGTAAACCTGCTTCTTAACTTAATTTGATCTACATTACAAAAAATAAAGATTAAAAATAAAAGTAATATCATTAAAATAATAAATATATAGTGTAAAAATACACAAACATAAAATCACATGATTCTAGAATGTATCTTAATAGTGTCAATGAATTATCTATATAGATAATGAAGAGTATTATATTTAAAAAATTTTTAATGTGCGTGTGTATGAATAGGAAACAAGGAATTATCCCTTACTTATTCCTACTTGTATTAAATAATTTCAACAAGAGAACTGTGTTTTGAAAATAATAAGATTGATATCTCTCTTATCTAATAATATCATTAATTATTCTAATAAAAAGTGCACATTACATATTAAAATGTAATTGCAGTTGTATTTATTAATAAACGTTATAAAATACCTATAGATTTTGTAGGTACAGTCCATATAATACAATTGGAAAAAGCTCTTAATCTGAAAAATTCAATTAGTCTCCAATCTTCTTTTTTTACATCGGTTTGATGCTTCGAAAAAAGATTCCCAATTTCAGGGATTAAATCAAACAATTCTATAACATAAAAAGAGCGACTTCGTGGTGATGTGCGATGTATATATGTATATGTATACGTACGTATGGAACGCTTTCTTTCTTAAAAGTAGATTAATACCAGGCGCTGAAGCGACCGCGAGCAATGGGAAGGGTGTGGAAGAAGGGACGAGGCAAGGAAAGGGAGCGGAGAGGTGATGGTCGTTCTCCTGCGGCAGGGCGGACAATAGCAGCTCCGCGAAGTGTAGCGGACAAACAAATAGCCAATTAAAATTCCGGTTGCACGGCGAACATACTTGTATCAGCTGCAATACTACCATTGTGCATCGAAGGCATGCGCAAGCCGGTGTCTGAATCGGTTGACTGGGTACCAGGAGATCGGTTGCTTACGACCAACCTTCGAGGATTATCTCCGCGGTAAGCGGAGGCTCGTTTGCACCGTCCACTCGACTAAATCTTACCTCACGAGACATCGTTATCGTCGAATCACCCCTTTATCGCGGTCGATTCGTGTCCCCGTGCAAGGATCTCTCTCGCAGCCATACGTCTGATCACCGCAGAATTACAATAACGCGATTTGAGACGCGAGAATACTGGGCAAGATATACCGGTGTCAGACTTTGTCACAGATATATGAAAAATCCTGCAGTGGTACGGTATCGGTTCGTATCGCATTTCTCCGCCTCGATATTCGATAAAATTCGCGTGATTAATTGTAAGGTACAGAATTAATTATCTAGAAGCAGAGCGCTCTTCGTTCCCACTCACGGCGCTTAACTATAAATGTCAGATTCGAAATTACTTCCTCACCTCCGATCCTACCATCTTCCCGATCCGGCGTGGATGTTATTAGGAAATCGTTTAATTGGTGGATACAGATTTTAACTAGCATTATGAATGGTTACAAGTGTCACGGGGTCATTAAAAAGATAGGAAACATATTATCCTATTATAAACCTGCGGCTAGTGAGATAAACGCTACGAGAGAATCAGATGAGGTAGCGAGTAGGTAATCGTAGAGAGCGGGGATTACTTTATCGGGCTTGGGGTTGCGCGAATTATAGAAATTGCGTCCTCCAAGACTTCGGACATCGTGGAAAAAAAAAAAACAACTCGCGTACCACCGACTCGCCGATATTCGTCGATTCGGCGCGGTGAGAATGAACGATTACTAAATTACAATGCGCCCTTAGATACGATCAGCGGGCCATAATTGCAGGACTATTCATACATTATTGGCTCGTATATTATTTGACGCGATTCAATAACTTTATGGCGGGACGGTCGATGGTATCTCTCCGTCGTTAAGGCGCATTCGCAATATCGATCGGGGGCTGATGAATGGCCACGTTTAAGGTCGTCATTTTTCCCGGCGATTATTAACGCTAAAATTGAATGTGTCCGTGAGCGCGGATCGGACCAGTCGTATGGACCACGCGCGAAAAACGAGACCTCTCTCGAGAGGCAGATCGATCTTCGAATGTGTGTTAAAACCCCGCGATGCGTCCAAACTACCGGGAACGCCTCGTTCGCTACTCCTAAATGCATCGGGCATGATTTATCTGCGGGCACCAAAGTAAATGGAAAAGTTTTACTTTTTTAACTGGTCCCTTTTCAGATGGTTAAGATTGTCGCTCGAGCATTATATCGCAGGCGCAAGAAGCTACTTTCAACGCGTACATTCGAAAGAATATATGGCATCGCGCGTGTTTTCTTTGCTTTTTTTTAACTATAGTTTGCCCAGAGTCTTTAAACCTGTCTCGAAGATAATATAACAAGGTGACGTTAATAATCTCTCGTCCGCTTGAACGTATATGATATATTAGGACTATTTTTTTTCCTTTGAAATTTAGATAAGATTTCGCCACAATGCATTTAAATTTTTTCCTTACATAAATTTCCATCGAGAAACATAATTACCAAGTTATTAAATGCAAATTGAATATGAGAAAAAGAAATAAAATTCTTTGCCTGTTTTAACGCGTAACTTCAAAGGGCTTAATGCTAAATTAAATTAAACGTACGTATAAAATATACCGCGCCTAGCTTTTCAATCAGTATTAGTTATTCGAGATTTGTCTCCGTCGGCGATAGTATTTCATTTTACGGAAAAATCTAATATCGAGATTTTAATAGAAATCCCTTATGCGGAAACACTTGAGAAAGTCCGCGTGTGATTTAGCATGTGTCATGAGGTTAATTATTTCATTCGGAACAGTCATTAGAATCATATTCGTTCGCCATGATCAACTAATAGGTCTCGGCACAGCATAGCCGAGCGTTTTACGCGCGCGCGCACGCACACGGGTAACCCATTCCATGCGCGTGGGTATATTCGCAAGCATACACGCCGCGGGATCGTACCGACGGAACACCGGAGCGACGAGAGGCATGAGGAGGGGTTACTGGCGTTTCTACGACGACTACCTGCGGCTAATTTACAGCAAAGCGCGCGGATAAGTTCCGCCGTTATTCTTCCAGTCGGTGCCTTCTCTCGCGCGGTTACCTCTTCTTCGCGGACGGTTCTCTCTTCCTCATAACGGCGGTATACCCGATTCACCTCAAAAACCTCGATGCCTCGTTTCTGCGTAGGCCGATCCGGATCTGCATAAGCGTAAGCAGCGACCGCCGTTCATTTGTAAGCCCCTACCTGAGAAGCTGCGACCACCGCGACGAGCGTCCGGAGTTAATAACGCAGGGAAAAGGAAGTCACGCGATTGAGGTAATGAGGATGATGAAACGACGCGGCTGATACACCTAAAGCGTTAATACGTCTCAAACGAGCGGGGTGCGAGTACACACATATTTACTAAAGTACACAGATGGATGGGATCGTGTTCTCATTAAATGTACTGCTCATGCAGCTGCTCGGTGAGCCAACAGCAACGACTGAAGCATGGCTGACGAAGGATCTGACATATCTAAAAGGGACGATACCCCGGCCGACAGCAATGCCGACGACAAAGTGCCAGATGAAACCGAATGCGACGACGTAAGTCGGAGATAATACTCTTTCGAATCCCGTCGAATGAATGAATTCAAATCTAGAGAAAGATATAACGTTTACTTGTGTAACATTAGGGATATCTTTACCGATATAAAACATAGATTCTTCACGGAAAAAACATTTTTTGCTGAAATGTCTAAAAATAATTTTGTTAGTTAAGCAAAACACTCAAGTTGATTGTTGAAATATCAAAACTTTTTCTACAATTTTGCTTATTATTCTTAAGTGTCCTATATAATTATTTTGATAATCTAATAAAATTATTTTCAAATGTATCTGTATCTAAATTTTTTAATACTTCAGTAAATTCCTTTTATGTAGCAAATAATATAGTTATGATATAAAACAATGTAATAGATCGAAAAAACTCCAATCACGACAACCACCACGAAGAACGCTTTAATAACGACGCAGCTTGGGCCATGTGAAACCTATCCGCATCCTATCAAAATTTCGATCGTGGGTACAAGAAAAGTTGGAATGGCTTGCGCTATTGCAATTTTAATGAGAGTAAGTATATGTATAGAGCAATTATATTATATAGCCCACTACACAGAAAGAAAGATTTCTTTAGATTTAATAAACAATTTTGTTCGACTATTCCAAAGCATATATATTTCTTTGTTTCTAATAAATCTTATTAAATCTAAAGAAATTTGTTTAAAACTTATTAAAACCAAAGAAATATATGCTTTGGAGTAATCGAACAAAACTGTTTATTAAATCTAAAGAAATCTTTCTCTCTGTGTACATTTGATTGACCATTTTATAATCTTCAGCGTATAGCAAGTGAGATTTGCCTGATCGATCAAAATTTGGACAAGGCTTCTGCCGAGGCTGAAGATATTCAGCAAGCTGGTATCTTTCTGGGATGTCCGTTGGTGACTGGCACATCAGGTACTTTTCATGCTAAGGATACATATTTAGATATTACATACATAGCAATAAATAAAAAGTGCAACAACTACATAATGTACCTCAGCTCTACTTTTCCCCGTTGTTTCTTGACCATACATCATTCTTACAAGAAACACCTCGTCGCATTATCCGTGTCAGATAAAGCCAGTGTTAGAGTTGTCACAGCGGTTAACACTTCGGATGATCCCATCGTCGTGCTCTATTCACAATCACGGAATCAACGAGTCGTGAACGCCCACGGACCTTCCGCGCGTTAGGTGTGAGGCAACTCACGACAGCCTGAATTCCAGAAATTTCAGATTGATACGTCCGCACTGATGAGTCTGCCGAGCGTCACTGATGTGTCACGATCATCGGCTCCGATCAACACCCATTTTAAATCGACGATCCGTTAGGTTGCCCGTCAAGGGTCCCCTGTCAACGTGCAGCGATTCAGAAACAACGCTCTCACATAGGTGAGGGTTTTGAGTTAGCGGCGAGTTTCGGAGGCCGGAATTCCCTGGGACCTGTCCTTTAATCTCGATTCTCATCTACATCGCCGAGCGCTTATACGCCGGTACGAACCGGGCGAACGTTTCCCCCGAGCTTTTCACGGACACACTCTCGTAAATCCCGTCCACTCTTATTTATCTCGGGCGTGATCGACTCCACGACGCGGTTTTCTGTTTCTGTTTCCAGCGTGCGTACAACGCGCGGTTACCCCGTCCGGCGAGCGGTCGGTTGTAAAAGCGCCGTATCCTTCATGGGAATTCAGAAGGACAGTAACGGAAAGTGTATATAGTACCGTCCAACTTGATCTCGTGGATAGTTTCATCGAGTTGCTCCACGTTTGATCTTGGGAATGATTTCGGTTTGTTCGAAATTTTTCCTCGGCGTCGCGTACAACGCGTAGCGAGTTCATATTTATACTCATATATAGGATAAGCGGAATGATTCCTCCTGATCTTGTCTCGTGCGAGGTAGCAATTACTGGAACAAGTGGGACGACTTTTTTATGGGCTTGCCAAGTTATCGGTAACAACATCTCTCTCTCCGTCGTAAATGTATCTTCCGTATAGTTGCGGTACCGCTGCGTGTTACTACAAGCATTTTGTGAAGGTGTTGCCAACGGATCTGTACTCTTTATTTTTCCGACCACGCCGGATTGTCTTCCCTCACCGTCGTTATCGGCGCATCTCTTCCGATGGTGATTCTCTCTCTCGAAAGGGGAGAAAATTTCTTATCCATTCTCGTCGTTTTGTATTCCACACACTTCCGAGGAGTTGATGATTGCACGGTTGAATGAGACATTCTCCAGCGAGAGATTCTCCGGAAAGGCATATCTGATTCTTAACGAAGCTATTTCCCGTTACGACTTCTTTCGCATGAATATCCTAGTGTCTTCTCTAAAGATTCGGAACGATTTATTATACCTTAACTCTCTCTCACGAAAATGTAGCTAAAACATTAAGATGCATCCTTACCTAGAAACTACCATTTCACGATAATCTACGATCAGCAATTGATTACATTTTAGATATCTACAAGGTAAAAGACTCGACAATAGTAATAATCGCGGTTTGCGAAAAAAGACCCGATGAGGAATTGAATGTGAAGCGCAACATCGAGGTGTTCAAGAAGATCGTCCCTACAATCACAAAGTTGGCCTCCAAGGCGGTGTTACTAGTTGTAACTCAACCGATCGACGTAATGTCGTACATCACTTGGAAGTTGTCCAAGTTTCCCTCAAGCAGAGTACTTGGCACGGGGACTCTTCTCGATACCTGCAGGTTTCAGGATTTACTGAGTCGGAAGTTGGGACTGGCGCGCACATCGATCAGCTGCATGAGTATCGGCGCGCAAGGCGACATATCTGGTACGAGATGACGCCCTGACTAATTTCACATAGATTTGCGACTGGTCATTAAGAACTTTTCTTTTTATTGGTACAATAATATTTAACAATTAGATTTCAATGAACACTATTTTTGCATCAATATTGTATTCATTGTTAACACTCGTAGTGTCAAATTTTATTTAATTTGAGTCATTTTAATGCCGATTTTATAGGTCGCCACTGCTTCTATCCAATAGGAAGGTTAAATTCAATAAATTAACGAAGGTTAGATATAATAAATCAACGATGTATTAAATGAGTACTTAATATTAGTTAAATTAACTACAACTCAAATTTACTCAAATTAACAAAATATTGAGTAGGAGCAATGGCGACTCAATGGAATTAACAGTGTACCGAATATTTCCATTGTAAACGCGCACAGGTATTGTTTCTGCTGAAAAGTATCGCACATACTTTAGTTTATTATAAATACGATCTAACAGTTAACGATGTCTCTTCCCTCCAACATCTGTCGTTTTATACAGTTCCCATATGGTCGAGTGTTCATGTGGCGGGTACGAAGTTACGCGACATAAACCCACGAATGGGTGAGGCGGATGATCCCGAGAAGTGGCGTGACATTTCCGAAGCTGTAAATAAAACGTCAGTGGCCTAAGATCACGGGTCATTCTCGAGAGAATTTAAGGAAGTAATAAAATCTTCGCGTTGTATTTACAGCGACACGGAGCTTAATCGGAAGAAGGGCGAAAGAGGGCCGAGCTGTTGGTCTCTTGGCTTCTGCACCGCTGAGATCGTCGACGCTATCGTCAGGAACACTAAGGCCGTATTGCCAGTGTCGACGTACATACACGTGAGAGACAACTAAGTTAACGTTCTGTAAAATTACTGAACGACTTTAGGATACATTTTAATAGCTCCTTATTCACGTTACTTTGAAATAAAAAAAAAACGTATTACTCTAATTTTGAAAACAAATTCCGGTTGGATAAAAATTCTATCAAGTAGAATTTAAACTTTTAATTTGTTAACTTTTATTTAATTAATTTTTCTTACAGTCCTTCTTATACTTATAATTGCAACATCGATTGTAGACTAATTAATTAACAATTAAATATGAAAGAAAGTTAGAACTTGCATATAATTAATAATAATAAAAATAATTGTAAGATAATGAAGTTTTAACTTGGTTTATAGCCGGAATTTTATCGTCTTTATAATTATTCTAATAAGCGATTCGTACTTTGGTGAGTTAGACAAAAGCGTTTTTGAGACGCGCTTATTCGCGTGTCGATTGGGACAGAGGAAACAAACTCGAGGAATTTCTCTTCGCAGAGTTGCGTCCACGGAACCGATAAAGATGTGTATATGTCGGTACCGTGTGTTCTCGGCCGAGAGGGTGTGTGCGCCACCGTGCGACAAAAGCTGAGCGATCAGGAGAGGACGGCGGTACAACAGTGCGCCGACAGCATCCGCGGTGTGCTGCGTGAGTGCGGCATTCTTCGCGAGTCGAGCGACATTGAAGAGTGACGATCGGACGGTGGACCGAGGAAAGGAGGAAAACGAGAAACGTAGAAGACCTGCGAACGGATACGCGGTGCGGAAATGGCGAATAGGAAGAGGAAGGGAGCAACGGGGCGACGATCCTAGAATGCATCTTCATCAATAAAGGCGATGCTGCACCTGGCAACCGGTTTCGCGGCATGCGTACATTGGATCGCCGTAATAAACGATATATGAGTGAAACGCGACTTCCTGGAAAATTAAACCTGCCGCGTTCTCCTAAGATTACCTGCGAACGGTACATGCAACTCGCGCCACAATGTTGCACGCGTGCGGAGCTTATTATCGTTTCTTTTTTGCTCGATCGAATTTTGATTTACGCAGCCGAACGATGTACAGCGGAAAGGTGAAAGGGTGGATGAAAATGTATTCTCCGTTGCACATGCGAGGCGAGCATATGGTGGAGTATTGCGGCTAAAGGAGATTGGATAATTTAAACTACAACTTTTTTTTACATCAGCTTTAGGTCTTGTTGTGCAGTAAAGTTATTGTTGTTATTACATAGATATGTATATATATTTTTTTTAATAGCGAAAATTTAATGGTTATTGTAATGAAACAGTACGTCTTTGTAATAAGAAAAAAAAATAGCAAGCTGAATTAGTAAGGCCTATAAGGATAGAATAAAAGAGTCGATTCCTAAGAATCCCTTCTCGATCCCTTCTCGAATATCCTGTAAAACACAAATTAGCAGTATCTCTTCAGAAACGCGGCGCATCCCACCTGTGCGGTTTCGCAGCAGCTGTCGATCAATTTTACAACCTTCTATCCCTAGAAAAACGAAAACTATAGAAACGTTCGATGCGTCGTCCAATTGGCGATTCGTCTCTGCATCTGCCGCGTGCGTTTACCTTTTTTTTTGTATAACGAGCATTCTTTCCATTCTATAATTGATTCTGTACGGCGCGATTGAATTTATCGATAGCATCTTTTCGTCCGTGATCGAACGTGTTAATCGAATTGTGTATCTCCTGCTACAAGATAACTCGAGGTACACATCTGGTACATATAGTACATTATGCGCGTACGAGATATACGTCGAACACGAGAGGCGAAGAGAGTTCTTTCACGTTCAATCATACGGAATCAGTACAATCATCTTATTGCGCGTCCTATTTTACGTAGTCGTCCAAAATTGACAATAAATCTACTTGTTACAATAAATCTATTTGTTGTCAACTTCATTGGCCTCCTGTCAAAAATATTTTTTTCGACTGTCTGCTTTTCCAGACGCATCCTATCTTATGTAAATTTCAATGACGGAACGTCAAATTTCGCGGTCTCAGTTAAAGGTATTCACGATGTCAAGCGATTTTTGGTTTGTCTAAATTATTTGGTGTTATATCGCGAAGTGGAAGGGCACAGGTGTATCGGATATGACCGAAACAAGAAGAAAATCACCTGAGATCGCTGGCAATACGGTGACTGTTTTACTGGCCAAACAGGCAGAACATCTTGCGGATGGCCATCGTGTCAAGGTCGTCGTCGTCGGCAGTGCGCCCAAGGGTGTCGCGGTCGCTATAGCGATTCTATTCAAAGTTAGTGTATACTTTGTATACTTCTTTTTCTGATTTCTAACCTTTTGTGTCAGTTCGATTTTTAAATTTATTTTTTATGCGCGTATGTATTACATTTTTTTATAATAATAATTAAATTATGCTATTACGATGTAAAATATGGCAGCACATACTCGTATATATTTTATTAACTATTGCAAATGATAATAGGCAAACATTGTTGTGTGTTGTTTGTATAACCTTTATGATCGATATCACGCAAGTATATAAATTTTATTACAAATTACGTCAAGTACACAAACTCCTCTAATTTATTATCTTTGTCTTTAATAGAGTAATATTTTAATATTACATTTTGTAAATTACTGCTAACTTTGTAAGAATTTTGATGCGTATAAGTCAACGTCAATACTAATATACATCATTGATGTACATTTATATACTTCGAGAAAGGTGTATCAACACTGATTAATGCACGCGTGCGTAATCGATCCGTGCCTCATTCCATCAGATGATACGATAATGTGCTCGATACGTCAATCTAAACATGTCCACAATGGTACCGGGTGAATGAGACATAGCGCCGGTATCCACACGGCTCGAGCACGTAATTCGTATTTGTTCGTCGGGGATCAGAGATATAATGCTCCACGTTGGCGAACCTTGGGAGATACTCGAGTTGCGCCCAACAAAGGACGACGGGGCCAAGGAATGCCCTGATCGACGTGTGTAGGTTTATGCATGGGTATATACGTGCAGATTTACGGAGACGAACTCTGAATGTAGGCTCGTTAGTGTATACGTGTGTGCCGGCTTAAAAAGGCTATTATGCAAATGATCCACGGAAGACCAGAAGAGGGATTTCGGCTAGGTAGGAAGGGCAGGGCGGGACATGGAGAAGAGAGACGAATAACAGGAAGAAGACGACAGAAGATGTAGAGAAGTAGGCCGAACCTTTCGCTCGTTATCGGATCGTAACGCGAGCATTTACACGTCGGCCAATGCGCCCCCGCAGGATGGCTTTAACCGACTGATTTATGTTAGTAACTATGGAGATAGACTGCAATTTATAACACGGTTCACCTGAAATTCCCACGCAAAACGCATACAAATGGCATAATAATAATCAATTGAAGATTTTGTAGAGGACATAATTTAGAAGCTTTTTAAACATTTTTTAAGACAGTTGCGTATAGACGCATTTATTTTCTTTGTCTTAACACGCCCTGATTTACATATGTAATAGTGGGAAATACGAGAAACATGAAATTGTTCGTAACATTCTAAATAAAACCGCATATTATCCATAGTATTGTTTAGGCATAATTCCGTATCCGTTGCGTCAAGGAGGAAAATTAACAGTTAGACGGAAGACACATTGTGGGCTGCAACGTTACAAGGTGCAACGGCGTTGTGTATCCATATGCTGAGTACATTCCGGTAGAGGGTAATAAATGTGGGCGACTAATTCTAGGTTTTGGTTTCCGCAAATTTACGAGGGCAAACAATGCCGTGTGCATGCGGTGGGACGCGGAGGGCGTAACTGACGGACGATAGACTTCTCGTTGAATGATCTTATGGTGTATATATCGAGAGACTAAATAATATACAGTGTTTATCATGTATATTATCGAGGAGGTCAGCATAGTACCGAGAATAACTAGGATATTAGGAAACCCGTTACCCTTATATGATGACAACTTTTGAGGAAAATTGCTAACGTTTCATATTAAATTAGTACCATGGATTTCCTTAAAACCACTTCGTTACTGGCAGTAACAAATAACTTCCGTAGTCTTTATAAAAGTTAGAAATATGTATACTTCTTTTTTTAAAGTTAACTAAGAAATTTCGGTGGCACTTGTCCGACATGATCATGAAGATCTCTTGATTGCCGGAACGGCGGTCGAAGACGTTGCGGAAAAAAACAGGAAGAAGAACATAAAAAAGAAGAACAAGAAGCGAAAGGTACAAGTCGTGCTGCTGCATCTCGCGTCGCAACATGGCAGATCGCATCAACGAGATCATCACGAGGTACAAAAATATGACCGCTACGGCCTACCGTCCACCTTGCAAACCTACCCAAATTCTTCACAACTATACGCGCCAGGCATCTTTTTTCTCCTTATTCTCTCTGCTTCTTGTTCCATTGCGACACACCGTGTTGGATGGACCGTATCAAGCTGCGCAAATTACACCGGACAAAACCTTCGGCGAAAGATACATCATTTATATATCCCAACTCATATCTACGTCGGTATTTAATATGCAGGCAGTTATGTCATCTTATGGAGAAATTGTGAGATGTCAGATAATGAGAAATTATTGTGCACGATTTAATAAAAAAAATATATAAATTAATTAATAAAATTATATATATATATACATATATAATAAAAATATTTAAGTTAAAAATTCTTTAAATGTTTAATATATGTTATCCCGAATATTTTAAGAGCTATTAAAAAAAAAAAAAAATTATTTCTGCGCATTATGCATATTATAGTGTGTTTATCATTAATAGAATACATTTCTAGTAATAATATTACTTCACAATAACTGTTGTCTTAATATTTATGCAATTATTTGAATACGGATTAGTACGATCACAAGAATTTTATTAAAAATATTTTATATATTTTCTACTTTCTCTTTTATTAATTTCTTATATAAATTTTTATATATTAATGTATATATTAATGTAATATATATTAATGTAATAACATTTCATTATTTTTATATATTAATATATGAATCAACAATCAAGAATTATTTTTTTACATAAAATCTCTATTCATTATTTTCTGTAATGATATAATACATCGTCAAAGAAAAATGTTTAAAGTATTTTTCTCTACATAAAAAATGTATTTATCTAAATTAATAAATTAAAATTTAAAAAAATTAATGCATTTTGTGATATAATCATAAAGAAATAATTTAGAAAGAAAAAAAAACCGAAAAGATAAATTTCGTCAAATATTTATACTTAAAAATAGAATAAAAGAATATATATGTGTATATGTATAAATAATTTGCAAGGAAACTCATTTTATATTAATTATGAAATATATATATATTCATATAAAAGTCCATTTTAATTAAAATTACGTATATATAATATTGCATATATATATAATATATATATAATATTGCACGTATATATAATATACAACATTAATTTTTGTTTAAAATGATTAGCGCAAGAGAAACTTACAATTAGTTATTAAGACAGTAAAAGTGATGGATCTATTCAAAAGAGTAAAAGCAGTTTATGATACTCCATATTTTTTAGAAGTTAGCTTGATGAAGTATGATAATTAAACGATGGACAACAGATCGAAAGCAGGAGAAGCGCAACGTAAATATATTGAGAAGTCATTTTGTATTTAGCCCGGCGTTTGTCTTGTAACTTGAAAGTGTGAAAGCACCATTTGTCTAAGGAAAATACATCGATGTGTTCGTGCAAGCGTCTTGGTAAAGTGTACATTAAATACGCACCGTCCGTCGTTATTACTACAAAAACGCGTTTGTATACAATATGGCTCTAGGAGAATAATACCCATTAATTTTTACGGGGTGATTTACATGATCATTCGAATATCTCATTATACCACAAATTAGCCTGCACAAATTAGAACTGCTCGAAGCTTAATGATCCGTCGTTCGAAAATGAATACAGATTACTAGCGGTCCTTTATACCGCTCGTTTGCCGCGCCATTTGCCACACTTCACGGGCTCGTATAACGTTACATATCCTCGGGTATCCCCTGGTGTATAGATGTATTCCACGTTAATGAAACTAAAAAAATTCATGGGAAAACAAATAGAAAACATTTACGAGGAAACCGTGATTGCGGGAGAAAAATGAAGCATGTGCGGACAGGGGGTCGCAGAAGCATTCTTCATGCTCGTTTGACATTTCATGTGGAACGCGGTCGCTACGGCCGAAAATCTTGTAGCGGCTGCCGGAGGTGGGACGGAAGGTGGTAATCCCCGGGAAGAGGAACCGACGTGAAGAAGCCGTACCGGTCCCATAATTATTCATGAATGAGTTATTGCCCGGCGTAAGATGTCGTTTGCGTCACCAGGTACCGGAGCAACAACGACCACGACGAAGCGAGGCCGACGTTAACGGATCCTCCCGAAAATAACACGCTTCTCGACGTTGCTCCTTGATCGGATCTTAACGATTCCTCGCATTAGGGACTTCGCAAACGGTGCTATTAATCGCACGCTTCGCTTGTATTTTAATGCAATTTCCGGGGAGGAGGGAGGCAAAGCCTGATGCTCCCGTTGCGTAACGATTCGCGTAATAACGCTGCCTGCCGGGCACAGCGTTTAATTGCCGTTAATTATTCTCTAGCTTCTTCGCCTTACTATTCCATTCTACCATTCATCCCCCTGTGATTTTTTTCGCAGCGCCTCGCCTCCGAGCTCGTCCTCATAGACGTGAACGAGGATCTCGCCAAAGCGGAAGCAGAAGACATCAGCCATGCGGCCGCGTACCTCGGCAATCCCAGGATTGTCGGTACCAAAGGTGAAGCCCAATAAAAGACAAAATAGCGAGATTACTGTCCGCGATTAACGAGCAATTATCTCAAAACAAGGGCGCTTTAACGTTCCGATAAGTAAATCGCGTGATAAGCCAATAAAGTCGCTAGAGATGCGCGGTATGTATTGAGATATATCTCAAGATATTAATAAAATTAAGATAATAAATCGCGCGATAATTTTACTCGACGATACGCAATAAGTGACGCACGAGCAACGCACACACCTAGAAATTAATTAACAATTGATGACAAACGATAATAACGCTAATGAAGTAAGCGATTGAAGGTATTTTAATTTCTTTTGTGATCTTTAAAAGTAGAGAGAACAGGTTTATCTTTTTGAATAGATTTATCCTTTCTATTTTTATACTAATTTTCCTTACAAAAATACTCCTCGTGCAGAAGCACGTGGAAACAAATAAAATCCTGTGATAAACGATAAATCATCCAGCGTGTATTACGCTCCGATAGATTATGCTTATGCCAGAGATGCAGCGGTATGTGTAATCACAGTTGGAAGCCAGTCTCGCGAAGATCAGCAGTCGACCGATTATCTAGAGCATAATCTGAAAATTTTCAAGGACGTCATTCCGAACGTCTCCAAGTACGCGCCGAACAGCGTTCTTCTCATTCTTTCGAAGCCAGGTACATGTTATTACTATATTTAAAATGCCTCCCATATCGCAGAAATCACGCACATACGTGTGTCACATTTGGTTTTTCTAATAAGTAGATATTTTAAATATTTGACAAGTGATGCATCAATCACTTCTCCAATTAAAATGTTTTATAACATTTATGTTAATTTAAAGTAAGCATTATAATTAATAATTGATAAATTTTAAATAAACAAATACGACACTTTAATGATTATTTCAATCCTTTTATTTAGTCGACATTCTGTCGTACGTTGCTATGAAACTGTCTGGGTTTCCACCGAATCGTGTTATAGGATTAGGAACATTTCTAGACAGTTGCAGATTTCAGTATTTCATAGCTCAAAAACTCGGGATTTCAGCAAGTGCGATTCAAGCGTTAATCATTGGCGAAAGCGGACCGGCTTCTGGTAACTACGCTATTAAAATGTTATAAATCGTAATAAATATATTTGTGTATTTTTCTATTTGATCTTGATTTCTTCGTCTCTTTAATAAATATTTCTGTTCTAATTTATTTTCTCTATTTTAATATATGTTAGTGCCAGTCTGGTCCGCCGTTGCGGTAATGGGAATGCCTTTAAAAGACATAAACAAAGAAATCGGGACAAGAACGGATCCAGAATCCTGGCACGAATTGCATACGAAAGTCGTCAATACCGATAACGAATTAATCATCAAGAAGGGCTATCACAGTTGGGGAGTTGGAATCTGTGCAGGCGAAATTGTCGATGCTATCGTGCGCAATACTTGCGCCTGTTTTACTGTCTCTACGTTCGTGAAGGTTTATTATCGATAAGTTTTATTAGAATTATTAAATTCCTGTTAGAAGATATCGCTCATATATCTTAGAAATTATTTTTTCTTTATTGTTTTTATCTCGCATTATATATGATTAAAATATTAATAATAAAAAAGATAACAAGAAATAAAAAGTGTTCAAGTAATATGTAAATATATGTAGTCCTTTTGCTTACACATAAATTACGAATATATTTCCGTGAACAACATCTGTCTTTCATTTGATAAAAAATGTCAAATTTTAGGGTTGCCGACATGGATTAGAAAAGGATATCTTTATGTCATTACCGTGCGTAGTAGGAAGAAATGGCGTACAGTCCTTTATTCGTTTGTTATATACATCTAAAGAGCAAGAATTGATGACGATATCTTGCCGAAGAATATATGAAGCACAAAAATTGATTCTCGACAAGATTGAATAAGAACGTAATTAAAGCGTTTGCATAATTTTGTAATTATTTTATTCGGTTGTAACCTAGAATATTAAATACTCTCAACAATTAATGTGAGAGTTGATCATATTTTTATTTCATATTTTGAAAGAAGTAGAAATTTATATGTATATATTTACCTCTTTTCATATATCGCGAAATTACATAAATAAAATTACGGCTCTTATCGTGAATTATATGGTGATGTTTTACATTAGTTAAAAAATCATTTAAACACTACATGTATATCAAGATTCTGTGATAAAATGTCTTATCTTTCTATCGTCTGACTTATCTAGTTAGAGAGTTAAGAAGAGAAATCTGCGTTTGTTTTATAAGATGGTTTGGTTTTATTGAGTAATCAGATGTAGCAGAGAGTACTATAAATTGTAGGGCGTACTTCGAAGATTTCGGTCCCAATTTGCAAAGATTAATGCAGACTACTCGTAATTAATTGCTCCTTGTATGGAGCAGTTAACCGCCCCGCTAAAGGCGATCGGGATGATGAAATGATTGCTATTATAAATATAAAGAGAGGCGGTTTCGCGCAGCTCTAGTGGTCAACGATACCCACCAATTTGTTACAAAATTCACGTATGTTGATATCATCCTTTTTGTCTCTGCCATACCCTACATTAGTTAAGACATATATTTACTGTCCAATGTTACTATTGCTTGAATATTAGTAACAAAGTGTTCAATACACGAGATTTAGACACTTATTTATAGTTGCGTTTTTACAGAAAATTTTTGATTGTTTTTTCGTATTTTGTTTGTTGTTCAATTTTTTGTTGTTTATAATATCTTATGCTAAATCATTCCTCCTATCTAAAAAAAAGGCATGTAAAGTCGATTGCTCGCATTTCTCGAAGATCATTGTTGTCGCTTTTCCGCGATGCCAATTGGTTCTCTCGCTGCGCTTACTTCGTGTTGCAAGAGTAGCTGTCATTGTAATTGAATTTTGACAGCTGTCAAATTTGTATAAATATTATCTATACATTTATTGTTGTAATTTATTTTTAAAAGGTAACAAATAAAAAGTTAAGTAGCGCGCGCGAAGCACGCGTCTGTGGTGTCTAGTGGTATATAAACTTGAAATATTTTTTATATTCTTTGATAATAATAGTATAAATATTTATTTTAATAATTTTTATAAATGTTTATCATAATTTTTTTAATACCTGACAAACTCAGACATAAAAATATGTACAAATAATTTAGCTTCCGAAACGGACCAATCTCCAATTTAGTTCAAATTTTGGAAATTTCATTTAGTGAAAAAAAACATATGCAAGAATTTTTGGCGACTCAAAAAAAATTTTTTTAAATGTCGGTAAGGAAATCCATAATTTGTAGACAAAAATTTAAATGTGCGTGTGTGTGTGTGTGTGTGTTGTGTGTGACCACAGCGAAGCAATGTCTTTGTTTACTTTTTTTATGGGTGTACTTGTAAAATAAGTAAGTGTTAATTCCGTTACCAGACATTGTATTAAAAACCTGCAAACACATGTGAACTTTACTTCGTTTGCAGTGTGCACATGGGTTAGCGACTTGGATGGGGTGCGTGCGTGAGTGAGTAAATGAGTGAGTGAGCCGAGAGTAAGCCGGGAGTGAGCGAGGAGTGAGCCGGGAGTGAGCCAGGAGTGAGCCGGGAGTGAGCCAGGAGTGAGCCAGGAGTGAGCCGGGAGTGAGCGAGGAGTGAGCGAGGAGTAAGCCAGGAGTGAGCCAGGAGTAAGCCGGGAGTGAGCCGGGAGTGAGCCAGGAGTGAGCCAGGAGTGAACCAGGAGTGAGCGAGTAAGTAAGCAAGGAGTGAGCGAGGAGTAAGCCAGGAGTAAGCCGGGAGTGAGCCGGGAGTGAGCCGGGAGTGAGCCGGGAGTGAGCCGGGAGTGAGCCGGGAGTGAGTAAGGAGTGAGTGAGTGAGTAAATGAGAGTGAGCGAGGAGTGAGTGAGGAGTAAGTGAGTGAGTGAGTAAGTGAGAAGTGAGCGAGGAGTGAGCCGGGAGTGAGCCAGGAGTGAGCTGGGAGTGAGCGAGGAGTGAGCCAGGAGTGAGCCGGGAGTGAGCCAGGAGTGAGCCGGGAGTGAGCGAGGAGTGAGCCGGGAGTGAGCAAGGAGTGAGCGAGGAGTAAGCCAGGAGTGAGCCAGGAGTAAGCCGGGAGTGAGCCGGGAGTAAGCCAGGAGTGAGCCAGGAGTGAGCCGGGAGTGAGTAAGGAGTGAGTGAGTGAGTAAATGAGAGTGAGCGAGGAGTGAGTGAGGAGTAAGTGAGTGAGTGAGTAAGTGAGAAGTGAGCGAGGAGTGAGCCGGGAGTGAGCCAGGAGTGAGCTGGGAGTGAGCGAGGAGTGAGCCAGGAGTGAGCCGGGAGTGAGCCAGGAGTGAGCCGGGAGTGAGCGAGGAGTGAGCCGGGAGTGAGCAAGGAGTGAGCGAGGAGTAAGCCAGGAGTGAGCCAGGAGTAAGCCGGGAGTGAGCCGGGAGTAAGCCAGGAGTGAGCCAGGAGTAAGCCGGGAGTGAGCCGGGAGTGAGCCGGGAGTGAGCCAGGAGTGAGCCAGGAGTGAACCAGGAGTGAGCGAGTAAGTGAGCGAGGAGTGAGCGAGGAGTAAGCCAGGAGTGAGCCAGGAGTAAGCCGGGAGTGAGCCAGGAGTAAGCCGGGAGTGAGCCGGGAGTGAGCCAGGAGTGAGCTGGGAGTGAGCGAGGAGTAAGCCAGGAGTGAGCCGGGAGTAAGCCGGGAGTGAGCGAGGAGTAAGCCAGGAGTGAGCCAGGAGTAAGCCGGGAGTGAGCCGGGAGTGAGCCGGGAGTGAGCCGGGAGTGAGCCAGGAGTGAGCCGGGAGTAAGCCGGGAGTGAGCGAGGAGTGAGCGAGGAGTAAGCCAGGAGTGAGCCAGGAGTAAGCCGGGAGTGAGCGAGGAGTAAGCCAGGAGTGAGCCGGGAGTGAGCCAGGAGTGAGCCGGGAGTGAGCGAGGAGTGAGCCGGGAGTGAGCGAGGAGTGAGCGAGGAGTAAGCCAGGAGTGAGCCAGGAGTAAGCCGGGAGTGAGCCGGGAGTAAGCCGGGAGTGAGCCGGGAGTGAGCCAAGAGTGAGCTGGGAGTGAGCGAGGAGTAAGCCAGGAGTGAGCCGGGAGTAAGCCGGGAGTGAGCGAGGAGTGAGCGAGGAGTAAGCCAGGAGTGAGCCAGGAGTAAGCCGGGAGTGAGCCGGGAGTGAGCCAGGAGTGAGCTGGGAGTGAGCGAGGAGTAAGCCAGGAGTGAGCCGGGAGTAAGCCGGGAGTGAGCCGGGAGTGAGCGAGAGTGAGCGAGGTGATGTAAGCCAGGAGTGAGCCAGGAGTAAGCCGGGAGTGAGCCGGGAGTGAGCCAGGAGTGAGCCAGGAGTGAACCAGGAGTGAGCGAGTAAGTGAGCGAGGAGTGAGCGAGAAGTGAGCGAAGAGTGAGCGAGGAGTAAGCGAGGAGTGAGCCAGGAGTGAGCCGGGAGTGAGCCGGGAGTGAGCCAGGAGTGAGCCGGGAGTGAGCCGGGAGTGAGCGAGGAGTGAGCGAGGAGTAAGCCAGGAGTGAGCCAGGAGTAAGCCGGGAGTGAGCCGGGAATGAGCGAGGAGTGAGCCAGGAGTGAGCCGGGAGTAAGCCGGGAGTGAGCGAGGAGTGAGCGAGGAGTAAGCCAGGAGTGAGCCAGGAGTAAGCCGGGAGTGAGCGAGGAGTAAGCCAGGAGTGAGCCGGGAGTGAGCCAGGAGTGAGCCGGGAGTGAGCGAGGAGTGAGCCGGGAGTGAGCGAGGAGTGAGCGAGGAGTAAGCCAGGAGTGAGCCAGGAGTAAGCCGGGAGTGAGCCGTGAATGAGCGAGGAGTGAGCCAGGAGTAAGCCGGGAGTGAGCGAGGAGTGAGCGAGGAGTAAGCCAGGAGTGAGCCAGGAGTAAGCCGGGAGTGAGCGAGGAGTAAGCCAGGAGTGAGCCGGGAGTGAGCCAGGAGTGAGCCGGGAGTGAGCGAGGAGTGAGCCGGGAGTGAGCGAGGAGTGAGCGAGGAGTAAGCCAGGAGTGAGCCAGGAGTAAGCCGGGAGTGAGCCGGGAGTAAGCCGGGAGTGAGCCGGGAGTAAGCCAGGAGTGAGCCAGGAGTGAACCAGGAGTGAGCGAGTAAGTGAGCGAGGAGTGAGCGAGGAGTAAGCCAGGAGTGAGCCAGGAGTAAGCCGGGAGTGAGCCAGGAGTAAGCCGGGAGTGAGCCGGGAGTGAGCCAAGAGTGAGCTGGGAGTGAGCGAGGAGTAAGCCGGGAGTGAGCCGGGAGTGAGCGAGGAGTGAGCGAGGAGTAAGCCGGGAGTGAGCCGGGAATGAGCCGGGAGTGAGCCGAGAGTGAGCGAGGAGTGAGCCGGGAGTGAACCGGGAGTGAGCCGGGAGTGAGCCGGGAGTGAACCGGGAGTAAGCCGGGAGTGAGCCGGGAGTGAGCCAAGAGTGAGTCGGGAGTGAGCGAGGAGTGAGCGAGGAGTGAGCCGGGAGTGAACCGGGAGTAAGCCGGGAGTGAGCCGGGAGTGAGCGAGGAGTGAGCCGGGAGTGAGCCGGGAGTGAGCCGGGAGTGAACCGGGAGTGAGCCGGGAGTGAGCCGGGAGTGAGCCGGGAGTGAGCCGGGAGTGAGCCGGGAGTGAGTCGGGAGTGAGCGAGGAGTGAGCCGGGAGTGAGCCGGGAGTGAGCGAGAAGTGAGCCGGGAGTAAGCCGGGAGTGAGCGAGGAGTGAGCGAGGAGTGAGCGAGGAGTGAGCGAGTGAGCGAGGGTGCGAGTGAGCGAGGAGTGAGCGAGGAGTGAGCGAGGAGTGAGCGCGTGAGCGAGCTGGCGAGTGAGCGAGGAGTAAGCCAGGAGTGAGCCGGGAGTGAGCCGGGAGTGAGCCAGGAGTGAGCTGGGAGTGAGCGAGGAGTGAGCTGGGAGTGAGCGAGGAGTAAGCCAGGAGTGAGCCGGGAGTGAGCCGGGAGTGAGCCAGGAGTGAGCCGGGAGTGAGCGAGGAGTGAGCCGGGAGTGAGCGAGGAGTGAGCGAGGAGTAAGCCAGGAGTGAGCCAGGAGTAAGCCGGGAGTGAGCCGGGAGTAAGCCGGGAGTGAGCCGGGAGTAAGCCAGGAGTGAGCCAGGAGTGAACCAGGAGTGAGCGAGTAAGTGAGCGAGGAGTGAGCGAGGAGTAAGCCAGGAGTGAGCCAGGAGTAAGCCGGGAGTGAGCCAGGAGTAAGCCGGGAGTGAGCCGGGAGTGAGCCAAGAGTGAGCTGGGAGTGAGCGAGGAGTAAGCCGGGAGTGAGCCGGGAGTGAGCGAGGAGTGAGCGAGGAGTAAGCCGGGAGTGAGCCGGGAATGAGCCGGGAGTGAGCCGAGAGTGAGCGAGGAGTGAGCCGGGAGTGAACCGGGAGTGAGCCGGGAGTGAGCCGGGAGTGAACCGGGAGTAAGCCGGGAGTGAGCCGGGAGTGAGCCAAGAGTGAGTCGGGAGTGAGCGAGGAGTGAGCGAGGAGTGAGCCGGGAGTGAACCGGGAGTAAGCCGGGAGTGAGCCGGGAGTGAGCGAGGAGTGAGCCGGGAGTGAGCCGGGAGTGAGCCGGGAGTGAGCCGGGAGTGAGCCGGGAGTGAGCCGGGAGTGAGCCGGGAGTGAGCCGGGAGTGAGCCGGGAGTGAGCCGGGAGTGAGCGAGGAGTGAGCCGGGAGTGAGCCGGGAGTGAGCGAGGAGTGAGCCGGGAGTGAGCCGGGAGTGAGCGAGGAGTGAGCGAGGAGTGAGCGAGGAGTGAGCGAGTGAGCGAGGGTGCGAGTGAGCGAGGAGTGAGCGAGGAGTGAGCGAGGAGTGAGCGCGTGAGCGAGCTGGCGAGTGAGCGAGGAGTAAGCCAGGAGTGAGCCGGGAGTGAGCCGGGAGTGAGCCAGGAGTGAGCTGGGAGTGAGCGAGGAGTGAGCTGGGAGTGAGCGAGGAGTAAGCCAGGAGTGAGCCGGGAGTGAGCCGGGAGTGAGCGAGGAGTGAGCGAGGAGTAAGCCAGGAGTGAGCCAGGAGTAAGCCGGGAGTGAGCCGGGAGTGAGCCGGGAGTGAGCCAGGAGTGAACCAGGAGTGAGCGAGTAAGTGAGCGAGGAGTGAGCCGGGAGTGAACCGGGAGTAAGCCGGGAGTGAGCCGGGAGTGAGCGAGGAGTGAGCCGGGAGTGAGCCGGGAGTGAGCCGGGAGTGAACCGGGAGTGAGCCGGGAGTAAGCCGGGAGTGAGCGAGGAGTGAGCGAGGAGTAAGCCAGGAGTGAGCCAGGAGTAAGCCGGGAGTGAGCCGGGAGTGAGCCAGGAGTGAGCTGGGAGTGAGCGAGGAGTAAGCCAGGAGTGAGCCGGGAGTAAGCCGGGAGTGAGCCGGGAGTGAGCGAGGAGTGAGCGAGGAGTAAGCCAGGAGTGAGCCAGGAGTAAGCCGGGAGTGAGCCGGGAGTGAGCCAGGAGTGAGCCAGGAGTGAACCAGGAGTGAGCGAGTAAGTGAGCGAGGAGTGAGCGAGAAGTGAGCGAAGAGTGAGCGAGGAGTAAGCGAGGAGTGAGCCAGGAGTGAGCCGGGAGTGAGCCGGGAGTGAGCCAGGAGTGAGCCGGGAGTGAGCCGGGAGTGAGCGAGGAGTGAGCGAGGAGTAAGCCAGGAGTGAGCCAGGAGTAAGCCGGGAGTGAGCCGGGAATGAGCGAGGAGTGAGCCAGGAGTGAGCCGGGAGTAAGCCGGGAGTGAGCGAGGAGTGAGCGAGGAGTAAGCCAGGAGTGAGCCAGGAGTAAGCCGGGAGTGAGCGAGGAGTAAGCCAGGAGTGAGCCGGGAGTGAGCCAGGAGTGAGCCGGGAGTGAGCGAGGAGTGAGCCGGGAGTGAGCGAGGAGTGAGCGAGGAGTAAGCCAGGAGTGAGCCAGGAGTAAGCCGGGAGTGAGCCGGGAATGAGCGAGGAGTGAGCCAGGAGTAAGCCGGGAGTGAGCGAGGAGTGAGCGAGGAGTAAGCCAGGAGTGAGCCAGGAGTAAGCCGGGAGTGAGCGAGGAGTAAGCCAGGAGTGAGCCGGGAGTGAGCCAGGAGTGAGCCGGGAGTGAGCGAGGAGTGAGCCGGGAGTGAGCGAGGAGTGAGCGAGGAGTAAGCCAGGAGTGAGCCAGGAGTAAGCCGGGAGTGAGCCGGGAGTAAGCCGGGAGTGAGCCGGGAGTAAGCCAGGAGTGAGCCAGGAGTGAACCAGGAGTGAGCGAGTAAGTGAGCGAGGAGTGAGCGAGGAGTAAGCCAGGAGTGAGCCAGGAGTAAGCCGGGAGTGAGCCAGGAGTAAGCCGGGAGTGAGCCGGGAGTGAGCCAAGAGTGAGCTGGGAGTGAGCGAGGAGTAAGCCGGGAGTGAGCCGGGAGTGAGCGAGGAGTGAGCGAGGAGTAAGCCGGGAGTGAGCCGGGAATGAGCCGGGAGTGAGCCGAGAGTGAGCGAGGAGTGAGCCGGGAGTGAACCGGGAGTGAGCCGGGAGTGAGCCGGGAGTGAACCGGGAGTAAGCCGGGAGTGAGCCGGGAGTGAGCCAAGAGTGAGTCGGGAGTGAGCGAGGAGTGAGCGAGGAGTGAGCCGGGAGTGAACCGGGAGTAAGCCGGGAGTGAGCCGGGAGTGAGCGAGGAGTGAGCCGGGAGTGAGCCGGGAGTGAGCCGGGAGTGAACCGGGAGTGAGCCGGGAGTGAGCCGGGAGTGAGCCGGGAGTGAGCCGGGAGTGAGCCGGGAGTGAGTCGGGAGTGAGCGAGGAGTGAGCCGGGAGTGAGCCGGGAGTGAGCGAGAAGTGAGCCGGGAGTAAGCCGGGAGTGAGCGAGGAGTGAGCGAGGAGTGAGCGAGGAGTGAGCGAGTGAGCGAGGGTGCGAGTGAGCGAGGAGTGAGCGAGGAGTGAGCGAGGAGTGAGCGCGTGAGCGAGCTGGCGAGTGAGCGAGGAGTAAGCCAGGAGTGAGCCGGGAGTGAGCCGGGAGTGAGCCAGGAGTGAGCTGGGAGTGAGCGAGGAGTGAGCTGGGAGTGAGCGAGGAGTAAGCCAGGAGTGAGCCGGGAGTGAGCCGGGAGTGAGCCAGGAGTGAGCCGGGAGTGAGCGAGGAGTGAGCCGGGAGTGAGCGAGGAGTGAGCGAGGAGTAAGCCAGGAGTGAGCCAGGAGTAAGCCGGGAGTGAGCCGGGAGTAAGCCGGGAGTGAGCCGGGAGTAAGCCAGGAGTGAGCCAGGAGTGAACCAGGAGTGAGCGAGTAAGTGAGCGAGGAGTGAGCGAGGAGTAAGCCAGGAGTGAGCCAGGAGTAAGCCGGGAGTGAGCCAGGAGTAAGCCGGGAGTGAGCCGGGAGTGAGCCAAGAGTGAGCTGGGAGTGAGCGAGGAGTAAGCCGGGAGTGAGCCGGGAGTGAGCGAGGAGTGAGCGAGGAGTAAGCCGGGAGTGAGCCGGGAATGAGCCGGGAGTGAGCCGAGAGTGAGCGAGGAGTGAGCCGGGAGTGAACCGGGAGTGAGCCGGGAGTGAGCCGGGAGTGAACCGGGAGTAAGCCGGGAGTGAGCCGGGAGTGAGCCAAGAGTGAGTCGGGAGTGAGCGAGGAGTGAGCGAGGAGTGAGCCGGGAGTGAACCGGGAGTAAGCCGGGAGTGAGCCGGGAGTGAGCGAGGAGTGAGCCGGGAGTGAGCCGGGAGTGAGCCGGGAGTGAACCGGGAGTGAGCCGGGAGTGAGCCGGGAGTGAGCCGGGAGTGAGCCGGGAGTGAGCCGGGAGTGAGTCGGGAGTGAGCGAGGAGTGAGCCGGGAGTGAGCCGGGAGTGAGCGAGAAGTGAGCCGGGAGTAAGCCGGGAGTGAGCGAGGAGTGAGCGAGGAGTGAGCGAGGAGTGAGCGAGTGAGCGAGGGTGCGAGTGAGCGAGGAGTGAGCGAGGAGTGAGCGAGGAGTGAGCGCGTGAGCGAGCTGGCGAGTGAGCGAGGAGTAAGCCAGGAGTGAGCCGGGAGTGAGCCGGGAGTGAGCCAGGAGTGAGCTGGGAGTGAGCGAGGAGTGAGCTGGGAGTGAGCGAGGAGTAAGCCAGGAGTGAGCCGGGAGTGAGCCGGGAGTGAGCGAGGAGTGAGCGAGGAGTAAGCCAGGAGTGAGCCAGGAGTAAGCCGGGAGTGAGCCGGGAGTGAGCCGGGAGTGAGCCAGGAGTGAACCAGGAGTGAGCGAGTAAGTGAGCGAGGAGTGAGCCGGGAGTGAACCGGGAGTAAGCCGGGAGTGAGCCGGGAGTGAGCGAGGAGTGAGCCGGGAGTGAGCCGGGAGTGAGCCGGGAGTGAACCGGGAGTGAGCCGGGAGTGAGCCGGGAGTGAGCCGGGAGTGAGCCGGGAGTGAGCCGGGAGTGAGTCGGGAGTGAGCGAGGAGTGAGCCGGGAGTGAGCCGGGAGTGAGCGAGAAGTGAGCCGGGAGTAAGCCGGGAGTGAGCGAGGAGTGAGCGAGGAGTGAGCGAGGAGTGAGCGAGTGAGCGAGGGTGCGAGTGAGCGAGGAGTGAGCGAGGAGTGAGCGCGTGAGCGAGCTGGCGAGTGAGCGAGGAGTAAGCCAGGAGTGAGCCGGGAGTGAGCCGGGAGTGAGCCAGGAGTGAGCTGGGAGTGAGCGAGGAGTGAGCTGGGAGTGAGCGAGGAGTAAGCCAGGAGTGAGCCGGGAGTGAGCCGGGAGTGAGCGAGGAGTGAGCGAGGAGTAAGCCAGGAGTGAGCCAGGAGTAAGCCGGGAGTGAGCCGGGAGTGAGCCGGGAGTGAGCCAGGAGTGAACCAGGAGTGAGCGAGTAAGTGAGCGAGGAGTGAGCGAGAAGTGAGCGAAGAGTGAGCGAGGAGTAAGCGAGGAGTGAGCCAGGAGTGAGCCGGGAGTGAGCCAGGAGTGAGCCGGGAGTGAGCCGGGAGTGAGCGAGGAGTGAGCGAGGAGTAAGCCAGGAGTGAGCCGGGAGTAAGCCGGGAGTAAGCCGGGAGTAAGCCGGGAGTAAGCCGGGAGTGAGCGAGGAGTGAGCGAGTGAGCGAGCTGGCGAGTGAGCGCGTGAGCGAGCTGGCGAGTGAGCGAAGAGTGAGCGAGGAGTGAGCAAGTGAGCGAGGAGTGAGCGAGGAGTGAGCCAGTGAGTGACTGAGTGTGTGAGTGAGTGAGTGAAAAAGGGTGCAAGGAAGAGAGCAAACGAGCGAACGTAACTAGATAAATATGTAGCTAGGTAGCTAGGTAGCTAGATAGCAGTAAGTATGCAAGTAGGTATGTATGTTGGTATGTATGTATGTAAGTAGGTATGTAGATATGTATGTATGTATAATTAAACTTTACATTTTTTAATTTAAAATTGCAGAAGACGTTTGATTAATGTAAACGAAAGATAGAGAAAATCAAATTGCAATTATTATTTTTAAAGTAAAAAGTCAAATAGCGCGCGCGCAGCGCGCGCTTGTAATGTTCTAGTATATTCTAAAAAAGCTTGTTTAAGATAGTTCTATCATAGAATGGAATTTCATGGATGCTTGAAAAGGGCTTATTTAAGTTATAGAAAAAATGTTGCTATTCATAATTAAGAATATAATGATTACTTAAACAAAATAAATTATTTTTAAAACAAATTTTTGATAATTAAAAATGACAATTTCGGGATTCTTTTTACATAATACAAGCTTGTAATAAACATGATAACACTGACTCTATTAATAAAAAACTTAACCTGCCTTATTATTGTAACAGACAGATCTTATTTAATTCAGAAATTGACAACAACAATCCACAACATTTCATTATTATTTTATTTCCATAAAAATTAATTTCTCTTCACTTCTTACTCATACATATTTATACATATATAGACTGAGTCAAATTTTACGTTATAAATACTTCAAAATATATGAAGTCGAGTATGTAATTCATTATAATATTGAATATATCTGTAGCGTTCGAAGTAAATGGTATCAAAACTTATGCAGTATCTCGTACCAAGTGTAGCAAGACCGGGTATCTATTATGTGAAACGTTGTTTCAAGAGACCTTTAGTGTTAAATGTCAATTATAGTTGTCTTTTTTGCGGGTTATCTTGAAGACGGTTGGCAATAAAAATATTAATAAATTGTGTTTATCAATTTATATAATTGCCTAGACATAATTATAAATAACTAATATCTAAAAAGTACTTACTAAAATGTGTGTACTAATAAAATCGTTGAACGTTAGTTACGCATTCCTATAAATTTATTCTTAAAAGCAACACTAATTTGGTTCTTGTTCTGTCAAAATTTCCAAATTCTAAAAATAAAAATTTCGTGATATTTATGACTCTGTTATTGGTTACCGTATTATCGTCAATAATATGTCAAAAAATAAAAAAAAATTTTCTCAATTAATCATCCTCATAAATATGTCATAGTCTTAAATCTCCCTACTACACTGAAAATATTATCTTATTTAAAATAAATATTATTTATTTTTTACAAACTTCTGTATGGCACTATTAAACAAAATATTTATTTTAATTTAGTAAATTTTTTTTTAGTGTATTATTAATAGCATTATACATATACAGAAAGGCTGGCTCAAATAATACACATGATAAAAATTAAAAATATCTGCCAAAACAATTAAAAATAAAAACATTAAAATCATAAATTTAATTTTTAATTATTTACAATAAAAATTAAAGTTAATTTAACACTTGTAGTTTAAAAGACATTGATTATTTGCAATAAAAATTAGAATTAATTTAACACTTGTAGTTTAAAAATTAATCCGAAACTATTTTGGTATCTCTTTCCCTGTCTCAGTATAATTATAAAAACTTGTCTTTATGTAAAATAAACAACGTAAATATTTTAGAAAGTGGAATAATTAAATATCAACGCATATATACACATATGTATCTCATGGAACTGACCTTTTATTAAACGATTTAATAAGCAGCTTTTTTATAACGCATATTCTGGTAATTTTTTTTATTGAAATATTATATGAATTAATATGATTAATTAATAAACGTAATAAAACATTTAATTACTCTGTTGAAAACAATAAAGATAATAAAATATAAAATATATAATGTTTAAACTACATCTCATCCTATATTGGAAAGGAAATGAATAGAATAAATACATTATATACAAAAAAAGAATAGAAGTGTAGTTTATTATAAAAAAGATAGAATTATAGTTTAACTCTGGTAAACTTCGAGAAAGAAAAGTGATATTACATAATGTCAAAATACAGCCTATTGTAGAAAATAATTTTTACAATGCTCTGTGTATTGTAAAAATTCGATATTTTCTGCAATTGTCAGCCTATTGCAGAAAATAATTTTTACAATGCTCTGTGTATTGTAAAAATTCGATATTTTCTGCAATTGTCAGCCTATTGCAGAAAATAATTTTTACAATGCTCTGTGTATTGTAAAAATTCGATATTTTATGCAATTGTCAGCCTATTGCAGAAAATAATTTTTACAATGCTCTGTGTATTGTAAAAATTATTTTCAGCAATAGGCTGACAATTGCATAAAATATCGAACTTTCGTATGAAACATTTTTTTATATTTTGTTTAATTTACGAGATATATCGAAAAATCGCAAAAATCGTTTCAACTTTGAAGGGTAGTTTTAACCCTTCTAACCGTTTTTGGGCACCAACTAAAAATTTCTAAATTCATGTATTTACCCCCTCTACATTTATGCCAAGTTTCATTAAAATCTGAATTTTTGAGTTCGCGAGGTTCCCTTGTCAGTGAGACTTTAACGCCAGCAGTATTTTTGATTCTTAAGGCGATGCTGGACTGCCTCTCAAACTTGATCGAGGTCGATAATGTAGAGTCATTCATGCACATCATTAATGAGATTTCGTATATATCTCTTTTATAAATTTGGAAATTCTTTTCCAGAATTAAAGTACACATATTAATATCCATCTGTGAATTGGACTTTATATCGAGGACAAAAAATTTTTTTTTTTTATTGCTCTATTTATCGACTTTTTACGCGTATATAACCTAAATTTTTGTTTCATAAATTCGTCTCAATTAGGCACTAAAATCTAATTTTCGAAACTCGACACTGTTTGTTCTCGTCGTCTACTAGTCTGTGAATACAAATTTTGTAGGTACAAACTGTAGATCTTTTATATTAAGCAAACATTGTTATGATGTGACAGCAAATTAACAATTTTTTCACGTTTTTGGAGGAAATTCCACTCCACAGACTGATAGCAATGCGTATTCTTTTATTCTGGAGAAGGATTTCCAAATCTATAAAAGAAATAAAAAGATATTGTTAAACAAAAATTACTATCTTTTTGTTGGTAAAACAGACAACTCCAGCATCCCCTTAACTACGAAGATAACGGATCAAATTTGTTTTCAGTTTCATGTGTGTGACTAACAGTAACTGCAATTTAAATATAAAAAGTGGCATATTTCATAAGAATGTTTGTAATGTCTGTAATCGTATTAATAATGATGAGTTAGAAGCTAACGATTTGTCAGAACAATGAATATTCGTCACCAACACTGTGGACTAGATAGTATCAACAGAATAGAAACAAGAGTATTGGTTATAAAATTATTTCATACGTGCATCAAATAAACAGAAATGTCCGCAGAATTAACGATATAATAAACGTGGAATATGTCAATCGGTAGTATAAGCATAAACCATAAAGGTATTTGTTACATATTAAATAACTAAAGATAAAAAAAATAAAAATTGATAATAAGACAAAACTATTTCGAGACAATTTTTTTTGTTTTTTAATAAAATTTAAAAAATAAAATCTTATTAGAAAAAATAATTAATAATAAAATAAAATAAAAATAAATAGAAAATGTTAAGAAATGTTTTGTTGATTTATTTTAAAATGACATAAATGTTTGTAAAAAGTTATACTTTGTTTCTTGATGTTAAATACTTTCTCAAAAGATTTTTTTAATTAATTTTTATTATACTTTAATGTTTTTTAAATCTAAACCAAAAAGAACAGTTTTTGTTTTAAATTTATTTGTGCAGTTCTCTTAGCGTCTTTCAGTATACGCTGCACATCATTTAGCATGTATAGGAATCTAAAAAATATTATTTGATTCATCATATATATCAATTATTTGACTTATTGTTTAATAAATTTCTTTTATTATAAATTTAATTTTATATAAGTCAACTTTGGGATATTGTTTAATTTATCCTATTTCTATGTTGTAATTGAATTAGATAAAAATAAATAATTCTCATCATTTGGCAAACAAAAATCGGTACTTTATATTCAGCACTTTATTATTCTATAACAATTTCTTATTGTATTTTAAGCTGGACAATTTTAATATTTGTAAGTAGTGTATATTTTTACTTGTGTACGAAATATGGCAGATGTGTCGGAGGTAATTCTTGGGATCTACCATAATTATAGTTATAATTGACTCACAAGTTAATTGCTATCCCACTCAAGCACTACGGAAAGAAGTACGAATTATTGTGGTCGTGTGTAAAATTCTTTACCCGCATACCCAGTGTTGATCATGGCCACCTGATAGCAAAATTTATTTCTCTATAACAAGAATATTGCAATTCAAATGTAAATATGAAATAAGAATTTATTTTATTAAATTTGTTGTTAAATGTGCATGGAACGAGTATACGGGCCTTGGTCCTTGTTACAAAATTCACGGGCCCGCATCGCAGACATACAAAGAGATGAAAGATGTATACCTTTCATACAGTATGAAAACGCATCTGCACGATCTGCTATTGAAAATTCATATTCCGAATGGTTTATACGAATGAAAAGTGGGAGGACCCGGAGGACGTTGCTCAACGTGCAAGAGACGCGGCGGTAGGTACTACTAATTACTTATACTTTTTATTCCATGCGAATATAATGCCGTCGAAGCAGCCTCGGAGCAAGAAGGTCGCCGACGGAAAAAAAAAAGGAAGGCGTGCAAGGAGAGAGGGCAAAGTAAAAAAGAGACACTGCCGCGCGAGAAAGATCGGTGGAAGGAATATGTAAAAGGGGCAGGGTAGGATGTAGTTGGAGTGCGTTACTCAAAGCTTTAAAGTCATCTATACGCCCGGGTATGTATGTATGTGAAGGTCCCAAACCGTGCGTACACGCTCGTAAAATCGCCATGGCGCAGGAGGCAGGTCGGACTCCTGATTGAGTTACGATTTAATTAGTCCGCGCGGCCAATCAGTAATTAAGATATCCGCTAATCAACGGGCGCGGCTCTTCTTCTCTCTCTCTCTCTCTCTCTCTCTCTCTCTCTCTCTCTCTCTCTCTCTCTCTCTCTCTCTCTGTCTCTCTTTTCTCCGTGAATTTGCTGCTGAAGAACTTCTGCTATATTCTCTTTTTTCTCTCCTTTGATCAAAATATTATTCTCGTGTCGTCTTGGTGATGTATTCTGATTTATTTTACTTTATTAGTTACAATTAATTCTATTATAATGAAAATTATCACACGTTTTAATATTTAATTTTAAAAAAATTAATAAATTATTTTAATTAAATATTTTATGTAGTTAGATAGAAAGATTAGCTTCACGTTATACTTCATTCATTAAGTTCCTTGCTTAGTACATTACTTTTCTATTTAATAAAAGGATCATAATTTATACCGCTAAGTTCCATTTGCCTCAATAAGAAAAATACTGAATGTTCCCGGCATCTGCCGGAAAAAGACAGAACACACGATCAAAGACATGCTTGATAAATAAGCACATTTCTTCAGCCACTTTTTTACAAACCTGTTTAATATGCATGTCCAATCCAAAGATTGTACAAACTTTATGTATGCTAATAATTTTTTTTGTGTTAAGAGAAATGTGTATATATGTTTGTATATTTATTATTTGTATAGTAATAGTCTTGTTATGGTTTTTAAAAATAAATGTTTTCTCGGAATGTGCGCATCAGATTAAATTCTGTATCAGCCGGTTATGTGATACAACATTTTGATTGCAATTAATAGCTGCCGGCTGCATAACGGTCAGTTAATTGTCGGAGAAAGATTAATGGCGCGAAATCACGCCACTAGCAGTAGATTGTCTGGCACCAATTTTTTATATCAGTGCACGTCTTCATAAATTTTTGTAGAATTTCTTGCAAGAAAACGATATATTTTAATCGCAATAAGATATTTCAATAAAATATTTATTTTTATATTTTTTTAATTATTTATTATTATAGAAGTAATACTAACATTAAAAGTTTAAAGGTTAAAAACTAACATTTAAAGTTAACTCAAAAATACATTATAAAATTCATTATAAAAAATTATATATAATTATATAAACACATATATTGTATATAATCTCATAACTTGCCATTTCTTAAGCAAAATTGTGCCATAAATTTTAAGATTATACCTATATAAATTATTTACGTTATATGTGCACGAATTATTTTCATATAGACAAAAGCATGTAAACTATTATGAATTCTAAATTTGTTAATTACAATACAGAAAAAAGCAATTATGTTAATTTGAGTATTGTGTGTATAAAATAATACAAAAATATATATATAAAATTTTGAAAATAATATAATCCATTCCGTTATTTTTTATATGAGCTCCGAATCTTCGATGATACATAAATTATTGTTTGCATAGATAACAAATTATCTTAAATATAGATTATACAATTTATATACAAGTAATATGCACTATTTACGTTTCAATTTTAATTTTAATTTCTCAAGCAATAAACTCTATAAGCATTTCTGTAAACGCATTACACGCAAAAGTTATGCAACTTAATCAAATCCAGACATACGGGATCGTAAGTATATACAATTTAGCCTGCGATATATCACGAAAGTGTGTATTAGTACTTTGAACGCGATTGCAATCTCTTAATATGATACGTGATTGCGCAATAATTTTCCGTCTCATCTCGATTCCATTTATCCGATAATGAAAGACTGCAGCCGAAGACTTTTTAGTGCATTTCCTAGATAATAACGAATCGTTCTAAGAGATTGCGTGTTATAATGCAGTACCACATAATTAACAAAGCGGAAATAAATATACGTAACATTGCTCTACTTTCATAAAACAAATGTATCTTTTATCAGGTCTTGTCAGGCTTGCGATTGCATTTTGCATTGTAAGAAAAAGAATTTTTTATAAATATTATGCTTCCGGGTGCGCGAGTCATGATATCAAGGATACAGCTTATAAGAGAAGGGATAATAATCTTAACACACACACACACACACATACACACATTGTGAAGCGACTAATTTCGCCACGAAACAGGTCTGGCATCGACATCCGATCCTGATTTATAACAGAATCCTGGGTTACCGATGAGAATGGATAGATTCTACCTTACCATCATCCATGAGGCAACGGCGAGCCTCATCAAGAAGATCCGACGAGAGACCCGAACGCGCAGGAAGATCCACCGTGATCCACGGCAGATTCCAGATTGCTTTAGCGATTATGCCCTGATTCGAGATTTACGGGCAAGTGAAGCCGTCCAGGACGTATCGCCGTTTATTTATAGTTACGCGGAATCACTTATTGCAACCGCTCGCTCGCTCATTCTCTTCTTTCTCTTTCTTTCTGACCTTTCTTCTCTTCGGTCCTCCTCTTCATTGGCCGTACGCGTGAATGCGCTTTTAACGCACTCGTCGAAAACGACCACCCGCGATATCGGATATGGGAATGCAGCTGTGGACAAACGCCAGATACAATTTCATGCACTGACAAAACTGCAGCTTTAAAAAATCACCCTCTTTTATTATAATTACATGTATGAAAAACATTAATATTATTATGAAAATTAGATAAATATATATATTGAAAATTTTATCTTAATTAGTTGTTGCAAAATTAAATCTACATACAGAAAGATGTCAATTCTAAGAAAGGCAATTATTCAAATTACTTTTTTCTAGTAAGTAACAATTATTTGTAACAATGAATACTTTTTAAATAATTTTAAATATCTTTAAATAATTGTCTTAAAATATATTCATCACAAATTTAAAAAAGAGTTTATTATCATACACTCAAAAATATACACTCTTTCAACTTATATTCCTTCAAAGTACATTATATTAAAGGAAAATCAGAATAATAAGCACAAGTCAAATTTGTGTTTTAATTCAATATTCTCGATTAAAATATTAAATCGTGACACTAGAATTCAGAATATATTATGAATAAATTTAATACTATAATGATAAACTCATGAGTAATACATTTGTAAACTGTACATGTAGCACTCTTTCTTCTTGCGTTATATCTCGATACATCTCAAAATACTTTTTTATTTTCTCAAATAAAACATAATTTAATAATAAAAAATAATCAGAAACTATAGATAAACTTACTGATATTTTCTGTTGTCAAGTTTTCAACTGTATGATGCAAGTTAAATAACGCTCGTCACTACACACTGACAATATTATTACCTTCTCGTTATCTTACGTCAAGATTGCAAATACTGTCGCAACTTGTCGCAAGTGTTGCTCACTTGTTAATTTCTTTTAAAACGTAAACGAATGATTTGTGCGAGATATTCGAACAACTTCACAAATTTTTTTCAACGTAAAACATAAATGGTTAACGTACGTTCATATCCGCGAGCGATTTCTCGCGAAGGCAAACGCCTTTTCTTACGAGTTATAATTTACAATCATGTCGCGCGAAAAGAACTAAAATATTCGTGAGTCTGACATACAAACGTAGCCAAATGTACAATACATGCATGTTAATACGGCAGTCGCTAACGAATGCACATGCATTATCCAGCGGTAATTACCATATCAAGGTCTTGTTGATCCCTAACACCGTCCTAATTGCCACGCTCGACAATTTATTAAATTGCTCTATTATGAGGGCCTGCCCTCATCTTTTCTTTTTTTATCCGCCTCACTCGAGGCTTTAAGGATTCGCACTCGTTCCCCTCGGCGCGATTTCGTCGGCTACAGGGCAAATCGTACGGGCACTTTGTGCACGTTGTTTATGGAAATCGCAGCAGGTCGTTGCAATGCGCCTCATTTCGCATATTTTAAAAGATGATTACTATGCGAATGATTGCGCCATTTTACATATAGCACTCGTTGGTTGAGTGGTCACAATTTGGAAAACGCGATGCGTCCCAATGTTGCATCATGAGACGACAGAATGGGCACATGTGTGTGTGAAAATGCTACGCTAACAGGAAATGATATTAGCTACAAAATACGGATACTGACTTTTATGAAATTTCATTTTCGACGAAGTTCTTCTCAGCATGTGATAATATATATGTATATATAATTGTACAGTTATAACGAAATATATTTCACATTCAGTATTTTAAGTCTTTATATTTTACTTTCAAGAATATGTTCAATTTGTATATGAATGTAATTATTAAAATAACTTATGATGCTGTATCTTTTACTTTATCCTATATGATTTTTGCTATAGTCTATTTCTATTTTATTAACAAGTGTATCAATTCACGTTGTATCCTAATTTTTTTAAACCGCATTACGTGAGAAAAATAAAAAATATAAATAAAAATTTTATAGGACGGTATGAATATGTAAGAGAATTGTATATTATTAATAATATATTCACTATTAAACTATGTAAATTGAAACAAAATTATGCAAATTTTAATATTGCTTTGTTTTTAACAGATTTTATTTTAAAAAAGCTAAAGATATATGAATTTTAAGTTATTACTTCTTATTTGTCTAAGCAAATCAGTTTTAATCAGTATTAATAAAATGTAATGTTTAATTTTCGAGTAATAAAAAAGTGTCGTTATAGAAGATGTTATATTTGCTTTTATCTGCTATCGCAGAGACCCTGATAATGCATCATCGACACACAATTCAAAACGTGCGTGCAATTTGGAGGTGCTATCGTTGTTAAATTCATCATACACGCAAGCGGCAGATGTTCGTGCATTCGTTAAAATTACGTTAGAGCCGCATTATTACAGAGACAACGTCGTTTGCGCCATCCATCGTTAACGTCCGAATATCTGAAGTCTTATGACCACTTTCTCTTCAGCGAAGACAGGACCCTGCAGTATAGCAGCGACGACGAACAGGACTATTTGTTTCGCAGAAGTGACATAACATGTATGTGCAAGTAAGGCAAAAAGAACCACAATGATCGCCCCTGGTACATACATTTATATTATACGATTATGCTAATTTGCAATGTTGATTCTTTGGGCTGTTAAGCTTATAATTATATGCGTGCCATCTTCATATTAATGCCGTAGTCATATCGCTCAATATAATACTGTTATGAATCTACAACTAGCAATTTCAACCTTCGGCTGGCGAAAGAAACAAAACACGCAATTTAAATTATTGAGCATTTGATATTCTTTCTATATATATTAGTAACTTTTCTACAATATTTAAAAATTGAACGCGTGTAAGAGCCGGAAAAGGACCTTAATTGGCAACGTGATTTACGAGGAGGTGATATATATATCTAGTGTTATTACTTTTATAAAGCTGTAATAAAATATTCATTTCTTTCGTTAATTGCAATAATTTCCCAAATTAGTGAAAGCTTTATTTATAAAGTAATGTGTCTTGTGGTTAGCAGTAAGTTTCATGTGTCTCGCGGCACAATACTGTACTTCGTGTAATGAAATTGGATGAAACGAAGTGACTTTATTCGGTCTGCTAAGTATAGCCACAAAGTCCCCACGAAGTCCCCACGAAGTGGGGAGCGGATATAATCGTGAACAGAGCAAACGAGAAACGCGCATAGAATAATGTACAGGATGTAAGAGGAAAGAGATGCGCTACATTCGACCCGGTTGAATATGCTATACCTCGAAATGGATCGATGACCGTTTCTCACGTGCAGCGTTACAGCCGTACGAGGAAGATTGCGTCAGTGCTCATGCAACTGGTGTCAATCTGAATCATCGTTCGCAGTACCCGCATGAAAATTATCGCTTATTTAATGTATTAATCATATATCAGCGATACTATTTTCCTCATCTGTAATCTTGTTTTATCCATCCAAAATGCCATTATTAATCTTCTCATTAAACTCTGTAGATAACGATAACGCTGTGTTCAGGTTGTTACCAAATGTGTTACTTTCTGATAACAGTGTTCATAATACATTTAGAATCGATTTCTCTTTAGGAACAGAATAAAACAATTGTTTTCTTTTAAACGTTTTAATTTTCCAATATTGTTTAGAGTAGCTAAATAAATATTTAAAATAATAAAGACTTTCTTTCAGCAACTATTTGGTAAACTTTATTAACATTTTTATTATTGCAATTTCGAAATTAAATTGCAAAAACTTTTTATTTTTATTTAATTAAATAATGTTGCAAACTTTAAAATTTTATTCTTAAAATGCCGAAAAGTTAGTGCGTACTTCAAGAATACATCGCGACAAATTTAACTTCACTGATTGCCATAAAAAATACCGTAAAATCCGGGAGTCAAGACTTGCTTCCAGAAATACTTTTGCCCCACTCTTGACGTTCCCCAATACTTTACGATTGGTGGTAGTCGGTAAATTCAGAAGAAGAAAGTCTCATCGTGCTGGATCGATGATGAACCTCGCTGTCACGTGCGTGAGTTGCGTCATTTTACGCGTGCGCAATGTCACGTTTCCTTCTTCGAAACCGTAAAGCTATTCCAAATATATTTCATGTTTAATACGATCTTTCAATAGGAATCCATATGATACTTGGTCAACATTTTTCAAAAAATTTCGTAAATTGTCATTTTCTTTATTTCGAGATTTTTTGAGACTTTATTGCACAAATATTCATGGACATTTCATATTTGGTCTTTGTCTTTTTACTCGTGAAAGCTAAAAGGTGGGGGCAAGGTCACCTTGGCAAATCCACATCCCTGAACTGACAGTCCGATAGAATAGCAGTGCGCCAGCCGCAAAGCGTTCAGTCTGTGTTCGACAGTACCAAAGAGTAGTGCTGTAGAAAGGATATTTGTCGAGGTCAGTGAACTCTTTCTCAATCATGTCACTTAAAATTATTTTCAATTAACCAATCTCACAGTACGTTAACAAAGTAACAATATTTAAATAAAAATGTATTTAAAATTAATTTTGCGTATAATTAACTTCATTTTATGTGTCATATAAATTAATTTAAGATTTAACGTAGAAGCAAGTATATATTATACTTAATTATCTAGAATCATTAATTGTTTAGTATTTAGAAATAATTTTATTCAATTTCTTAGTATTTCTGTATAGTTAATAGTCCAATTTTTTAGTATTTTAATTGCTTAATTATATTATAAATAACACGCTATCAACTGTTGCCTCGTTATCTGTGATAAAACATACGTCAATAAAGCACGTGCACGTTACCGGTATCGCAACTTATCGTTTTCTTCGACTTCCTGTACAAAGTATAGTGAGTTAATAATACTGAACGCTATACAAGTTTTTCGTCGATTATATCTCACCGGTCAAGCAAATTACGATTTGACTGCATAATTCACGCGAGCCGATGCGTAATTAAATTCCAACGTACTCTTGTATTTTTTCACTTCGCAATTTACACGTTCGTACTTAGATGAAAGGGAAATGCCGGTAATATTTCGAGGAAAACTACATGTGACTGCGGATTATACCGGTACTGCCATCTGACAACTGTATACATCATCCGTTGCATTCGTGCAGGTGCAATAAGTAAACGTCGCGATACATTTTAGCGCGTTATTCAAAGTGGCATTTGATAATGTAATACAATTTGTTTTTTACAAGCTTGTATTAATTTAGTAATACATGATCTTCGGGATATAGTAGATTCTCAGTATTAATTTTTATCGATTTTTACTATTTTAAATTTAGCTCTTTTGACTTGTAATTAATAAACAAAAAATGTATTTAAAAATAATATAAATATACATATAAATTAAAATGTAAATTAGGATTGTACGAAGATGACAACATTTATATTTAACTTATTCTAATATTTACAGAAAATGGCCCCATTAAAAGAAAAACTTTTAACTACTGTGACAGATCCGGTATCAAGCGGTAGAAATAAAGTCACAGTGGTCGGTGTCGGTCAAGTTGGAATGGCCTGTGCTTTTAGCATTTTGACGGACGTAAGTTATAATAATTTCCTTAACTACAGATAAAAAACTACTTTTTATATAAGTTAATTTTTATTATTGAAAATTGTTATTTCTTTTGAAATAATAACATAAAAAATTGTGTATTTTAAAGAATTGTATGTGTGTTATTTTACATTTACACAAGCGTAGTATTAATAACGCAAAATTACATCACTCGATAAATTATTGCAGCATGTTTCGAGTGACGTGGTATTGGTCGATGTGATGGCGGACAAATTGAAAGGAGAGATGTTAGACTTGCAACATGGCAGTGCATTTCTAAAAAACGCAAAAGTGAGCGCCAGCACAGAGTACTCGTTGACTGCAAACTCGAGTCTCTGTATCGTAACAGCGGGTGCTCGTCAACGCGAAGGCGAAAGCAGATTAGATTTGGTGCAACGTAACACTGATATCTTCAAAGGCATTATACCTCAGTTAGTCAAATATAGTCCGAACACAATCCTTCTCATTGTTTCCAACCCGGTGGATATTTTAACTTATGTGGCATGGAAACTCTCCGGCTTGCCAAAGAACAGAGTTATTGGTAGCGGTACGAATTTGGATTCTGCCCGTTTTCGCTTTCTGTTATCTCAAAAACTTAATGTCGCACCTACGTCCTGCCACGGCTGGATTATCGGAGAACATGGTGATACTAGTGGTACGTAATACGCGCTCTTTAAAATATTGTTTTTTAAATAAAAGAGATGAGTAAAATAAAATGAAGATATGATTAAAAAGGAATAAAAAAACAGTAATCATATCTTTTTGGATGGTTGAATCCAACAATTAAAAAAATATATTCTTTAAATTGAAATAAGATTATTCATTAAACGACAATGAATAATGATTTCAATGCTTATAACTATATCGATCAGTGACATATGCATCTTCTTTCAGTGATAACATATTGATTCCGATCAGTGAGAGTATCCTCTCTTCGGAATTACTGAAAGACATTGAATAATCATTGATAATCACAGTTATTATCATTGCAAATTAATAAGACTTTACTGATTTAGATTTAAAAAGTAATTATTGTAAACAAATGCATATACATATATATTAATACAATTCATTTATCATTTAAAAATTTGTGGTTATATTTCGTGTATTATGATTAAATTATGTGAGATATTTGTTTCTTTATTTATATCAGTGCCTGTATGGTCTGGAGTTAATGTTGCCGGAGTACGTTTACGTGATTTGAATGAGCACGTGGGTACGGGCAAAGACGAGGAAAATTGGGATGAGTTGCACAAGCAAGTAATACAAAGCGCGTATGAAGTGATTAAGCTAAAAGGTTACACATCGTGGGCTGTAGGTCTCAGTGTGTCGCAACTTGCATCAGCTATACTAAGAAATTCCAATCAAGTGCACGCTGTATCCACGTTGGTTACTGTAAGTCGACAATATAGAATTCTATTACACTAACTTACAATACCTTATCAATATTCTACAAATATAATTTTAATTTCATTAAAATTATATTTTTATATTTTGTTAGAAATAAAATTACGAAGTTAAAGTTATCAAATATTAACAAAATGTTATTTCTTATAAACTTTATAATTTTTATGTATATATTTTTAATATTTTTAATTATTTTATATTTTTAAAAGTTTTAGTAATAATCAAAAATATATTATATTTATTTTATATTATTTTATTTTTATTTTTTTAATTATGTATATATCAAAACTTTATTATATGTATATTTAAATATTAATGTATTATAGTTACATGACAATTTTTTTATTAAAGAGTATATTAATATTAATTAATTTTACATTTAACGCACGAGAAACTTAATCATCTGAAAATAACATTCAATGATCTTTAGGGCCATCATGGAATTAACGAAGATGTGTTCTTATCTTTACCTTGTATATTGGGTGAAGATGGCGTCACGCACATCGTTCAACAGAAGTTAACAGACGATGAACTTGCATCGTTACATAAATCTGCAGCGATGATGCACACAGTGCAAAAAGATCTTAAATTTTAGAAATACATTATATCTCTATCTTTATATTTATTTTTTATTTTATTATATTTGTGCATGTTTTTGATGAATGTACAATTTATAAGTATTCAGATTCAATTTATAAGTATTAAACTAATTAGACAATGCGAATGCAGTATTATATGCAGGTTTTATAAATAATAAAATCATTTTTTTAATATTTACAATTATATACAATTAATACAATTATATACAATTAATGATCGATATTCGGAATGTGCTTATAAAAATGTTAACGCGCTTTTTGTTATTTTATCCTTGTTTTATATCTAATGGAAGATAAAGATAAAAGTACGAAAAAACGCACTAATATTTTTATAAGCATATTTTGAATATGAGTCAATATACATTTCTCGTATGTATATGTATGTGAAGAAGCTAGGAATACATAAAGTGTTGTTTGCGGTGCTATATTTAATTTCTATTATTATATTTATATTGCTTGAGAGAGAGAGAGAGAGAGAGAGAGAGAGAGAGAGAGAGAGAGAGAGAGAGAGAGAGAAACATCTCTCATTATAATTTATTTCGATATTTATTCTATGACTGTAATTTATACCATTATACATTTAATAAATTTGTCATGTACTATTGTGTGTGTATGAATAAAAATATGATTTAAACCAATTTTAATGTTATTAATCTAATCTATAATTAATATATTGCTTAACTTAATTTCAATATATAGTTATCAAAGTAAAGAAAAGCAAATAATAAATTGTATTTTTATTAATTTTTAAATTTATTTGTGCTTCTTTTCATACATCTGTTTTTTAACTGCCTATTATAAATAAATTTTAGTAACCATGGATGCATTTAACAATTGGCGAATCGACATGATGGTCATATGCCAAGAATGTTATGTCGGTCGATTATAGTTACAGTGTACTCTCTCTTTTCAAGAAAAAAACGGTTCCATGCAATGTGATGAGTGTGGGTGAAAACGATCGTGCGAGGTTTACAAAACCGATGAGTGACAGAGAAAAAAAGCAATGGTTTTATTACCCCTGCTGTCAAACTCATCACTACCGACATGTCTGAAGAATCTTGCACGCGTGACATTAACAAGAGACTTTGTCAGGAACCAATATATTCACAATTTACCGCCAACAATTTTAACGAAAATCATTGGAAATAATAAAGGAAAAGCTTTCAGGAAAGATGCGACTTCTGGTTCGGGTGTACAAAGAATAGTTAATTTCGTGTAAGAATTTTTCATTATGTACATAAGGGTTTTGTAATTTTAAATAAAATGTTATAATTTCTATTTATATTAAAATTGTTTTAGTAAATTTTTCTTAATTATATTTTATTCGCACTTTGTAAACATTCTTTATTATGTTTAAATTGAAAACGGTATAAATTTAAATAATTACAATATTATTTTTAATATTATTTATATATAGGCTCACGTACATGGCAATACAATTCTTCATATTTTTTATTTCCAAACAATTTTGTGGTATTTCTTATAAAACAAATATTTTATTTTATATATACATAATTCATATAGAAAATTTTTTAAGTAAATTGCACTGTTATATGAGATGAAGTTATTTGTATTAAATCTACATTTATAATATACGTACTAAGGATTTTTGAAAAAACTAATGAGCTTCTTTAAAATTACTAATAATTTAAATTTATAAAATATAAATAATTATGATACAATACTTCGTGGAAATACTAAAGGAAAGCAAATTATTTAAATTTTAGTTCACCGTGCTTACGAGAAGACCTCTTATGTAAGGCGTCGGAACCAGTTAGAGATTGTTGCCATAAAGTCACTATTGTCGGTGCTGGTATGGTCGGCGTTGCTCTCGCCAATTCACTTCTTTTTCAGGTGGCCTATTTCTTCAAATCTTTTTTAATTAAAATTTTTAATCGTTTGGATTACGGTTATTTACCGAATTTATTTTATTTCAAATTAAAGTAAAAATTGTGTACCATATATTGTATGTTTTAATATGCGTATTATAATATGCGTATTATAAATAGATTTTATACTATTATATACATGTATATTAGTATAGTTAAAAAAAATGCACAGACATTATACTATTATTACATTTGCACAATAATTTGACTAAATTTTGACTAAACTTGATTAAAATTTCTTCAGTTCAAGTATTTATGCATTTAACTTAAATACATAAAATATTTGAACTTCAATTTAAGTATTTAATTAAAAAACATAAATACTAATTAAAGAAATTTAATTAAGTTAAAAAATTTAGTCAAATTAACAACTTATTTTTCTCAGTCCGTCAATGATATAATATTGTATATAGCCTACCGCGTTTCAAGTAAAGAATAGAAATATTACAATTTAAATTCTTTATGATATATTTCGTTAATTTTTATTTTTATTTTATTTAATATTAGCGAATCACTTCGCACATTGCAATGGTAGATGTCTTTCCTAAAAAACTGGAAGGAGAAGGAATGGACTATAGTCATAGTTCTGTATTCATAGGAGATCCAAAGATCGAGTATGACACAGGTAATGGATTCATTAAATATGTATTAATTCCAAAAATCATACATTTATTTGTTCATATACGATTAGTTGTGCATATATTGACTGGCGATTATTGTAATCATTTCATAATTTATAAAAATATGTATAAGTTCAATAATTCTCTCATTTACAACAATTTCTTATGGTTAAAGACGCAAAAACATTTCTTTTGTAGATTTTTGTGTGACGAGTAATTCGAAAGTTGTAGCTATTTGCGCGGGTGTAAAGCCAGTAAAGGGTGAAACTCGACTTGACTTGGTAAAAAGAAATACAGAAATATTGAAAACCATAATACCACCTCTAGTAAATTACAGTCCAAATGCGGTATTTCTCATCATCAGCAATCCAGGTTAAAATTAATTAATCTAGTAAACAATTAAAAATAATTACTCTAGTAAATGATTTTAACAATAATTAGCACATAATAAAAGCACCATTACATATATGGTACTTAAAAATCCAGAATATTACAAATTAGATATTTATTCAGTTTTTTTTCTAAAAATATCTTAATATTATATTAAACTTGATATTTCAAATAAGCGTAAAAAGTATTTTTTCCCATTTTAATTTTATATTTAGTTTATTCGACATTATAAAAATATTTAAGGTAATAGAAATTGAAATAATTTTTTAAATCAAACACACATACACATCCCCCCCACACACGCACACACACAGACGCAGACACACACACGACAAAAGCTTAAAATTACTGAAACAAAATTTTGCATTAATCTTAAAAAAGGGAAAAAAGATAATTATTAAAATATTCAATTTGGATTTACAAAAGTTATACAAAAATTAAACATTATTAGACAAATTATTATTTCTATAAATAATTGTAAATAATTTAGTAAATATTGTTTATTAAAATATGTTATTAGCTTGTAAGACATCAAACCTATTGCAAAAATGCCATAAATAATATCGAGACGTAGAAATTTGATGGAATAGAAATATAATTTTCTTACATAGTGGATATCTTAACATGGGTCACTTGGAAAATAAGTGGACTTCCGGTCCATCAAGTAATCGGCAGCGGAACTCATCTAGATAGCGCAAGGTTTCGCTATTTGATTGCTGATCGATTAGGAATAGCGCCGAGTTCAGTCCAAGCGTACATCATTGGTGAACACGGGGACAGTATGGGTGAGCTCTATTGATCGATCTTTGATATTGACATGGGGAGAAAAGCGACGTTACGCGCATTAAACCCAATCTATCATTCGATGTTTCCTAGTTCCGCTCTGGTCTGGAGTGAACGTTGCGGGAGTACAGTTCCGCGATATTATTCCGAATATCGGTTTGGAAACGGATGATGAAAGGTGGTACGAAATAGCGAAACATGTAGTGAAACTGTAAGTTAAATCATTTTAAATAAAGAAATTATTACTCTTTATGTGACAATGCCAATTATTATCACTTGATTTGCATGTTTGTTTGAAAGCAAAAACTTGAATCACTTCCGTGAAGATTAAATTTATAGCTTTATTCTACAAATAATATTTAATACTTTATATATATAATTAAATTATATTCTTACAAAAATCAAGGAATAATTATAATTGTATATATAATTAATTAAACAAGTATTTTTACTTTATTAACAATTTTTATAACACTTCTTGTAGCTCTTTATAAAAATTCAATATATTTTATTTCTGTAGAGGTGCTATGGTGCGATGTCTAAAAGGATATTCAAATACAGCCATTGGACTTTCTGCAGCCGACATTATAATAGCTGTATTACGCAATACACAAGCTATTATACCAGTTTCGACTCTAGTGCAGGTATAAATTACTACGTATGTTACCCAGGTTTGACTATCAACTCGAAAATATTTTATTCACGTTTTATTCTTTTATAAAGAAATGAAAGAATCGTATTTAGTTTCACAGTTAATATTACAAATTTAATATTATAAATCTTTTTTGTATATATTGTGCAATTAAAAAAAATCCTGGATAACAATATGTATTGTAATTTTCAATCACATGTTGGTATCAGAATTGCAGTAACTAAGTCCGCGTTTGTTGGCAAATTGATGCCTCCACGATAGCATTTTGCCATCAAGATGCCGATAACTTTAAAATCCATCACAAAAATTTATCTAGTTACCGTAATGATGTCATAATATGTAGAATCACACAATACTGTTATATTATCAAGGCAAGATAACTTTAATACTGCGAACTTATTGTTAAATTGCTTGTAATACGTATATTATTTTTACGTGCGTGCTGCTTCAATATCGATCATATCAACAATCAAAATTGTTGAAGATATAAGACAGATTGTTAGCATCATAAGCAATCACAGATTTTACTTACATATTCTTCGTTTTGTATATATATTTATTTTATATATATTATCTTATATCTTCAACAATTGTGTTTTATATCATAATTATTTTCTTAAGGGTCATCACGAAGTATGCCACGATATGTTCCTGTCTTTACCTTGTGCGATTGGTGAAAATGGTATTACGCAGATAATACGAATGCATATGACCGAATTTGAGAAAAAGGCGTTCCAGGGTTCGGCAAACGCCGTCTATAACGCGCAGAAGGACATCAAAGTCGGATAGTGGTGCGCAGAAAGAGATCGTGTGAATATGTTTAATTTCTTGTAAAAAATGTGATGTGTAATAAATTATACGTAGCTTGTCCCAACGCGCGCTTTGTCCCGTTACAATCGCCACCGCAAACCGTTTACTGAACAATTGAATCCTTTGTCGACTCAAGCAAGGAGACACGCGGCAACCACGAATGCTCCCATTGCTAATTTATGCAAATCGGGACGGAGACTACCAATGAATTCTTCAAATTACATCCTTTCGAATTTCGTGATAATTTGTGCCGATGGAATGATTCTCGGAAATAGCGATATCCTCCCATTAATGATCTCAAAATCCTGAAATCGGGTTTATGACGTAAATGACCTATTTTATAACATCTGGCGATATCTGACGTTATGTTTGCGCAACTTGAATTTCGTATTGCTTCCGAGTAAAGACTTTCGGTGGATTGCGGCTGCACATATCTTCGGGTTTTCCGTTACAAAAATATTTATTAGCACCTGCGAAAAACGATAAGAGTGCACGTCACCGTGTTCTCGGCGCGTGAACGAGCGAAAGGTGACCAGTGGATGGTACCAGAAGGTCGTGATTACGCCGCAGGCTAGGCCATGGCAAGGTGAGAGAGGGATGCAAAAATCGTGCGCAAGATGGCGTTTTAAAAGTGCGCGATACCTGTGAATATACCTGCATCCACCTGTGTTTGAACGGCGGCAGGGCCGTAGGAGAATTCGATCTATCTCCTTGGAGGAACGAAGTATCGCATAACGCGATGGTTGTGCATCCTTATTTACCGTCGGATATACTGTAATTAGGTACGCTAACGATAATGATACGGACATGAAGGAGAAGACTGATGAGAGGTGATTCAGAGCCAACGCGCGCAAAGCGTAATGAAATGTGGAAACTCCTGGCGATATTAATATTGCCGGGTATTCGAGAGTACTTCGAACCGTTCGCCTTTTACTCGCCGCAGATCCACTTAAAAGGTGTGTCGTTGATTTTGAAAGAATTCCGCGTAAATCATATGACACAGATGCTTGCGACAGAGTTACATAAATTCTTAGTTAACTCTGGACAGCAGACGTAACTTAGGGTTGATCTGAGACTAGTATCTAATTCGATGGGGCGGCGCGTCGTTCGACAAATATGACAAGCCAGATGAATGGAATTATCATTCAATGTTTACATATTATCTACTTATTAAATTTGATCTATTAAATTATAATTAATATAATTATCCAAGACTCATTAAAGTGCATTAAAGCGACAGTTTATTCGACATGCAATCAATTTTCGTTCTATCTCTATTGATCAATCAAAATCCTCAAGATAGAGGAAGTATTAGGCTTATACGATATTTCATTTCATTTTCCTCCGACTGGTGCTTCAAATACTTCTTTTTTCGATGCTTATATTAAATTTAGATGTGGCATATATTATGTATCCATCTCTAAAGTTGAAAAATCAGAAAGATCAATATTTGAAGAAGGAAAAACCAAGAAAAGTCTAAGCAGTTGTCTATATATATTCTATGTTTAATATCCCTGCGTTCCAAATGCAAATTCAAAGTTTGCACAACTTTGCTATCGCAGAAATTACAACAAAAGTGTTCTCAAGATAATATTTCGCAAAATATGAAGATTTGTACATTTTGTACAGTTTGCTTGTTTTAAGTATATAGTTTTAAGCTTCGCACTACTCGAAACGTTACTGCAAGTAAATGAAATGGGTACTGCAGGTGACGCTCACATCCCTGGCTTTCAGGTGGAGGTGGCACAGCCGGGCCCCCGTTCTCCGTTGGTCCCGCCGTCCTTAGTGGAGCTCAGTCAGTAGACAGTCGATCCGCCTGGTCAGCTGGTTTTAACCATTTGCGTATTAGATCTTCCCGATGGTAAACTTATCGCGAGCGACTAGGTAGATCTCGGTAACGATCTCCCGGTGTCTACAAATCACCTCTACATCAAATTAGCAGAGCACTGGACAAAACGTCGGCGGCTCGCGCGCCGCATGTGCGCGAGTGTGCAACATCATCGGAAACATCATCGATACGATACGAGAGACCAGATTGTCTATAGAAGAAGAAATCGTATTGAAGAAAGAAGAGGGTAGCAACTCAAGAAGGAGATTGCGCGCGCGCAATCAGACAGGAAATGACCATATCGTACGCGAGCGAAGTGCCAAACGGCTCCAGCTTCGGCTGCTTCTGGAGGATTCTAATCAAGTGAGTCTCGCCATTTAATTCCTAGTGGGACTAGCTCGCTTTAATATGCTGAATGAATGCATGCGTTTTTTTGCGGTCTGCGCTTGACGTAGGCACCGGTGCTGTCAACTCGCACGCAGCTGACAGGTGAGACCGGTAACAGGCGCGTGGAGCCTTGGCAAGAGTTGTTCTCCGCGTATCTCTCGATTCCAATCGTTAGCCGAATGCAGTTACATCGGTTGTTTCATTTTTATGCTATTCATAATTGATTTCGCTTAAAATCTCGATATTTTATTTGCTTTATTTTATTTGTTACAAGCAATTCACTTTCCCAAATTTTTTACCACTTGTATTTGCCCCCCAAAGACTGCAAGATCTACTTTTACTTTCGCCAAGTTGCATAAATTATGGTGATAGATTTTAAATTGAAACCCGAACATGCGATCGGCCGTCAGCATCGCGATTACGCGAATATTGCAAAACATTTCGTGAAATGAATTTGTCAAAAAACATCGAATTGTGCATTAGATGATTAAGAGGTTTTGTCATATATTTTTGGTACAGAATTTAGGTGGACTAGATGTCTAGACTATTGTTGGTATGCCATATAAGATGAAGACATTGCGCTATAACTATAACCACCGGCTGATTATTGTGCAACGTTTAACTTTCGACTCAGTGTGCTATGCTCTCGATTTAACTTACATAGAAAGAAGAAGGAGCAAATAAAAGACATCATTTTTACATTCACTCTCCGGATTTTGTATCGATAGTTTGATTATACGGATGTTTGTATTTTTAAGACTATTGTTTGATTTAAATCACTTAATCATTCACACTAATCAATTGTTTACTAAAAATGTTACAATGTCCGACTTTTATTCCTCCTTACATTTACGAACGCTTGCCAATTTTCTTAAAGTAAAACTTTTATATATGAGATAAAAGCTTATTTCTCTTCATCTTTAACGTACGTTTTTGCTGAAAATAGCTGTGCAAACTAGAGCCGAAACACCCATTAACTTTTATAGTGCTTATCATATGTAGTATTCATTATTTATTATGATTGAGTCCTAACTGTTAATTTATTTTGTTCATTAAATAAGAATTCCATCTCGTCGAAAATAGGAAAACGATCGTTAAGTATACTAGCATGAATATCAATCATGAATATTCTGTATAGTTCTATAATCAACTAGCCGTGTGTTTCGGAACTCGCCTAAGAATTAGCAACGCAGGTTTAGCGAAACCGAAACACTGGAAGTGTCCCAAATTTTTCAGCCGTACAGAAAACGCGATTCGCTCGAGTCACAACAGCGGAGCACGTAAAACCTGCCAGCACAGAAATGGCGTTCGCCGGTCAATGCTTGCTCGCGCGTTTTAAGGAAATAAGGTCGCCAATACGTTGATTTTTTTTAAACGTAACGGCGCGTACAGTTGCTGTGCCCAGAATATATCGCCAATGAAATTTATTGCACTACCACACGCCGACGCCCGCGCATCGCTTATCTGCCACGCAATGGATAACAATGGTAATGTTTATGCTGGAAGGATTGACATGACAACATCGACCGGACACGTGTTTAATCAAGCTACTCGTATGCATATGTAAACCTATCATATGATCAGAGTACAGTACGTCATCATTAAAGTCATGCTTTTTATTAAACGAGTGTGAAAACACCACATAAATTGTGACATCTCTCTCGCAGATGTTTTTATTTAATTTAAAGAGTATGCAAAGATAAAATTGATTAATGATGTTAGATTTGTATTGTTTAGCTTACATACGTCTTTCGAAATTATAGAAATAACGGCAAAAGATGTTAAATATTTATCTACTATTTATTAATTATTTATAATGATTAAATACATAAAAATTAGAGATAATACTTTTACATATAATATTTTCAGACACGCATTCTACGACATGTTTCACTATTAATATCTAATAGTGAACGTTTCAAAAGAAATCTTATATTTTATTTTTACTTTATTTATAATATGAAGCATTAAGCATTTATATATAATTATCATTTTAGTTTATATGAAGTTATCATTCTATAGTTTTTTTGTTTGTTTTAAGTCGTTATATAATCATTCTCGTAAATCAGTGTAATCGGTGACATCAATGCTTGTCGAGAGCTTCTACGATTCAGTGTCGACAATTATGTATGAAATTAAATGTTATGCAACGTGGAAATTTTTAAGAATACGATGCAAATATGAAAGTAACTTGTAATAATGTACAATTTTTAATAGAAATAATTTAAGATATTTTAATATATCAAAAGTGACAGACAGATCACTTGATTAAATAGAACTCTTTTGATAACGTGGATACATCAATAATTGTTCCTACAATCATTTCTTTAAACATAAAATCAACCTACCTCATTGTTTGCTAAAATAACAAATAAAAGAAAGAAAGAAAAAAGAAAAATGTGAACACACACACATACACACGCACACACGTTGTATTATTTTTATGTAAAAAATAAAATTTTTCTAAACACATGCAAATACTTTTCCTCTTATTTATCGGAATAATAAGCAAAGAAACCATGAAACGAATGTTTAAGTCATTCGCATGACATTAATTAGAGTCATTTATATGAATGATTTGCAGAGAAATATATCAATAACCAATATATCATTAACCAATTAAATTATTCCTTTATATGCTGATTATATTCCTTTATATGCTCTATATTGCTAAATTAAATGTAAAAAATTCATCCAAAATTATTTTTGTTACTATAAAAAAATTCAATGTACATAGTGCTACACAAAACATTCTTCAAAATTCACCACGTAGTTTCACATAACGATTAAAAATATAAAAGTTGAAATTGATAATTGTATAGTGCATATTGATAATTGTATATAAAACTCATCTTTTTTTGGGCATGCTACATATGTTATGACATTTGAGAAAGCTAATAAATATGTATATTAACAAATTATCAATTTAAATGATATAGTAAAGGAGAAACTGGTATTATGGCCACTCGTATTATCTCTGTTATTATGGTGACGAATTTTAGCAATTCACACTTACGCAGTATTATTTGTTTAGTAGTCTGTTATTATATGTATAGAACCGCTAATATATCAGTACATAGTAACCGACATTTGTTATAAGGCATTTTTATTTTCAAGTATTTCAATATTTTTTAAGGTACATATAAACATTTAGTTACACATGCTTTCTTATTCTTTTTAAATTTTGGCGATATTATATCACTACGAATGTACACTTGTATTTTTTCTGTTTTAACTTTTATCATATGCTTTATATATTTCGAGTTATGCAAAGTTAAATAATAATAAATATGGACTTTTGCTAATGTAGCTTCTTAAGCGACAAGCCTAATATAATTTCTTTTTCGAAGTTTTCGATATCAAAGTAGTTATTCGATAAGTTTGTAGTTTTATTGCTATAATTGTTACATGTATTAGATTTTTAATATTAATTTATATGCAGCTCATGTGTACATACAAACATTTGCATATACTTTAAACAAAACAATTACACAATTTTATAATAAAATACTGTTAATTCTTTTAAATTTATTCTTGTGCATGATAGCCTTTATCACCCCTGTTTTTCTTCAATTCATTATGCAGTGCCTCTACGTTTTACTAAATATTCAATGTAACAAATATGTCATAACTTTTGTCTAGAATCTATTAAAGGACACTTTAATAAATATAATTGTTAAATGCCAATTAAAAATATTGATTAATAACAAAGTTTATTATATAAAGTGTAAATGGGTGGCTACCTTCTTCTCTAATGTATGAAGATTGATATTATTGCAATTTCGCGCGCACGTTTTACAGTGGCCACAAAAATGCATCTCTAATAGCACCATCCTATTGCCATTCGCGGTGTCCTTGTCTAAGTCCGTTTGTTGACATTTCTACGACCTTTACACACTATGGTATTGGTGGATGCTCCCTAGTCTCGGTTTCTCTCCGCACGCCTCGATGAAAACGGCCTTAACGGCTTTCACGTAAGATCTCGCTTTCCTATGCGCGCGTTATACCACAACACCACAGTAGTTAAAGGAAAGACGACAGCGGCTAGTCTATAAATACACAAGAATGTCCAGGAATAGAAAATCTTTCGCGATAGCGTGCAAACGAGAGCGGGTATGCGTGTACTCTGTAAGTCGATTCTCCTGACAGAAATTATGATTGGCTGTAATCTGCAGAGAAAGGAATGTCTAGCTCTTGTACGTATCACTCTGCAATTCTTAAATTATAAGAGAATCTTAAACGTATGGTTCTCAACTTTGACAGCTTATCATCACTTTTTCCCCCCGCTCTCCCTCCCCGTACACGATCGAATTATTTCGAGTCTGGATGATGCGAACGCGATGATTCGTTGCATGCGATATATAAGCACTATTTACATGGCAGTGAAAGAGTAATTCACTGCCTACGCAATTCGTGCAAAACGGGGCAATCCTACTCCACCGCGATATTTCATTGCCAGCCGTTTTGCTTCTTTAGACGCAGCGAAACCGCGCAGCTCTCCTTTTTCTCTAGTTACAAGTCTTCCACGGTGACCCATACCAGCTTTCTTATCCGCCTACCAGTGCTGTTGGCAAAAGGAAGCAACACGATCGCCAATCTATAAATACTCGGGAGAGCCCCCGGAACATACTATAAATACGCGGTTGATGTCCAGGAATAGAAAATCCCCTTACCTGATTTTCCAGTACGCTGATAACGATCGTACCGGCGAATTCTCACACGTAGAGCAGATCTGTTACGAGGTTAATGATGCGATCGCTAGAACGATTTCTTCAAGCCGTGCTTGTATATGTATGTTTATGGCTAAGGGCCAATTCCTCCAACTTCTCCCGAAGGTTAAATCGACACACAGTAAAGTCCATCTATGCTTTCAAGACATTTTTTCTATTACTTTTCTCTTATTTCTAATATTCTTATGCAACGACTTCTTTCATTTGGCACTTATATTTATGATCTTTGTAATCAGACGCGGAACAAGTATTTCTGCTTGTGGTTCCGCCTTATAGGATTTCATAATAGATGACCAGGCGGAATGTAGGAAATATTTCGTGAACATGACACGTCAATGATGCACAAAAGCAAAACGAGTATCTAAAAGTATTTTCATGCTTCACGGTTATCGCCTCGGGCATGACGTTTGTTGCAACAAGTGCCTGCATATGCGCTGTTACAGCTGCCCCGATCACGTGCGCGAAATACTCGCAGCGCATGAACGGAAGAACCATGGCGGCGAATCGCACGCGTGAAAGCAAGAACGGTTTCACGCCGCTGCGGAGTTGCCGTACGTATTGCCGCGTTTTGTCTTCGTGTAGATTCATCGAGTAGGTACAAACGCGACAAATCGACTTCGGATCGATACATCTGCAAAACAATGCTGCTGCCTTCAAACGGGCACGCATACGATGCGCAAGGCCGGACTGCGCGGGCAAAATTTGTGCAGATGTTCGCAGAATTACAAGCAGCTCATTGTGAAATGAAAAAGCGCGTGTCGCTGAATGATAGGCCAATCATGATGAATCGTCACGTACTTTATGTAGGACGCGAAATAAGACCGGCGTGTGTTGAAAATGGTATTCGAAAACAAGGAAAATACGGGTATACGGAATTACCAAATTATTGATATGATTATATCAATATATAAAATGGAAGAGGGACTTATTAATTTAATATTTAAGATTATGGAAAATTATTTAAAATTATTTGTATTTATTATATGCAATATGTTATACGGAATAAATTTAATTACATGAATTTAAACTGTAATGTTTGAGATTTTTAAGAAAATTATATTTTTTTATTATGTACATCAGAGAAAGAGAGAGAGAGAGGGGAGGGGCAAATTAATTAAAAATAAGGAAAATTATCAGCACGGTTTTCTTCATGTTACATACTGTTTCATACGTTTTACCTGTTTCATACGATTTACGATACCAGAAAATTTACATTCATGTAGCTGTAGTTACAAAAACATTGCGTATGTATTATTGATTCATAAATAATTTTAAATTATTTTTTGTATTTATTAAGAAACTTATCAGAAATGTTTCTTAAATGAAATGGAAATATATTCTCTTTGTAGAAAAAAATAATATTAATTTGATAGAACAAAGAGAAGGACTATTTTAATCTAATTAGAAATAAATTATATATTCTATAAAAACTCTTATTTAAAAATGTGAATTTGAATTTGATGTCAAAAAGTAGCGATAAAAACTTAGTTTACATATAATTTTAGGGACGTAAATAACGTTTGAGAAAAAAATATCGAAATCTTCACGTTACATCCTTTTAATATATAATTCTCTGACAATGTAAACAATTAAAGAAATTTTTTAGAATCATAACTTACGATTTTTAATCATATAAAATTGCTTGTGCGCGAGACATATTAAAATAATTCGACTATATCGCTTAAAGTTAAAAGGAACTATGCAAATTTTTGTATCATATTACGACTGTTGCTTGTTGTTTCAGTTATATATTTTAAAAAAATATTTAATTGTAATCGCGATTATTTTAAACTAGAATACTTTATTTTACTTTATTTACATTTAAACTTTACGAATTATTATTTATTTTATCGTGTCAATTTGTTTAACTCTTGTCACACATATCTGTATAACATCCTTTGCTTTCACAATTCTCTGCAATTTCATTATTTTTTTAAGCTTTCGAACCATTTTCTTAGTGTCTACGTCGGTGTGTTTTCTCATTGTTATTTTTACATATCGCTCTTTTAATTCTAATACTTTCTAAAACTAGATCAGAGTTTATCTCGCTGGGCTCTCGCTTTATCAAGATCGCGAAGCGCTTTCTGCGGTTTATTCGCATCGAGACGAGCACAACGATTAGTCACGTTCGAGCTTCTATCGTATCGTCCTCTCGCATCCGTTGCTGGCCGCTTTGCACCACGTCGAATGACAATGAGAGGACGAGTGAGCGTTGGTGACGGTTCGCAGTTCGCTGCGTGCTGCACTTCGATCGCATGACACACATTTCACTCACCTCACTTGTCTTTCGTCGACCTTTCGCATACGCACGCACAAGAGTATACTTTTCACGACACATCATGTTGAATTGCCTGGAAACCAGAGCTGACCGAGCGTCTCCTGTCATCAATATCATCTTCGACACGCACAGATTTCAATACTGCCGCATATTCTTGCATATTCTTGAATCACTGATTATAACAATCTTTTTCTCTCTTTATTTGATAGATTAAACTTTCATTTAAGAAAGAATTGTTTGAATAATGTAGAACACGATAAGAAATATTTACATAACGACCCAATCTAAAAAGTGAAGAAGTTATGTGATATGCATTAGAAAATAAAGAAATGTAAGGTTTATTATTTGCACATATTTTTGAAAATAAAATGTGTACAATAAAATACTGCTCGGTAACAAGTTTTAATAAATTCATAGATATATGAGTAATAAAAACGGAACGAGACTCATTATGATGCGCTTTAAATGTACAAGTCATGGCTGACAAGCGGTGTCTTTATCTACTTGGCAACAATATTAGAATGATTTGAAACATTACTACTCTTAATGCGATGGTAAAAGTATTATTTACAATTGTCTCTGTGATATATGTATACAATATTGACAATTGTAAATAATGCTCTCATTATTGCGTTAATAGCTAAGTTAGTAGCTAACGCGATGTTTCAAATCGTTCTAATAGTTGTCAAGTAGATAAAGACACCGCTTGTTAGTCATAACTAATGTTTTTAAAGAAATACACACACACACACACACACACACACACACAAGGATTGGATAGTAACTAGTTAGAGGAGTTAATAATTAATAATAAAATAAAATAGTTAATAACTTTTAATTTTATTTAGTTAATGACTTTAAATAATTTAATTTTTAACTTTAATTAGTTATTTTTTAAATGTATAAACTTTTGCTTATTAACTTTTTTTCTCAGTTAAAAATTTTACCTGAGTAAAACAAATAAGATAAAAATACATTTCTACATAGAAACAATATTTTTTATTATTTTATATAATTAATATTTTAACTTAATTTACAAATAAAATATAAAATATATTTGATGATTGATACTGTAATTATATTGATAACCTAACTTAAATAAATTATTCAGCTCTTTAATTTAATATATAAATAGAGCTTTTTAAAATTAATTTTTATTTTAACTTGAGAGCTTTTTATTCATATAACTTTTAATTTAATTAATTTAATTAATGTGTGTGTGTGTGTGTGTATGTATATGTATTTTCTAAGGATGTCCCATCGGATTTCCATAGATTTTTCAAAGGCTAATATTCGATTGTTATTTCTTTTTCCTAAGAATGTCCGAAAATTAAAATGGAATTTCCTACATACATAACCTGAATGACTTTAGAATGTCCTAAGATTATCCTGTATGGATATTCATATAATTGCAGATCACAAATTTTTTTCAAGATTTCTTCATATTCAGTATTGTAAACGTTTTTTTGTCAATAGTTTCAATTTTTAGATTGCAATGTAAGCTTTTTATGAAATAATTAAAACTATCCTTTTTATATAGTTATTTTTTCAAAATATAATCTGTGTAACTTATCCATATATTATTAGTTTCTCGAAATATTCAACTGTTAAGTGTGCATTATAAAATAAATATAATTAATTTTATTTGGTGTTTTGCGACGATATTTCAATTTGTTTGCACTTTGAAATTTATCATCGGTGAGAACCGTTTCCGTCTATGTTTCGAAAAATACCTTCGTTCAATAATTACACTCAAGGGCAGAGGAACTTGTTCTTTCTTCCTTAAAATCTTGTTGAAAATTTCCATTGGTCCTTGATCGGCCCGGCGAATGTCCGGACGTGAGTTAAACGACATGCCACAGGGACGCTTATCTCGCAAGAGATAAAACGATGAAGCGGGCGTTTCGTATAATTGTCTAATTGACGTGTTGCGCATTTGATTTTACTCAATTTCTAATTAAAATGTAAAGCTATGTCATGCACGTGATTTTCCAATGTTTTTCCAACTGACATTGAGCAATATCCTGTCTGATATGCTAAATCTCAAACTATAAATGTTTCGAATTTCGATGTACTGATCCTTCAATCTAACACATCAACCTGATGACCGTGGAAGAGCAATTCTTGAGGAAGAATCTCGAAGATCTGGCAAAGAGAGAGCGAACGTGGAGCATCACGCCGTGAAGCGTGACCGGCGTTAGTTATGCAACGTTTTGATGTCTTGCGTCCTTGTTGCCCGCATTGGTATTATCTTGCTTAGAAGAATCAATTATAAATTGTTGCCTTGACGATATCTTCCGAAAGGAGTGGAGAAGAAGAAGGGAGACCCTTGGCGTGATCTCGATCAATCAGTATGCCATCACGGCTTTTGGAAAGAGCCGCGAAATTTTCAATTTGCTCGGTAGATACGAGACAAGCTTGTAAAAAAAATCATCAACTTGATTTATTCGCTGACATAGTTTAACCACAATCCATAGCAGATGCGTCTATTATTCATAAGAGAGATTTTTAGAGATATCCTGCAACGACTATTAAAACCATAATTTATACAAGTGTTGTACAACATACAGCTATAAATCAGCCAAGTATTTTTAGCACTTTACAAATGTTCGTGAGAATTCTCTCGTTATCATTCATAATTGCAGCATATCTATAATATTACTGGACATTTTATAGAAGATTGGGAGAGTTGTCGAGTAAGTTTCTTGACTAATCTCAATCTGCATAAATTTATTTTTTATATTAAAGTCTTATAATTTTTTTTAAATCACACAATTTAAGAGTATTAAAATTATATTAAATAATTGTACATTTGTTGACAAATCTATTATTTTGCATTTACTTTTCTTGCTGACAATAATTTGAAGTCAAATTTCATAATAAACAGCGAATTATCCATAATAATTATACATAAGAAGAATTAAATCTTTTTCCAATTACTTATATAGCAGAAATATTTTGAAGTTATTCGTATCGAGAAATTCATCTTTGTCTTACAAGCAAAAGATTTTATATTTGTTGTAAGTTATAGTATATAATCCAGACAGAGACCACTACTCGATCATATGATCGAATCATTACATGTTTTTTAATAAATTATAGCACATAAATACTTCCAGGTAAAATCATTCGATCACATGATCGAATTATTACTTTTTTTTATAAGTTATAGCATATAAATGCTTCCACACAAAAATCACTACTCGATCACATGATGATCAAATTATTATAGCATACAAATTTATTTATAAATTATGGCGTATATAAATGTGCTTTCAAACAAAAATCACTACTCGATTACATGATCGAATTATTATAACATAAATTTATTTATAAATTATAGCGTATATAAATGTGCTTCCAGACAAGAATCACTACTCGATCACATGATCGAATTTTTACTTTTTTTTTTAAACATGCATTGCATGTTTGATGATAGCATAAAAAAACGGGACAGTTTAACGAGTTGATAATAACGCAATGCGAGACACACGCAATAGCATTTACTGTTCACGCATAACAGTCGCACTTCTTTCGCCGCGACTTAAAATACAAGGCTGCCCGTAACTATGTCACTGTCAATCAGACTCATCGGTATGTATAACGCTTTCCAAATGTAGTTGTTGTGCCAGGATATTTAATTATTTTCATGGTCCGTGGTCGGGGAAAAGACCTTACCACATCGTTTCTGAATTCGATTGTCAATTAATCAACCACTTAGCCGCCGCGCGCCGGTGGAACGTTTATGTACCAATGATGTCACAAAAATGTCTGACATGTACTTTTTAGAGATGAAGATTATTACTTCCTGGATCAACGTGTTTTTAGACAATAAAGAACATTTTACAATTATACTCGTAGTTTTAATATCCCTCTATTTGTAAAGGATTGTCCATCATAATATTTTGTATATTATATTAAAGAGGCATACAAATAAAAATAATAAAAGTCTAAGATATTAAGAAATGTTTTGTTTAACGTCATGTAAACAGTCTGTAAAAATTATTTTTAGCATTGTCAAAGTGGAAAATTTAAACAATGATTACTTTCCTATAATAATAATATTTTAATAATAATCATATCAATTTTAACAATCAATATCAATTATACAAAGAGATCTGCGTATAGGAATATGTTTGATTTAGATAAACATCTGATAGTCATAATCATCTCGTATTCATGCATGTGGACTTATCGATTAAATATTATCATTTAGCATTAATTTCGCCTAATTTTTCACAGCCAATTGGTATAAAATGATAAAATCATTACGCAGCTTTTGTGACTCATTACTAATCAAACAGTAGAACGTTCATTGCTTTTGCCGCAGCTGCGAGCGAGGCGCGACCTTGTTACACGCTCGAGTGTAATTTCCAGTGGCGAGATGGGTGCCAGCCTATCACGCAGCATAATTAATTCGTTAGCGGCTGCGATTGATGTTGATTATCCGCTGGCCTTATGTAAACGCGGAGGAAACTGACTCTTGTTCGTAGCACTCGGGCTTTCCGTACACTTCCGTACCGCGTGCTAGTCGCGTCGAGAAACTTTCGTGCCATTAATCGGCGCACCTTGCAACTACGTGTCGAAAAATGCGCTCATTTTTTTTTCTCTTGGAATTCTGTTAACGGCCGTCATAATTTCCGTGCGCACAGCATGGTCCAGCTTGTACGTGAGAGATTGCACGAGGAAAAAAATCTACGTTAAATAACGGGCCATTACGTTTTACGTTTAAGCATTCTTATTATAAGTTTTAAAAGCGCATGGAATACGAATAGCCTTAAAATACACTAATCTTACAAATACTGTAATATATAGCGAGTAAATGCTGTACAAGTTTAGAAATCGCTGTATCCGAGGAAATATGATATAATATCTGTGAAATAACATAATATATATGATGTAATATGTAACATATGTAATACATGTTAAGGTTGCACGTGCGTAACATACTTGCACCTAACGTAAGAAGAAAATGTATCATTTGCTGCAGGCAATGTGCCTCATAATTTGCAGCTCTCGTGAATCAATGAATTTGTAACAAAAGTTAGATTGCATATTCCTGCGCCCAGGAACACGACAATTATCAAATGACTCGATTGATGCTATCCCTTCGTAACAGCAAGGCGCGAGTCATCGTTTTCTTGGAAGTACGGAATCAGCAAAATCATCGAAATCGACGGCTATTTTTCTAACATCCGTCTATCGTACTAATTAGCATCTTCTTGGTAAAATCCAAAGAATAATGCATATTGTTCTATTGATTATTCCATTAAGTTTTACGTCATTCTTAACGCGAATCTATTAATAATTTTAAGTAATATTTTACGATTAATTCTGCAGGGCATAATGACGCACGATTACTTGTTCTTGTTTGTAACTTTGCATTAAAAAGATTTAACACGTAGTTATATCACACTTTAACTATGGATTATTTATTCATGGCATTTATTCAGTAAGCTTAAAGTTTAAGAATATATTGCAAAATTTTATTAAGTTCAAAAAATGTAAATTGATTAACAGTTTAAATTTTTTTCTTCAAATAAGTTAAAGTTTTAATAATTTCATATAATTTTATTTTTTCCGAGCAAAATTATGCTGAAAGAGAATTCGATGGTAGAAGTTTAACAGCAACGCGTCAGAAAAAAATGCGGATTCGGCCCACGTAAATAAATTTCATATTTTCACATCGACTTTATAGTAACTTTTCGAACACCTGTTTCGATTTCGCTCTTGCATCAATGCTTATTGAGATTCGTGGGTTCATGTCATGTCCCTGCAGCATGTAGCTCGATACGCGTGGGTGAATAATCGCTGATTCTCTTCCTGATTCCTTTGCCATTACAGAAAAGAGTCTGTTGCTTTTTATAGAATCAGTAATTTGCATATCAAAATTTAGGAAAATTAGAAAATAACATTTTTATAAATGTTTAGGTAAAGTATCTCATTATACAATAATTATACGACATAATATAAGCACATTAATAATGATAACAAGTTGAAATGAAATGTTCAAATCAACCGGTTGACCGCAGACAGCTCGGACAGAATATTGGCAATTATTTACTCACGCCGAATCAATATTGACGTAATCGTGTAACGTCAATTAGCAAAACTTTTCGGTGCGCGGTATGCGCGCGTAATATATTATGAAAACAATGCGAAGAGATAATATGTGGAGAAAAGAGTCTTTCTTGTGTTCGCACGTGACTCTTCTCTTCGATCGCTGTGGAATTCAGCTCGATTATCGCTCGAGACGGGCATACCATGAATAAAATATTGATCTTGCGCAGTAAAAGGATCGGTGCCTTCGTCATTATACATAAGTTCAGTTAAAGAAGTCTCTATCGTGCTGCGACTCGTACGAGTCTCTATATTGTCTTAGTCGCGATATGAGAGGCAGACGAAAAAGAGAATACAGCCGAGGTTTAAGTTATCGCATTCCTTCTCGGCGCAAACCGTACACGGGCAGTTCTATTCATCCCGAGAAGGTGTATAGTTTTATTTTCCTCTGTTTCTTGCGTAAAACATCTTCGCGAGAAGGTACCTACAAGTAGTCGCCGCCTTTGCCTATAATACAAAACGGAGGGAAAGAAAAGAGAAAGATCAATATAGAACTGGTTATTATCATTCTAACGCGAGAGAATACAGCTAACACAATTCCATCCGGAAACAATGTTTCAATGTCAGTTCATGTATAAGAGGATACGTAAGAAATTGCAGAAGAATCGTGAACGGCGCAAAACATCATGGGAATCTTAGTCGTTATTTCTAGTTGTCGGAGAAATGCCATAGAATTTCTGCTAGATTAACTCTTGATATATTTTGTAAGAAATAATCAAAGTGAACTTTTTTAGAGCTTATTGCAGAAGTTACGATAAATAATTGACGTCACAGTCGTTCCGACAATTGCATTACTCATATCTTGATACTGAAATCACATTTTCACGTCATGAGCTTTCTGATGGAAAAAAATATCAATTTAAATATAAAATTTTTTATGCTGCAGTTTGAAATCGTGTCAATGCAGTAAAGACGGGACATTTCATACTTTTAAAATAGACTACATATTTTAAATTCTCTTATATCTGAAAAAAATACTGCAGCACATCTTTTTAATTGAATTCGTTTATTACAAGTAACTATGCAATAAGCTCTATCATCGACAAACTATTCTTTTCTTCTATCTATAGTACTTGCGTATTCAAGTCGCGGAAGCTGCATCGAATGCATCTGAACACAATGATCGTAACCACGAGTAGTTATTGAGAAAGCACACACCTTGGCAATGACTTGACCAGTCATGGAATCATTACGTCAATTTCCAAATACAGTCCGATCGATTAAATTAGCTGACAATAAATAAACCGAGTTCGATGAACAGAAGTGTCGATACAGGAACTGCTTTTCACGCTGAAGATAGAATGACTAGGAACTTAGAACGGCGCCAACGTGCTAACATCAGTTATTCTGTTTACGGATGACGATCCGTTAATGTCTTCCTTATCCAATAGATTACTTATGAACACAGACATGCAAGATCCTAATAATATAATAAATAATGTAAATATATGGTAATTGTTTCGTACAATAAATTAATATTTAACGCCAGAATAAAGTAAGCATAAATTTAGCAACTATAAAATTATCTAAAAAATCATTCTGTAGGTACAGAAAGAGTCCTTTAATTTAATTAATAAAATAAAACATAATAAAATTAATCTATCCGTACCACAGATTTTTTAATAAGTACAAAAGAAGATGAAAAATTAATAGCAAATCGTAAAGTTAGATAACAGGCAATTTTTATCAAATATAATTATTATAAACTTTACAATTTAAATTTATTATATATACATATATCAATCTAGTGATAAAAATATATTAATAAATTATATTAATGCCTTATGCACATTTTCATACCTTATTCTTTTTTTATTTATATATACACAGAGAAAGTTTTATAATAAAAATCATTATGGTAAATAATATACGTGGTCCAAGGAAGTAATTATTAAAATTTTTACTGTTTTTCATCAAATTATCATAGAATTTATGCTACTTATGGTATAATTTTCTGAATTTTTTTCTTATAATCCGTGATTACTAATGTACATAATAATTTGTACTATAAAATTTTCTCCGTGTAATTATGTATTAAAAAATACTTCGTGGTTCGATTTTGTGGTTATAAAATGAAAAAAAATTAATACGCTTAATAAATGATCATTATTTTTAAGTTAACGAGCATATTCATCGAGCGTATCGAGCAAGGATACTTGCTGTGCAGATGTCTTAATTACCGTTACTCATCGCTAGCTAAGTACTCAATGCCAACAGTATCATGTACATAATAGAAAAAAAATCTTCAATCAAACATCTAATAAAATTAGCAAATATAGATAATAAAGATAGTTTACTATCAATATTACTTATCTTGAGCACAAAATAAATATGCTCTTTAAAACTACATCAAATATAATAAAGAATTACAAATAAAATTTAATAAGAATTAAAAATATCAATATATTATTAAATTAAAAAATCATATTTAACAATTTATGCTTAAAAGCATTGTATTATTTTTTTTCATTTCGCAATACGTGACTTCGCCGCCCATGCATTATATCGAGAGATTTTCGAAAGTGTCTTTTTGCAATCGCTTTCACTCGATCCGTCTCATTGTTCTCATATATCAGCCCACCCAAAACCTTGTACTCAACTCATCTCATCTTTCAAAGCATGCACGTAACGCACACAATTTATCTTGGAGCACAAAGGAAGTACGTCATATGAATAATATGCATTTATACATTTGCATTAAAATATATAATACTCGAGGCGTTAATATATTATTTTGAATCAAATAAGAAAAAAATATTACGTATATTACGTTAAATTAGAGAACAGTTGCTACCGCCTTTGTCTTTCAAATCAATTTGTATTTTCTGACATTTTGCTGGCGCGGAAAGAATCTGTACGGTTGTCGAGCGTGACTATAAATTTAAACCGCGCGGAGAAATGGAGAAGGACAGGCATAGTAGGAATTGAAGAAACAAAATTGCAACATAGCGCGGTTGTCTGGCCGGCAAGAGCGATAAAAGGCCTTGGCGAGCCTTGACCGGTGGACCGTTACTTTACGCCATCCACAGCAACTTAGGTTCCCTATTTTCCTTTTACCTGTACAGCTCGTTGTAAAACCACCTCCATTCTGGCTTTTCAATAAACTCATCATTATACTTCTTTCTTAATTCATTGATTATTCATAGAAAAAATATTCTTTTTGTAGCGGAAAATAAATGCTAACCACAACGAGTTACATTACATACCGCAAAGGAAACAGAAAAGCCTTTGAAGTTTTCCTTAATGATTGATATGATAGTACAGATACTACTTCTGCAGACTAGAATGCAACACGCACCGATGTAAATTACGATTATGAGCCACCTTGCGTAATAGTTTTCATTCATACAAATCTACGATGTCTCATTGCTACTAATGACCACAAATTAATAGAAGGATAATCAAGGAGTTTGATATTACGTATCTAGTAATTGTAATCATTACAGTTTTCTCCGTACTATTTCTATCAGCGTAATTTAAATTTTACGTTACAATATATTAAATCTTGAATTTTTCAATAATACATCTTCCATTATTTCTATAAGATTTTAATTATTTTATTTTGTGTGACAATATATCATATATTTAATATTTCAATAAATACTTAGATATTGGCTACAAATATAATTTTTCTACAACTAATAAATGTTAATAAAATGGTTGCGTAACATATTCTTTTGTTTTATCCTACTACGCTCATAATATTATAACGTTTTGTTCATGTTAACATTGGATTACTAGGAAATATAGATGAGACATTAGCAAAACATCAGAAAAACATACGTATGATAGAAAATTTTTCATTCAAATTTATTCATTTATATAATTAGTGTGATACTCTTTGAAGAATTTCCTATCTCGCAAAGTATCTTCGCGAAGCGTTCAGGTAAAGCAGCAGAGCTTAATTCCTACATAACAGTTATCGAGTTTGTACGACATCACGACAGTGACTCACGTTTCAGTAATATTTAGCATTCCGTTTGTGATATCGAAGCGAGTGTGGCGAACCAACCACTTCCTATATAATTCTTTAGTCTGTGTCGCAAACCTCTATCACGTTTGAAACATTAGATAAAATATATCTCTATATTTTTGGACGATTTTTTTACGTTTCGCAAACATTTTTATTTGCATTTTGCACAATTAATGTTCATAAAACAATACATGTATGCATTGAAATATACCCCTGAAAGATGTCTGAAAGGCATTTGAAACACGTTTGAAAGATTAAAATGTTTTACAGACGTCTTTACGATGGTCTAACGCGTTGTGTTGTTTGCGATGTTATCGCTTAATGATTACAAAATGCTCCTTTCAGCATCAGTACGTCTTCGAGCCTCATCCGAACAGCACTCAACGCGTAACTACGCAATTACATTTATCTGTGCAGCGCTCAGAGACGCTCCTGCACTATTTAGAAATTAGTCACCGTATTTAAACGGCAGCATAAATCCACGTGCCCGATTTTGCACTGAAGCCGCGAAACGTGCAGAGAAAGGACTAAAAAGGAAACGCTTCTGCACCGGGGTTAAATTGCCGCATTATGCTATAACGATCTTGCATAAACGCTCGACATCTGGCTGACTACACGCAGCCATCGCACAACGTTCTCGCCCATTCACTCGGGGAGACCACCGAGAGCCTGTCATTGACGTTCACTCGCGCGTCAACCTTTACGACCCGCATCAACGTCTTCCTCGACCCCACATCAGAAAAAAACGCTGTCCGATTGATCATAAAAAATGCCGCGTCTTGTCGAGAATGCGCTAATTTATTATCCTTAAAACACGATACTTTATGAGTGGCAGGCCGCGTTATCCGTCGCGCTGGAACGCTCTGGTATGCACTTCTTTAACAACGTTTTTTTTACGTCGTTCGGCGAAATGAAGAATCGACCGTGCGCGGAATAAATATGAGGCTTGTCGAGAGTGTACGGGAAGTGTCCAAGTTACAGATGACCGAACGCGATGTTCACATGATCTTGCACTATGAACTTATCACTGATTAATTGTTATAAAACAGATGTACAAAGCTAAAACAGAGCTCATTATTATTATTTAATATTAACAAAACAGAGATCTTTCTACTAAAAATTGATCATGTCCTTCGCAAGCGTATCTGTATATTGGATGAACAGGATTATGTTATATATAATCGAAATAGTCGCTGAATATTTCTTATATGGAAGCGTTTGAGAATTTTAATAAAAAAAAAAGAAGAGAGTGACATTTAATCATGTCATGTCACGAAGATAATTTGCCAAGTTCTTATCTGAATAAGAATGGAACATTTTATATGCAAATATCCGTCATGCTCATCAAATTCAGAATTTAGAACCTAAGCAGCTGTCACAAACACTCTTGTGAATAGATGCGGCTTTTGAAGTCTGCTATCAGACATTGCAGTTGCATCTAAGAATACTATACACGTCACTTTAGCATACAATTAAACTTTTTTATCAATTTTAGCTTTCAATATTTTTATTCAATATTTTAAATTATTATTAGTGCTTATACTATGTGTGATAAGGAAGTGTGTTGTTTTTCTTGATACAACTTGCTATGCAACACCAACGTATCGATCATTTAATTACGTTCTTACATCCTTAATTAGGGTATATTTAAACTTAATTACAATATTATTTTATATAAACTGGTTAACATATTTTAATAAATTTTGAAATAATTGGTGTTATTGTTGCATTCAACGACAAATGTAATATGTATTTGTTAGCAATTTATTATTCCACGATTTTGTATGCAATTAAAGATTTTAATGATTATTGTGTCGTAGTGATAGTCTTTTAATTTTATATTTACGTTTTTTACTCTTGGGAAAAAAAACCTGATGAAGGTTAGCAAACAAATTTTGTGGATTAATTAACGGTAATGGTTTCTCCCAATTGTAGCCAATGTAATGGCTACAATTGTTACGTTATCCATGTATGTACAAGTACGTATACTCATGTATGGGGCACGTGGAGAGATTCGCGGGCGTGTTGCTGTATACGTATGAAAAACGTAGGACATTGCTTCCTACCATGACCCACTGACACACAAATAACAAAATTACCAAATGCCCTTCCGTTGTTATTTAATATATTTTAACAAGTATATCCTCACATATTTACCCATGAAACTAAAAGCGATCAACGCAATTCTTATATTTTCTCTGCTGACAGACGGAATCTCACGTCCTGCAACATTATACAATTGATAAATATTGTCGGAGAAAAGCGATGTCAAAGTCTGATTCAGTTTCAAATATCGATTTTGATAGTATGTGTTTTAAGAATGTCGAAATTCGACGAAATAAATTAAAAAATGTATAATATTGTCATACTTTGACTAGTGTCCAGAAATTTCTTTAATAGTTATATTTAAAAAAGAGTGAACTGTAATAAATTTTCTAGAAGCACTTTATCATAGTGTGAAAATAACTTTGCGGTTTCATAACTCGCATGAAAAAAGCAATATATTCTTTATAGTAAAAAACTGAATATTTGTTCGTGGGATAAATCTAATGTTATGTTTTGCAAATTACTTTTTTTAAATGTACTTTAAAGTTTATAATAACTTATAAATTTGTTATAGTAATATAAAAGAGTTTACAATAGTTTAAATATATTTAACAATAAGAAACCTATAATTTCTAAATTTTTTAGTCCTATTAGGATTGGACTTGGTGATGCACATATGTCTCTGAAAAGACGTTTTTTTATTAATCACGTCACTATAAAAGAAAACCTTAAAATTGACAAGAAGGTAACAAAAACATGTATAAGATATGAAAAAAGATAAGAACAAAATAGCGTTTATAATTATAACTTGCAATTAATAGATAATTAAAATAAATTTTATGTATGTTTATTCTGCGAAAGTACTTAAAAACATTTATTGTTAGCATTTAACAAGAAACGCATTCACGTTTATTTCCGCATAATAGTCTGATTAAGTTGTACAATAAATATCAATGGTAACAAGTGTGCTATACGCTAGGTAAATGGCATAATCGATAGATAAAAGGACATAATTGTGTCTCACGTAAGTATGTGTGGATCAATTTTATGGTTATTTTTGTAAAATTGCAATATGCGATCGTGTGATCATAATTATTGATTGGTGTGTATACTGCGCGTTAAAAAAATATAGTTAACAACGGCGCCGCAGCTTCCCGTAATTACGGCTGACAAGCAGAAAAATCACTATCAAAAGGAAATAATCTTGTTTACGCAATTCCAACGATCGGAATACAATCACCGAGATCGCGTCAAAGGAATTTATTTCATCTAAGTGGTTAACGCAATTTATTATTTCATCTTACGCGTCGCCACAATTACTCTCCCGTGAGTAATTTTCGCTCTTTTGATACTTGTCATATCAGCTGTGAGTGAATTTATCGTACACACAGTAATCGCGCGGTACCGTTACGGTCTTGTGAGCACAGCAAGTCAGCCACTCTGAATGCGGCGGACGTCCGGTACAACTTTTCAAATCTTTCTCCCCTGGAGAGGCGTAATACTTGTTGTGCTTTTCTATTTTACATTTCAAGTAAATATTCTATTTCTGTAAGTTGATAAGTCGCAACACATGTGTCATTTTATATGTGCTATGAAAAAAAAAATATTATTCCGAATAAGACATATTTCAAAACATTATATTTAGAATTATACTGACATTTGACACCAATAAACACCCGCAAAGCATAATTTGATGATATTGACACAGCTTATAACATGAAATCTTATCGTAAATCAGGATGTCAAATTTTAACAAATGAATCATTCATCTTCCATATGAATGGAAACAAATGACACAGTGCATAATGCCATTATAAAACAATGGTTGACATATCCACTTTACAACATCTCTAAAACTGCATTTCACTCTGACCTCATTTATGCTACCTCTGTGCGATATGTAAGAATTTATTTTGCATTTAAAGTCATTGTTTCTAAAGCAGCTAAGTCCCTGAATGCCACTTATTAAAAAGTAATTCTAATTCGTTCATTTGTTTATCTCTAAATGTGAGTTTATATTTAGAGAAGAAAGGTGCAGAAAATAAAATTACAAAATAAACGCGAAGCCTCTTACTGTTTCCTCTTATTACGTTACCAGTAGTGCAACTGACCGATATTTAATTTCACCATAAAATGTTCATAGTGAATTTATGTTCGGGAAACGTAACGTACAAGCAGCGTGTCTTCGAAACTCGTAAAATCGATTTAGCCGTGACACACTTTTCGCTAATTCCCTAGCCGGTTTCGAAGCGTACATGCCGTTTACGATTTTGTAGAATAGTCTAGCTGTTACCGATTGTACATTCGTATCGACTGTATTAAAGCGAAGCGGCTTGTTGAAAGCGAAATTATGCGATAATTCGTCCATAAAATTCTTCCTTTTTCCTCTTTCGCGAACAAAACCAGTTTCACGTGCGCCCGTCATGCGAAGCAAAGCATCATCGATTTATTAATATCCATGACTTCAACTGATTAATCAATAAGTTGTGACAATACTTTTCAGCCGAGCGATTATGCGTATAGTTTAGGAACGTCTAAAGTTATTATATTATAGAATCGAGAAAGCGCTGATATTTTCCAAACTCTTTTTAAGTAAAGAGAATGCTCGACAAAGAGAAAAGAGCATACATGGTAGCCGAACAAAGTTCATTCACACAACGAGGAAGTCCGGACAATACTCGTAAACGAAAAACGTATATTCCGTCCATTTTTATAACTCGGAAATAGAATTATTACATCGCTGTAATTTATTAAACAAAGTATATTACGGATATTTATCATTAATAATTCATTCTTAAATTTCTTAGTTTAGGATGCAAGGCGTTCAGATGAATACATGAGTGTTGATTAACGCAACTGTATTTTTTTTTTTCAATAGCATTCATTTAATGTGGATTTATTGTAACACAAAAGAATAAAGATCAAAGAATATGGAAGAAATAAACAATAAAAACTTTTTCACATACATTTTTTATTTCGCATATCAAGCGACGCGGTACCGGTCGAAATATAAAAAAAAATCGTGCCGTGTGATGCAAACTTCACTGCGCAAATGTCGCGGTGTTATTAAGTTTTATCTAGAATTCAGCTCAAATTCACTTTCAGTTAAAATATCTCAGAAACTAAAATTATATAAAAAATCTAATAACAATTTTATTATACAATATTGATGCGAGTTTTCGATTGCGACCAGTTCGATTAAAACCAGTACACTCAATCCTGAGATTTCGAGATCTCGTAAGATTTACATTTTTTATCATAAGCTAAATATTATGTGAAACTGGTTTTTGAAAAATCGAAGTTTTATGTACAAAGTAAGTTTCCATGACAAAGCCAAAATTATTATGTGTAATCAATTTAAATAAGTTCTTTGTTTCTTTTTCAGATGGCGTGGCTCCGTTTACAAGCTAATCTGGCGGGAATTACTGGCGTACCTGTTCTTCTACTACCTCATAAATTTTACATATCGATACGTGCTCAATGAGCAGCAGCGACTGTGAGTACATAAACATCCCGAATTCAAGAAAAAAATTCTCATAAATTTCACTCTATACGAGAAAGCTGAAGGCTAAAGAAATTTGAAACAGGAAAAGAAATGCTTCGAAATGAAATGTAACCTCATATATTGATACTGGAGCGACGGCGTACATTTTTTCATTAAATTTTTTCTCGCGTCCGGTGGCGTTTATACCCGGTCATAATTTTAATTCTGTATACAATTGCCTCGAAGGAAACGCAGAAAGCATAATATCGGATTTAGCGGATTATACTCAAGGCGATAATGCGGGGTGGGAAACATACTCAATGTATGTATAAATAATTTCAGCAATACAATATGTCTGTCTCTTAATCGTGCAAGAAAAACAGCGATTTAATTCCGCACTTTCCACTGATTATCAACTCGTTTGTCGCGTTCTTATCACGAACAACGCCGAATTCAACCATCATCCTGGCGCATGAGCGTACCTGCCATAACTGTATTTTATGGACGTAGATAAACCCGTGCAATATCAACCTTGGCCCGCCAGCAAATCTGAAGGTCCCAACACTTTGATCATGGTCACGCGAATCATCGGTTAACATCGAAGAATTTACAATACCTTTTTATTAGTATGCATTGTTGTATTTTTGCCACGCAGGACACTCGGTAACCTTTCCTTCATAATGTTTGATCGGTTGCAAATATGAAAGAATTGAGCGATGAAGGTCTATCGTATGTAACAATAAGTAACAATTTATAACTTAATATATAAAAATACCAATATATAAAAATACTGAATTCTAATAATATCAAAAACATGCAATTGTTTTTTAAGTTTTTAAGCATTTGTTGCTATGAGATTGCATAATAATTCTGCATTGTAAACTATTTTATTTCATTGTTTGCCAAATTAATCGATGAATTCTGTATTTGGCAACGCAATATGCAATTTTGTGTCTTCACCGCGAAATCATTAAAGAATCGCTATGGGTGACTTGTATGATCCAAGGATAATCAGTAGACTCCTACAGTGAATGCAAATGATTGTTTAACTGCAAGTATAATTACGACGAAGTATATTTAAATACACTGAGAAAAAAAGTAATTGATTCAACAAAACATTTAGTTGCGGGCTGCCAACGAAAGATATACTTAAAATAATAATATTTGCTGTTAATGCAAGTGCAATAACGTTGATTGGACTATGTATTTATTTAGCAATACCATATATTGTTGTATTGAATATATCTTTTGGCAGCCCGCAACTAAAAAAATTTGTTGAACCAATTACTTTTTCTTCTCAGTGTAGTAATACGATAAGCTTATGCTTAAAAATCGTGATAATTCACATAAAGTGATGTATTATTATGTGATATATTTATATTATATTTAAATATTTACGTTACATATTAATTTTCTTATAATTTTCTTAAACGTCAATGTAATTAAATTCATTGATCACTTACAGTGCGCGATTTCTAAAAGAATTCTTTTAATGTGTCCTTTACAAGGGAACTACATCATGATACATCATGGAATGTGTTGGACAAGCCGTCCGTGTCCGGCATTAAAAAAGGATATAAAAACGTAACCTGTTATTTATGTGTGGGCCTAAAAAGGGGGATAAAGAAATGCCAGAAGAAAGCACAAGGATATAAAAAGATTTCTCCTTTACATCGCTTCGATGCGTCCGCGCTAAATTTAGAACTGTAGAGATGGTTTAAGGCAGGTTTACGATCAGGTGTAAAGAATGAAATAAGAAATTTGGCATTACTGAATAGGGCTAAGCGGTACTATATGCGCAGTACTAAGATTAATCATCCTTCATTGAGATTCCAAGATTTCTTTTGCAATTTCAGATTTATCCGACAACTTCTTTTTTAGACGTAAATATAAAATACTCTCTTCGTGTTTCGATATACGTGAAAATTAAACACTTGTAAAATTTTTTTTTTCAAATTATCAGGTTATTTTGTTGAGTTTGTTTTGTATTTTAAAACTATAAAATGTTCTCTCCATGTCTCGATACACGTAAAATAAAATTTTTACGATAGCTCGTAAAATTTGTTTCCAATTTTTTGTCAGATTTCATTGTTGAACGTATTTTGTATCTTTGAGAAGGTATTTGATACTGTTGCATCGTTATTCAAACGGCTATACACGTGATATCAATATCATTTCCTTGTGGCCATGATATTGTACGTTCAGGTAACAGTAAGTCAATATTACCTCAAGAGACCCCGCGAATGCGGTGCCAGTTATTCGCAGAAATTCCAACATAAACCTACTTACTGAAAAATCCTGGAATCGAGGCGTTAATCGTTCAGAATTGATGCGTGAAGTCGTAAAAATAAAGACTACTACTTTTATGCGTGGTGATTGCGCTCTTCTTAAAATGACCCGTTGCAAGGCAATAAACGATATTGACGAGCAAAGTGAGTAAAGAATCAAAAGTGCCTATAAGACTTTTTCGATCAAACTAATTAGCGCTTTCGCTTGTAATGACGCACGCAAATAATGGTATCACCTCAACCTTGCTCCACCTACGCGAGTTTGTAAAGAAAATTTTTATCTAAAATATAATAAGCTTTAATATTCGAATAAGTGCAAGTATTTCGAGTGCATCAGCCTTCTGCAAGCTCTCTCATATAACCTTTCTTTATTCATATTATTACTCTTCTTTAATCTATAACTTATTATGACAACAATATAAGAATACGGCTAAAATGTATGTATATACATAAGAAGATTTTGTTTTAACATAAAGTAGAGTGTCTGACGAAAGTTTGATTAACTGATAATTGTATTCAAAAACTTTTTTTTCAGAATTTTTGAAAAAATTCGATATTACTTCGACAACTCAAGCGAGTCCATACCGATGTCGTTCGTTCTGGGATTCTACGTGAGCCTTGTTGTGAAAAGATGGTGGGAGCAGTACAAGCTTTTGCCCTGGCCAGATAATCTGGCTCTCTTCATCAGCGCTGCCATTCCTGGAAACGTAAGTAAAACCTGCTCATCGAGAAGAGGTTTCCTTTGTTGGTTTCAAACATGATTAGAAATACAGTGGCAATAAAGCTACTTCTTCTTAGAAAGCTAAATGCTGTTCTTATTTGTAAAAGTATTGCGAGAAACAAAAATATTTTAGAACTAAAGAGGAGTTGGGGCGATCTTTTTAACGAAATAAATTTTTTTCCTGTGAAAAGATAGCGTTAATAGATACAGCCTTGCTTTGGGTAGTCGTTCGTGTTACATTTGTCTTATTACGCTAATGAATTGCTGTGACACGTTTTGGTGTCGTTAACCTAAGTAGATGCCAATTCATGCCACGCCCAGAAACAAAAAATATACGGAACGGAAGATGATCCTATAATTTCGTAGCCAATAGCAAAGTTAGCTTTTTTATTCTTTCATAGCTAATATAAATGCGATGAACACATAAAATAATACATTATTTAAAATCTTAACATCAGTAATATCACCATTTGTGTATTTGTAATTGTAATTAGTTTAACTGTGATAAGCAGGTTTGTTTAGCGACAAAAATAAAGTTATCCTTCTTTAAATCAGAACGGAACTATTTTCACAAGTTAAATATAATTATTTTCATTTTACTACGTTAAAAATGTACATTATCCTTGATGTCTCTATTTCAAACAATCATCGTTGTCCCAATAACTAATCTCAATAAATTTTCTAAGAAAATACTTGTTATGTGTGATTATTTTCTTAAATTCTTTTGCGACGATCCCGCTGTAGAGCTTCAATTTGGACAATGAAGACGGGTTTGGTGCAAGCTTCCACTTCTGGTCAATGACACAGTGTCGGAGTGAAAGTGCAACGTACCGTGACGAAAAAGAAGGACGAACCAACGCGCGCGCATTTATGCACATTTTACACATACACGTATATTTTTCTTAAACATATTCTCTTCTTCCACACATAGCGATCTATTATTACTTGAATCAATTTCTAATGAAACATAAGTATATCCATCGGTCATCAACTGTTTTAACTAAACTCGCGCGGTCGACTTGCAACCCTCAATTGCTACCAACATTACACTAACAGAGCAAAAGTCGATCAATCGGCACTAAACAATTTAATCGTCTCCTTATGCAATCGCTTTCTTCGCCTTAGCTGTATCACTAATTTCATATATTAAATCACACGGAACGCGCGTCCAGAATGCAATGATTTTCGAGAAAGTTCCGAGAAAAAGCGGTGTTTCATTGCACCACGATGTCCCGCCATGCGTACGGTTTATTTCTGCTGAAAATATCGTTATGGATCTTTAAACCCAAAGTTAGACAAGGTGTTGCGTTTATACCGCAGTGCATGAAGGAACATTGGTTTAATTTCATGGTTTTCTGACGTTTATTATCATTGCAATATCGAAGAAAGATACATGTACTACCTGTGCTACGGCATAAATTTTGCAGCATTCCGCCAGTCTGCCTTCTGTCATTCCATCAGCGCGAGAAGCATTATCGCGTTTATGTACAATAACTTCTTCAACGGATGATTCATTGTGGTCTTTCAATTTGCAATATAGTAACAATCTCGACTTCATCAATAAATTTGCGCGATGCAAAATATCTAATTTATATTATAAGTAGTAATATAAGTAGCGATATAAGTACATTTGTCTTTATATAAAACAAAACGTGGGTAGACATTTACATGAAATTAAAATGGTCCTGCGAATTTCAAATTCTATTAAAACAACTTTTGATGGAAACTCTAAATAAAAATAATATTGCGCTAGACGTGCAATTTCAAATGAATTAACAACATTTCAAGTTACCGTAAGCGGTTGATGGGTTCTTTAACGAATTTTCGATTCAAAGCGCAGCGTGCATGCAATTACGTTCGTACGGTGCAGTGGATCTCTAGGAACGACGGGTTCCGATGGAATTTTTGCACGTAGGTAGGAGACAAGGTCCTCAGCCACGGAACGAGCCCACGGTTATATACATACAACCGTGCGTGGTCATGTAATCGCGTAAAACAGAGTGTCGGATTTGTGAATGAGCGGCACCACACGGCTCCTGAGCTACGCCTTTCATTGAAATCTAATTGAAATGCAGGTCCCGCGAGATAGGACGATCGGTGTTCGGCTGCTACCTTTCCCCGCGAGGAGGGTCATTCGCAAGCTGCCAAACCGAGCATTTTACATGCGCGACGGGTAAGTCGCAGAATTCCGAGGAAGGAGCTGTCTCATTTTTCGTACGTGCAAATAAAAGATGACGAAAAGACCGTCGAAGAGATAACGGTGATCATCACTGAATGTCGGAACAACCGATTTAAAAAGATCAGAAATACGGGAAGCAAGAGGAATTGTTAAAAAAATGGAGAATTGTTATCTTCTTTTTTATTTTCTAAGATTTTCTTTTTTTAATGCGGTTGTAACTGTGAGCAATAAGAACTTAACGTAATTTCTTACGATAGCTCTACGTGCCTGAGAAGGTTTATAGTTCATCGTCGCTACAAACGAGGAATGCAAGGAACTTTCGTGGAGGCGAAGATAATTAATGCATGATGTATGTGGTATCGACAGTACCAAGAAAAAGATATTTAGTAACATAAACTAACTTCGATTTCTTTTGCAAAGTCACCTAAATATTTCCAACCTTTGACTCCCTTCAAAAGTTGCGACTATTCAAGCATACGGAAAATCTGAATGTCGACATCGTCGATCATTTCCGATTAAATTGATATTCCTCCAAGCGATTGCGGCCGTTGATGGATTGCAAAATCGCGCGATCGATTACAAAAGTGCGCGTCAGTGTCCAAGAAAGAAAGGAAAATAGCAGGTGTCACTGAGTTTTTTTCGATTGATACTAGAACAGTTTAAAACGGTAGCAGAGTGAGTATGCACAAGGAAAGGCTCGTAATGTCGGGCCAAGAGAACAAGGGGAAAGTATGCACGAGACGTGGAAACGTGTCTGGCATTTATTGAAACGAATTTTGAAGTTGGCACCATTTTCGCTACCGATACCGATTTAGTGCAAACTCGGATTTTTATCGAAGTCGTGCATTTAAACATAGTGAACTGTTTTAAAATTTATATTATAATATTAGCGCGAGCGTGCCTACTGCCGTTCGCGTACAAGCTAGCTTAAAATTAGTAAGAATTTGCATCAATTTGTATACATATAGCTTAACTTTACACTTGATTTACTTTCCATCTTTTTCTATTTTTTTAAAATACAAACTTTTCACCTAAACGATACATAAAGTATAATCGACGTCTATTTACACATCTGTTTCAGGATGAACGGGGGCGATTGATGAGACGCAACATCGTGAGGTATGCTGTACTCGCGTACGTCATCACGCTGCAAAGGATTTCGCTCCGCGTTAAGAGGCGTTTCCCGACTCTTCAGCATATGGTGGATGTAGGTTAGTAAGTTACATTTTCGAAATATATATTTAGATAATATACGTACTAGTATGCGAAACGCGGTACAAACGATAAACTTAAACTGCTCGCGTGTGATATTGATAATTAACATATATGGAAATGGAATATGATTTTGCAAAACATTTATTGCTATGATCATATTTAATTTATGAAAACAGAGCACAAATTAATTAATTACATTTGTCGCTCCGACATTCACATCCAAAAACGAAATTGTCTCGACAAAATGTCCTAAACAAGAATATAATAACAGATTCTCAAAATAAATCATCTCAAAATGAATTATAATTAATCTTTTGTCGTTATATGTGAATCATTATTTCCTGAGGAGCATTATACTTGGCCTTGACTTCCACGGATCGTTGCGATCAAGTGCTACTTTTTATGATCTCTATTATTATCCGCGTTTTCAATAAACGTTACTTTCAAATCTTTACACAATATTTTCTCCATATGAATTGTTAATCTCCAGAAAATTAATCCTCAGAAATTAATTAATTTTATTCTAAATTATGTAAATATTTAATGTATTGTTCAATTAATTTAAATTCTCACTGTAATTACTTTTAACTTGTATAAATAATTCTAACACATCAAGAAGAAATTGTATCTAAAATTTTTAAAAGATCTTGAAATATTTTCGACAATTATTCTAATAATACTCTCACGCAATATTACTGTTGATATAATGAATGTTATTATTGGTATTTCTTCCTGCTTACGATTGCTGGAGTGCCTGCAATAATTCATGATACGGTTAAAAATACCGTCAATAATTGCGATATCAATAATAGTACTGTTGTTCAAACTTTTTATAATTCGCCCAGCTATTTTCTTGCAACCAAATGCAACGAATGAAGGTAATATCCCACCTGCATTGAGCAGAGGTCTCTTTCCTCTTTGTGCTGGAGCTCACGGCTCTCTTATCACGTTACAAACCACCTTTCCATTAATCGGTGTATATCGTTAGGCAAAGCCGTTCACCACGTCATCCATAAACATATAATATAATGCAGTTTCGCCGTGTGTGCCGTGACGGCGCAAGGACAGTCTGGTAATTCCGACTTTTTTCGCTGCTCTTCGAATGCGAACTGCGATAATGGCAACCGATATCGTGACCATTGAACACCCGACAACTCTCTGTGATGCTTTTGTCGTGCGTTAGACGTCGCGCGGATTAGTGGATGACGACGGAACAAAGTCATGTGTTTTAGCAGTTAGCGTATTAAACGGTACTTAACGGTACAATGTTGAACGATACATACGCACTTATTATTCGTTGCAGCACATAGACAATAGTTCATTTTTAGTTTTGTTTTATTGATATGTCGATTTAAAGATAATTATCAAATTGGATAATTTCAGATTTGAATTAGTAAAACAAATAAATAAAATATTTTTAAAGGAAAATAATACGATATTATCACGAGTTATTTATTTTTTAAATTATTAATTTATATTTGTCATAGTTTGATCGAATAAGTAACTTGGCTTTAATGTAATAAATATTAAATTTCTATAATAATAAACAAAAATTTATTAACTTTAACGCTAAAAATAATCTAAACAGTTTAAAAAATCTACAAAAATAAGGCAAATAAAAATAATACAATATTATATCTAAGCAATTTTTCAAATTATCAATCTTCAATATCCAGACATAAGATTTAGATTCTCGGTTGTTACGTTATCTTTGTTGTTTCCTGTAATTCTGTCATTTATAAAGAAGTCTGCACATTTATGTTCAACTTTTTACTATCCGACTGCCAGAGCGGATGTTACTCCAGAAATAGCTCGCATTTCTCCAACAAGGATCCCGCGAATGTTCCATGAACATGAGGCTATTATTCATCCTTAGATCAGGGAATAAGTGGTGGAATCTCCGATAAGAAACCGCTCTTCCGTGGAAACGACTTTGTGGTGGCGTCGCGAAAGAAACATGTCGGCGCGACGAAGTTAAGCTCTCTTAGAAAACAAACAGAAGCTAAATAGCTTTACTGTAATAGAAACAAAAGCTGCCCAACAATACAATACTCCACGCGACAGTTTCATTAATAATGCATGTGTGAAAATGCATTGAATTTCTATAAATAAAGCGACGTCAGTTTTTTCTATTTTTGCTAAAAGACGATCGCGTAATGAAATAATCGCTGAATAATGAAACTGAAAGAATGTCAACGGAATGCTGATGTAATTTTTACGGCATGCGCTTTAGAAATGTTACAATTCCTACGTTGTGCAAACAAAACACCGCAATTTTTTTTTTTTTTTTAAGAAAGAATGAGGAAGTACACGCGAAAGGTGTTTGCACATTATAAATTTTGCAACTTTAATAAAGCAAATAGACATTATTTTTTATAAGAAAATATTTTCTATTGTTCATATTGACTGATTTAAACAGATTATTAAAGCCGTTATTTTGTGTAAAGGCCATTGCCGTATTGCTCAATTTTTTACGGTAACAATTACAGAAACGTACGTGCAATGGCCTTAAGTTATGAGCAACTCAATAATGTTTATGTTAACAACATTAACATATGTATTAATTTGATAATTCGAGTTAAACATGGTAAATCATAATAAATCAAATTATGTTACATCCAAATTTGCAATAAATATACAAATTATTTAGAATAGGTATGTTACCAGAAAAAATCAAAACCCTTAATGTATAAATATATGAATACAAGATGCAAAAACATATTCATATCCAAGAAGAGCATATCATAATTTCATATCATACTTTTTTCTTTCTAATAAAACTTTACACTAACGTATCTACAACAAAGCTATCAATAAGATAATTTGCTGACGTAAATATACACAATATGTATATAATGATACATTATGTTTTTTTATAGAAAAAACGTCATGTATTGTATGAAAATAGATTTCAAGATAAAAAATGAATAGCTTGTACATATAAAAACATACAATACGAACAATAGATTTAATTTTGATCGTTTATCTATCTTGTGTCTTTAATTATTTTTGTGGCTTCAATTAAAATGTGATATATACTTGAAGTTGCACAATGCGTAAATATAATAAATCCGGTATGACAAACTATGGTTAATAAATTTCACATAACTAACCACGCTCAATAGATATTTCTTTCAAGACAATATATACATAGGTGTGTGCAAGTGTGCCGATGTCCAATTGCAACGGATGTCATTTAAAATGATTTCATGCATGCGCATGTTCGACGACTGGTCATTGACATCGATGAAGTATTGCGAAAGATACTGAATAAATTTTCCGCTACTCGTGTCGTGTATTCACGGTTTACGTGTATATTTGTCAAGGATTAACTCGTTAGCTCGAAGTTCTATCCCCGGTAAGAAATAGGAACAAACTTTATTTTTTTTCAAACACAATTGCACAAATAATTTTGAATAAACTTCTTGCTTCATTATTATCTCAATTTTTGAACTTGAGAGCTAATAAATGGCGTTGACGAACTGAAGACATTCGCATTATATTTTAAACGAGCGTTTCGCGAGTGCGCTCAATAACAAGACGGACCTTAGCGCCGAGGATCCCCGTAAGAGCAGAAAGTCGTCCCGTTGCGTGTCTGTGATCGCACGAGATTACAGTGCGACGAGAGAAGAAATCTCGAAACTCGAGTCTTGAAAGTAGTCGAAATTATCCGCGTGTACCCAATTCCTCCGGCGAATTACGATCTGGAAATCGTCAGGCGCCGCGACGGCGGTCGCGCTCGTCTACGCTGTCGGCCGCGACTGCCTCTCGCGCGCCGGCAGGCAATTTTCACGTGCGTCCGGGTAATTTTCAACGATCGCGCCGAGAGACCGCTTAGAAACGCGGAGCGCCGGCGCCAGTTCCTCGTCCTTTTCTTTTTCCCCCCCCCTCTTCTCTTAAATTTTTTGTTTTGCAGCCACGGTGGCTGGAGCAAGCTTACAGAAGCATCTCGACCTTCTATTCCCCGCCGAGCCGAGCCGGGCAGACACATCGCGGAGCTTCTTCTGCCTTTGCCTCCTCTCGTCCTGTTCTCGTTCTTGCGTGCCGCTCCTTCCTCCTGGTGTACACAGAAATAACCCGATGCCACGATTGCGGCCGATCCACCGATGCGCTAATGCCGTGCGTCGCTCGATAATCATCGGTCACGTCTTCGTGATTTCCTCGAGATGAGTTCTTTGGTCTTCCTGTGGACCCTTGCTTCTCTCTTTTCCGTAGACTTCCTTGCAACCATTCATTGATTTTCACCGTTAACACGCGATACGCTTTTCCCTCTGGCACCGTCACAGATATCACTTAGCTGTTTCAAATGCGGAATCTCTTTCCGTTTCAAAACCACGTGCCATCGGTCTATTAATGGTTATTGCATAGGCGAGTATTCCAAATGCATATCAAATTAATGGATCTTAGAACAGTTATAATTTTTTTTGTGAGGCAAGTAGTCGATTAGCTTCGTTCAGAGCAATTTTCGTGTTGTTCTGTCGGATGTAAGATGATGCGGGCGAGTAAATTTTGTGGAAGTCATCTTGGAATCTGTAAAATCTCTTGCTGTAAATCGGGATGTTAAATATAGTGCGTAATGAGAGCCGCGACCGCAGGTGGTATCACGCTGGCAATATATACGCTGCTGCCTGCTGTTTCGCCTTCTTCCACCAATCGTGAAGATTTCAGGAATCATACTGCTAGCCGTCATCATCATCATCAGCATCATATCACCATCATTATCTTCAGTATCGTCGTTGTCTTTATCATTATCATTATTATCGTAATCATCATCGCCGTCGTTGTCGTCATTGGTAGTCCTCGTCATTGGTTGTCCTCAAGTCCACATCAGCGAGAGCAGAGTAAGAAACTCGAGAATCCATTTCTTCTTCTTTTTCTTCTTCCTTTTATTTTTTGTAGCCTCCATATAAAATTGCTGGACGATCGTAATACACCAATGTGCGCACAGCACGCGCTACCTATATTTAGCACAAATTATTGTCCCAGGCAGAATTTCTCCACGGCTATGCTGAACGATCGGCGGCGCAGGCACGATCCGCAAGAAAATAATTACGCTCCGATATAGCAGTTTCGAGAGCAGCACTCCACGTCGGATCATAGATCGGCAGATAATATTGTATCCAGTAGCCGTGGGGTTTAAGAGGAATTTCACGGTACTCATAAAGGAAATCTACGATATTAATTAATCCCGCGATAAGACCGACTTAAAGTGCGATTATGCTCACAACACAATTGACGTTTTCTCACCGGCGTAGATATCGGAGACCAGCGACTGGGCTTTTAGAAAGGAAACAATCGAACTCTTGTAATTAACGTTTCGCAGATAACGGATTCCTTCGCGATTTATTCGTGGAACTCTCCGACATTCTCGAGTCCCTCGAGGAACAGTTATAGAGCGCGTCTGGGTCACGTGGATGTGTCACTATCCTCAAAAGAACGGAAAATCCGTGAACTTTACCTCAGCGTAACGTTATGTAGATATTGGCCTTGGAGAAGGTCGGACCTTGACCGTGATCATCTAAATGAAGGAAACGAGAGAACGAGTTGAACTCCCGGAATATAAGATTTCTTAATCGTTTGAATCTTATTTACGTATGTGCGTGTGCGCATTTATACATGTCATATGTGAATCTGACATTAAGTGTAGGCACGTATTGAATAACGTGTTTCTAATTTATTTCTAATGTAAAAAATAAGAGGGTATAATACCAAAATTTTTAACTGTTATTTTAGACGAAATGTTTCTTACAATTTTTTTATTCTTAATTGTTAAATAATAATTTGACCCAAGTTTCTTTTGCCGATATACAATTTTAATCGAGTCCAAAAATAATTCTTTTATATACATTTTACAGTTAATTTGACGTTTCTATGCAGTCTCGTTGCATCTAACCTTAAACAATTAAGGATGCAAATCAGTGTTCATTCGCATTCTTAATTCATAGACATCGGTACATAACATTTGATTAACGTGCTTTGCACAGAAGCTCCGTTTTCCACGATATAAAATAATTAGGAATGCAAGTCACTTCAGTCACTGATCTGTAGAATTTAAACTGATTCAAATAAAGTCTTTCTATTCTGAAAGTGAGATTGAAACACTTACATGCGTTACTAATCAAAGATACTTACACTTATTAATAGATATTATATAAATAATCCTTTGGAAAAAATTTGTGGAAAGATTAATTGAAATTTTTCACGCTTGACTTTCTGAAAACCATAATCCCAAAATATTGAATAAAAAACTGTTAAACAATATAATGTTTGCATACATGTTATATTCAAATATACTCTAAATTAGTAAATATTAATTGCATTCAAAAGAGATTATAATTAAAGCCCTTTATAGAACTTTATAATTTTTAAAAATGAATTGGGTAAACAAGATTCTCTCTTTATAATTAAAGCCCTTTATAGAACTTTATAATTTTTAAAAATGAATTGGGTAAACAAGATTCTCTCTTTATAATTTTATAAAAGATAAAAATGCTTAAAGTAAAAATCAATTTCTTGGGTATAATAATTTTTTATAATTGTATCAATCTACGTAAATTTTTATATATGTAAAGATATTTATAAACAATCTAATAACGTAACCCTTCTAAATATCTTCCTTCTCCCTTTTGTTATTGATTTATACCATTACGTTGCCTAACGATTCACTCCATCAATAAATTACTATTTCAGAAAGTGTAAGTAATGTCAGATTAAATTTTACGATTCGCTTGACCATGTAAAATCTCATAAATTTCTCCTATGGGCATAGGAGCTTCGCACTTGGCGACGGAAGTGCTTGTCGTTCAGATGATAGTGAAATCGTTAATGGTCGCGTCATGTGTTGTGCGATTTGCGGGGATCAGCGATGCACGTTAACGCATAATGCACGCGCGTCCTGACTCGGGGCATGAACATAGTCGATTTTCTCTTTGGCAGACGCGGTCTATTGACATCCAACACGCATCCGTCGCAACGCACGCGCCGAATGGCTCCAAAGTTGCTTGCCTCTAATTACGCGAGAATATTTCCTAATCAGTGCATTTTCACTGGCGCCAAGTCTGCGACCGAGCTCGGCTACATCTATCTTATATGCATGCACACACCGTCGGTTCAACGGAAAGTACTATTATTCACGTGCAAGAGATTTCAACAAACTGACGTATTTTCTGATATAATTTGAATAATTACTAGTTTAGCCTTTTTATAATTTTGTTGTTTGTAATTTTGTTCTTTATAATAAAAGTTGTAGAAGTACTTAACAAATTTATTTTACAATAATGATGATTTATTTAATTTATTCTTTAGTACCTGTATAATTATATAAATTACTTTCTGATTGCATTAGATGCGTTGACGTGAAACAAGATTTGAATAGAATTCAAGTTAATGACAAAGAGGCACAAAAAGATATATGATATAAAATGTTGCTAACTATAATGACTGTATTGTCTTGATCATATATTCTCGATTCTTCTAGATATCCTTGTGGTATCTGAACACAATTCCATTATTTAAAATAAGTATTCTCTTTAAGTAGTGTTCTCTAAATAATATTAAAATAATTAAAATGTTATAAAGAAACCATCCCACAACTCTTCTTCAATTCAATATTAATATAATAATATATAGCAAGAATGTGATTTTCATTCTAAAGCACCAGTCTTTTTATTACTGCTGATAGTTATCCTGCAAAAGAAAGTACAATACAACACCTGAATACCACTATATCAATTCGAATGTCCCAATGTCGCGCGATGCCATGACACTTTTATGTGATATATCCGCATTCACGAGCCTTTGCGTTGTGGACTATGCTTAAGGAGTTACGGACCGGATGGCAGACTGGTTTTCACCGAAGAATGCTTTTCAGCGTCATCACGCCGCGCTGGCAAGGATACGAAGAACGGGTAGAAAGGGCCGAAGGAACTTTATTTTTTATTTCTATCGCGACCTTGCCAGCGGAGCAAGGATCCCTGCGTTTGTTGACCCCTACGTGTATCTTTCTCCCCTGATCTCTGTTGTGCTCGTACCTCATCTTGCCCATCTGCACGTTCGTAGCCGATGGTCCCGGGAGGTAAACATCCTGTCAGGAATGAACGAAACCACTTCTTCATTGAAATCATTTTATTTTAATAAGACTTGCGAAACTTGACTGAGCTTGGATGCAATCTTTTAGAATCTTATTCGCATCACCGCGTAATCGCTATTGGAAAATAAATCCTTTGTCTTATTCCGAAGGCGCAGTTCTGTATGCTGTAAGTTTTGCATTGATATGGCTTTGCAATTCCTAACTTGATTTAGAAACTATATTAAAAAAGGAAACCTCTTATAGACAATTCGAGACAAATAATGGATAATATATCATATTGCTTATAAATAATGTGTTACATTAAATCTATTACACATTCTTAATTTTAAATATTTAAATAAGAGTTATCACTTTTTTTTATCATTTTCATTTCTTTCTGATTCTCAATTTTTTTTGTAAAAATTTTTCCTTAGAAAATTATAGATATTTACTGTATTTAATCTTCAAGATTATCTTAACATTTTTTGCGAATTGATGTGTCGAAGTATACTTTAATTTTATGTTCTGTAACAGTATCATCTATCTATTTATATCGAACCATAAGTGCTGCGAAGAAAGCCGACTACTAATCCAGATTTAACGATCGCGGATTCAAACTCATTACACGTATCAAGTTATATATGGAACTATCATGAACGCTCTCCACTAATACGATGATCATGATTTACGATCTACAGTTTAATGTAAACAACTATGAGGTCAGAGAATCCCTATGTGTACAATCGAGCGTTTTCCTAATAATCAGCAATTTGCTTCTATTAACAGATACTACACCGAAAACAAAACATTGTTCATTTGACCAAATTGTTCAACAGGATTAAATTTCTTCAGTTCAAGTATTTATGCAATTAACTGAAATACATAGAATACTTAAACGGGGAGAGACCGGGAGAGACGAGGAGAGACGGGGAGAAACCAGGAAAGACGGGGAGAGACGGGGAGAGACCGGGAGAGACGGGGAGAAACCGGGAGAGACGAGTAGAGACCGGAAGAGATGGGAAAAGACCGGGAGAGACGGGGAGAGACCGGGAGAGACGGGTAGAGACCGGGAGAGACTTCAATTTAAGTATTTATATATTTGACTGAAATACACAAATAGTTGAATGGAAGAAATTTAATCAAGTTGAAAAATTTTGTCAAATCAACAACTTTTTCTCAGTGTAATAGCATTAAATAATTCTTGCTTCTTCTCTTGGAGACAGTAGTAGTAGTAATAGTAGTAGTGGCGCTATGTCGTCAGACACGCAGCGTTCCGCTTCGAACGGTAAATTTTACTTACACCAACGTGCGAATTAAACGGACGTCATCTTATAAATTTGTGCAACCGTTAAAATCTGTGAAAGTGAATATAAATCACGTTTACGGCTGCGGGCGCTTTCGAAATTTTTGAGGCGCCATGGCACCACAAATTTTTCACGGAAATCGTAAACCAAAGTGTAATATGTATGAATAAAAATAAATATTTTATTTATTTTTAAAAGATCAATTAATTGTAAACGACATGCTGCAATTTGTTTAATTATTTCAACTATTCACTTTTGTTTTAAACAGTATAATGTATAAAAAACTTGGTAACATCTGTTTCAATGTATTTGGTCTTCACTACCAATAAATATCACGGTACTTGAATGAGTCACTTGATGAATTATCGGCCGTTACTTTCCGTAACAGCCTGCGAATTTCGAGCTCATTGTGCATGGTAATATGCGACATCGGTATCGATGTAGCAAGGTCGTGTGATGAATGGGGGCAAACTGATCGTATATCAAATCGATCGATCACTCAGAAATGATTTCAGTTCCAACATTCTACGATGTTTACTGATATTTGTCAAGTGTTGTACACGCAACAATTTTTTAATTAAAAATCCGACACATAATGAGACAGTTGCTTTTGTTTTATTTTTGCCCATCAAATATTGTGTTTATTTTCTGTAAATTTTATTTGTATGGCGATTGTGGCACAAAGAGTGGTACGTCTATTCTTTATATTGCAGATTCAAGTTCAAATCCTTTCATCAGAAACATTTAATTCGAAATTTTAGAAAAGAAAAAATTTTATTCGATCGTTATTTCTTGGAATATTTGTATATATATAATATATACAAATACTTATATGTCTAAAAGATAGCAATCTTTAAAACGGTAAATAAAAAAATACGCTGTATACAAACACATGTTTAGAAAATAAAAAAAGAATGGGATGACATGCGGTCCTTAAAACATATCAAAGGAACGACGCTGAAACACGCGTGCTAAGCATGAGCATACAAACGTGTTATGCATATGAGAGTACATCTTGCAGAAGAGATGAATGGAAGGATAAAATCTATTACTGTAAATAAAAAAAAAGATTTAATGCTGTGCGTTTAAAGCGTATAAATCACGTAAAGCGCTAAATTGAATGCCTGGTTGCCCCTATGTCAGTTTTTACTATTAAGGTGCATCCGATCCAACTACGCCTGCTGAATAAAAGAGCGTGCGTGTGCCGTTCATTAGTAATCTATACGTTTCCACCGGAGCGCCTTTCATCTCGTACAGACAGTTTCTTCGATCAGCGACTTGTCAGAGTGACGCCGCGAGTTATTTCGATAGCTGCCCGCAGCGAGTAAGGCTACCTCACTTTTTCGGCCATCGCCCCAGCTTAGTTACGGATGTGCGTTCATGCGAACGCGATCCTTTTTGCTCTAACAATAAAAAGATACCTCCGAGAAAAATTACGATGTTCCCGTTACTCGATCCGAGTTCCAATCGAGTTAGCTGCTCTTTGTGTTAACCATGACTTTTAAGATAGTTTTTGTCTCGACTACGGGTTGCTGCTAGATAAAAGTCCGATCTATTATACTTGATTGATCGCAAATCCATTAGCACTTATCAAATGTGCAATGATAGAAAATTGTGACTACTATGATAAAGAAAGTTTTATTGTCGCGTACTGGACATGCTTTCCAAGTTTCGAGCTACATATATAAATTTTAAATAATACGCTTTTAAAATTATGTTACACGAACTAGTTTCTATCTCAATAAATAAAAAACTATGTTCATATTTCTAACGATTCCAATAATTACGTTACACACACACACACACGATATGAAATAATGATACATATCAATAGAAAAGGAAAAAAAATTTTTTAATATATCAAAACATAAAAAATTTAAATAAAAAAACACAAATTTAATTATGAAAGTGTTAATTCATTGATAATAAAAAAGTAGCGAAATGCAAAAGCCAAGTATTTTATTGCTACATTCAAATGTGCATTTTGACCAAAATAAATTAATTTTAATCTCGGTTCAACTTTGTTATTAATTCTTAAAATTAAGAAAATACAATATTTTCTATATTGGTAGAAACAGGCGTGTGTTAAGTTAGCCCCCACACATTAAAATTCGGTAGTTCTGATATGAGTTGCCGTTTTATTTTGAAGAGATAAAGAGTTCTTTGTTGTTTAGACAAAGAGTTCTGTTGATTAATGGTCGGAATTTAGATTTAAATAAATGGGGTGCTAACTTCTTATCGAAATTTCAAATCAAATAGTTCTGAATGGCTCAATAGCTTCATTTTGCGATTATCTATAATTCTTGAAGCATTAAAAAAATTTTCAATTAATTAAAAAAATTAGAATATTTAAAAATTAGATTTTAAGATACAAGAGTTCTGAGATGTTTCTTTTGTTATTTTACTTATTTCAAAGAGTTCTCGACGAATAAAAAAAATTAAGATAAAAAAATTAAAGAATTATACACAAAACTATACACAAAATTTCAAAATCAGTTAAAAATGGCATGTATCTGCTTATCATGTCATACAATCGCTTTGACTTGTAAGACTTTTCGTCAAAACTCGTCGAGAACGACCCAAAGATGTAATCAGAATTATTCGGAACTTAAAAAAAGTTTTGATCACGGGTCTTAGAAAATTTTGCGATCGCCGTTCTAATATGTAACAGTATCTTGCAAACCATTGATCCGATCGCTTTAACTTGTAAGACTTTTCGCTAAAACTACCCAGAAATGCAGTCAGAATTATTTGGAACTCCAAACCGTTGATCAACAGAACTTTTTCTATAAACTAAACACTTTATCTTTTTAAAATGAAACGGGAACTCATATCAGAACTACCGAATTTTAATGTATAATTTGACACACGCGACCGACAAACTGACTGACTGACTGACTGACTGACTGATAGACTAACTGGCTGACAGATTGACTGACTGACTGACTGACTGACCGATTGACTGACAGACTAACTGACTGACAGACTGAACTCTTTCTAAACTACAGAGAACTCTTTATCTCTTCAAAATGAAACAGGAACTCGTATCAGAACTATCGAATTTTAATTTGTGGAGGCTAACTTAACACACGCTAGAAATAGACATTAGTTACCCGAGTTACATGACCATTTGAAAGCTGTACTAATGTTCAAATAATTACAAACAGGCGTATAAATATCTATTTCACTAATTTTCACTAGGAAGATGTGTCAACTAGTAATTCGTAAAAGATTTCTCGTTAAGATTTAATGCGAAGGAAAGTGGACATATAATATATATTATACTTTCGGTTTAGATAATTTTCACATATCATGATTTCTTGATTTTTTTTCAAATGCAAATCTGTGATCATGAAAGTCGTTACGTTATTAGCTTCTTACCTATCTAGCGTCGACAAAGGTGATTTATTGGTTAACCAAATACTCATCTTTATTTACAATCACTCTATCGTACTATCGTATCGCATCTAACATTTACGACAGACTCATGTAATTATAAACAACGATTACACAATTATTATTCTATCAAATATCAAACATTTAAATTTTTGTGTAATTTTTATTAATCGATTATAACACTGCATTCTGCCGAGGGTATTAAAAGACTTAATAATTTTTTACTAAAAAATGCTTATTTGTATAAAATATAGCAATGTTTAGGAAAACTTTAGGATATCTGTATATAACGCATGCCTAATCAGGAAATAAAACAGAATTTTTATCTGACTGACGATTTCACTTTAAGGAAACTATTATGCAGACAATGGACATGTTTTACGTTAGTAGTTTATACAGTTTCACGCACCCACAATTCTACAACGTAGAACGTATGACTATTCTACATAGAACACGCGAAAGTCGGCGATAGAGATGCTGATTGCTTGATAATTCGCTGCCGATTAACGAACCGTGCTGATGGATTTGTTAATTAATGCGGGATCGCGGAGCATTGCGAGAAGCAGGCTGACTTACTGCCCTGTGATATCAATCACGATTTACAATATACAAGCTTCGTATCTTGTCGAGGAAATTTTTTTTCAAGCATCTCACGCGGGGAAAGTTCTCTGTGTAATTACACAGTTCGCCGCGACGTCCGGAAATGTTTTTCGCTTAAGTCGGACAAGCAACGAAACAGCTCGTGCTTAATTTCATCAATTTTCTCAGGTCTGATGATGGAATCGGAGAAGAAAATCTTTGAGATAATGAACAAGAAGGCAGCCATGTCTAAATATTGGATGCCATTGGTTTGGGCGACCAATATCATCAACAGGGCAAGAAAAGAGGCTCTGATTACTAGCGATCACGTAGTGCAAACCCTCCTTGTCGAGCTCAGCGACATCCGGAAGAGGCTTGGTGCATTGATTGGTTACGATACTGTCTGTGTTCCTCTAGTCTACACTCAGGTGAGTATTCTCACGTGAAATCGAAAAGCGTCGACTATCAAATGCGTTAATCATATATATTTTTTTAGTTTTCGCTTTAACAATTCTCATAAAATTAGAATTATTATAAATATTCATATATAACAAGTATCAATAGATTTAATGAATTATATCAAATTGTTGAAAACATCTGACTGACAGAGCTTGAATGATCAATAAAATACATTAAAATGTCTAATTCGAAGGAATAAATCTGTAAAGCAATTTGTAAACGCATTGTCGCGCATAAATCCTAATGTTTACGAGAATAACAAAATTCTAGTGGTTTGTTTTATTCATATTTTACCTTTTACTTAACTATTTCAATCTTTCATATATAAAAGAGATAATATTACTTTTGCAAATATTGCTTTTCTGTTCATTTCTTCTCATGTCGATACTATGAAAAAATTACATGTCGATAGTATCACTCATTGGCAGGTGTCGAATATGTTACGTGAATGTCTTCATCATTCTCTAGTGGTCGTGCCATTATCATGCTTTAAGCGCCAGCAGTGTGACGCATTATTATGTAATTCTTTGACACAACTGTTCAATACATTATTTACATTTTACTTGCAACGAGTAACATCATTTAAACAGATAAAGAAAGAAAAAGATAAATAGGGAAGTTTGCCATTGCTAAATATTAGCTATAAATATTTTCAACATTATAATATTTGAAACAAGTTAGCTCTTGAAACAATGTACATTAATTAAGCATATTATTGTTTCTTTACTCGTTACAAATATTATTTATATATCTAAATAATTTTTAATAACACAGAAGTGTAATCGCTACAATTATTTATTAGAACACTAGTTTAATAATAATTATATAACTGTTTATTAACTAATTAGTTAATTATTACTAACTAATTAAAAATTTTCGGAAAACATAACGTTTTAGAGCATAATTTTTCTAACCTACTTATTGATAATGGCGCACTCCAAACTATTAGTGTTAATTACATAGTAATTATTAATCTTTTTCTTCGCAAATCTTAACTTTTCTTCTTATCTAAGATTCAGGACAATGCATGTTGACAATAAAGTAAAGAGAATCTCTTCACAGAAGATCTCTTTTCGAAAGATGTGTTTCGTATTTGCAATTAGCGAACATGCACTCGTTATGCAATTATAATTGCTCATCAACTAATTTCCTTAATTATCTAGTGCAAAGTTGTTTTCATGGAAATACTGTATTTCGTTACTTCGCAAATCTGGGCAAACGTGATGCAACCAGAAGCTTAGCTCAAACCTTTGTGTTAGAACATTTCGTATTTCTCTCAGGTTTCTAAATGCTCTTCTTATTCATTATTAACCCCTCTTTTTAAACTTAATACTCTCATTTTGTAGTGTCAAATCTAAGCTGTTTTGTATAAGAATACAATTTTTGAGGGCGTTTTTTGCGCGTGTATATTTGGCGCTTTTTTGTACCTCTTTCTTTTAAATATAAGTATAATTACATCCAAACTAAATAAAAGTATATTTTAATTGATTAAAATAATCGGTACTTTAATGTTTCTTTAAAGTCATCCAAGTTTATTAATTTGGAAAAGCCGGCAAAGTCATAATGTATACAATATTTTTCATACGTATAAATCGCAATATAAATCTCTTCCAAGATCCGAGCACAACGTACTCCGTGAAATCGCAAGAAGATTACGCGTAACGACCACAGAGTATTCACCGCGTAATGATACATTCGTCAAAGATTAATACCCGTTTTGGATGGCTGCTGTTATTGCATTCACCTTTACACTGCAAATGTTTTTTTACTCTTATAATAACCGATTTTAAGACGTTTTGTCACATATGCCACATAGCATGAAAATAAACGTTGAACTTAAACTTGACATAGTCCTCATTTTTCATGCGTAATGCTTGATCAATAATATTTCTCAGTATTTTATACATATTTCTTATGTTCATAAATAGTAAAAAAATTGTACATTCAAATACTTATTTGGTGCGATTAAAATTTAATTTTTTAAAATGTGTACTTAGCACATCCTATTTTAATATAAGATATTAATACTTACACTTATGAGAAAGCATATTGTAATTATATGCAGGCGTACTGCAATATATATGTATATATCACAATATATTGTAATATATATTACAATAAGTTTAATTAAAGGAAATATTCCTTTAAGCGTTTTAAAACTTTACCAACGGATGCAGCGCGGATAATAAAATGTGCATGCAACACGAAGCCGAACATGTTGCATGGTCAAGGTCGACAAGAGAGTTGAACAGTAATTTTTTTGCGATACGTCACGCCTTCGGTAATGATTTCGCGTCCATATCGAAGAGAAATCTTTCGAATCTTTCTGACAGTTCCGAAATGTTCAAAGTTTACCACACAAGATGATATTTTTTTTATGCACAAGTCATGCTATATTTTCGTATAATATAAACTACCGTTTCCTGGTAACCTTCAGTGAAGAAAGGCGGCGCGACGACCTTGATATTCATTCATTAAACCTGTTTGCTTGTACTTACACGACACAGAAAAAAGAAGTGACAAGACGAAACCTAACAAAGTTCGAGACTTCCGGTGGGAGTGATTTTCTGCCGCGACTTTGCTTTGCGACGTTTAAAACAGCTCTTTAAACGATATAAATTATAGCATACGTTAATCCTTCCTATTACGACAAAAGCGAGTTTCCTCCTAAAAGTTTCTACTCGCGCCACGTTTTTTTTTTATCGCGATAGCATAATAAGAACTTTGTCACGAAGCTCTTGATATATTTTCAGGTGGTAACATTATCGCTGTATGCCTACTTTTTCTCGGCTTTACTCGGCAGACAATTCGTCAAAAATACCAGTAGCACCGGAAAATATGAGGAGCCGGATATGTATTTTCCGTTTTTCACGGTGCTGCAGGTAATTACAATGATACTATCTTCAAACATAAACTGTAGAATTATGCGTTTTTCTGCATAATGTTTAAGATCTTTTTTATAAAATGTATATTCTTGCAGTTTTGTTTTTACGTTGGATGGCTGAAAGTCGCTGAAGTGTTGATTAATCCTTTCGGCGAAGATGACGACGACTTTGAGTTGAATTGGTTGATAGACAGGCATATCAAGGTACGTGAGAGTAAGATTATGGAAAATTACAATTTGAAAAAAAATCTACAAACTACTAAATGTTTTTTTCTTATATACATATAACATCGGGTAAATAAATATAAAAAATAATAAAAGCAAAATATTTGTGCACGAAAATGTTTTTTGCTATGCAAATAAAATCTTTTCTTTAATCGTATGTTAATGTATTTTTTTCTTATCATCACGCGTCATAACAGGCAGGTTACATGATCGTTGACGAGATGCACGAGGAACATCCGGAACTCTTAAAAGATCAATATTGGGATGATGTTGTGCCTAAGGATTTACCGTACACCGTTGCCAGCGAACAATATCGAAAAGAAGAACCGAAGGGTTCGGCAGAGCATTATAAGGTGAAAGATAGCGACGCTCTTTACGCGAACGTTATGCTGGGCACACAGATTCACGGCCAGCATCGTAAAACTCATCAAGATGATATGTACGCCGATTACGTAAGTGAAACATGATAACGTAATAATTTCATATAAGAGCGCGCTTTAACTTATGCTCTCTTATAAAATCACAGATTTACTGATAAAACATTTATCTCAATCTTTTTTGTTGACTAAAAACAATACCCTAAAAATTAAGAATTTGTTCTTTGGTACAATTTTGCCATGTTTTCAATACTAAATCTTGCATATTTATCAGGAAAGCGTAGACACTCCATTAGTGGAACGGAAAAAGAATGGCTGGTTTCAACGGCAAATCACTCGAGTGGGTTCGGTACGTAGTTCTTCGACTACGTACAGCAGCGGTGGTGGTTTTTTCTCACGAAACCGTCACAACAGTGTGTACAGCAGCCCTGAGACCGGTGGTCTCCCGCAAACGAACAATCCTAATCTCAAAATGTCACTCTACGATCGTCTCGTCGGACGAAAGAGCGTTCGAAGTCAACGCATGGGCCGCCAAGGTACATAGCTTTTAACAATTATAGTATATCAATCCTAAAGGACAGAAGATTCTAGAGAATCAAGAACTAGGGTATTTTTTAACATCATAGAAAAAAATGGATAAGTAATATGTCTCTGTTTTATATAAAACGTATATTTATTAAAAAAAAAAAAAAATTTATAATAAAAATATAAAAATAAATAATAACGTTCCATATAAATGCACACATCTGCATAATAACCGCGATTTATCCTCAATTATCTGAAATTAAATAGTAAGCAATTTTATCTCCTTTACATTTGTTATTTTCGACCAAGTTTTCGACTTACGAAAGGAATCTTTTAAAATTTTATTTTATTTTTGCAAAACACTGCACACACACACACACACACACACACACACACACACACACACACACACACACACACACACACACACACACACACACACACACACACACACACACACCTCTGTAAATTTAAAAATTATATTTTTCTGAAAAATGTTTTTTGTTATAACTTTAGAAAAAAAAATTAAAATTGGAAAAATTCTTCGTGAGCCGAAGTCGAAATGTCATAAAAAGTATCTCTTCAAAATTTAAAATTGATTGAATAAATATTTAAATTATTGTGGCTACGGTTTTGAAAAATGTTGAGCAAAAATGTATTTAACGATACTTTTCCAGTGTAACTTTGTATTTTACTTTCTTAAACATATTTAAAACAAAAACACATTATTTATCGTTCTCTTTAAATAAAGAGTTTAACTGATGTTAAAAATACTTAATTTTTCACTACAGGATTTTTTATTAGGATCCTATACTCTGTTAATTTGTCATGTTATACGTATATTCGTTCTGATAAAGATTATTTATTGAATAATATAAAAATGTTTTCTTAATCATACCCAAAAATTATTTTACAGAAGTATTTAAAAAAAGCCAAATGCAGATCTAAAAATAATTTTATGTTGGATTATCAAAATAACTGTATAGAATGCTAAAAAATTATGATGTTACTGCAAAAGATTTTGACATTTTAGTAACCGAGAGTTAAACGCAATTTAATATAATTATTCTAATATAACTATTTTTAGATCCGTATTTCAGCAAAATCATTCTTTTCATGTATATATGTCTATATTTTAAAGCACATAAAAATAAATTCTCGAATAAAGTAAAATAAAACTTTAAAAATAGTAATATTTTCTTTTGCACAATTATTTCAAAATAAATCAAGTGTAAATTTAATTTATTTTAATTTATTATACCTTTTAATTTTTTAATAATGAAATATCCTTTGTCCCATCAATATTCTTTCGGAGAAGATCTGAGTGTTTCTAATCGAAGATTTTTTCCTCTGAGTCACGAACTTATCTTAAAAGAAAGTCTCAAAAAATTGCAAGCTTTTCCTTCATTGCTTCCACGTATGCACAAGATTACGCAATATTTAATCTTGCGTGACCTCTGCAATTTCCGTGGTTATTTCTTATATCCAACAAGAAAACTCTTTCTAAAGTCCTTGTATTTTTTTCCTTTTCGTAAGGAGAAAGACAGTATCGTGCAAAAGTATCATATCCGCGTAATTATATTCCCGTCAATGTAATTGTGCTTCCCGGCGCCAAAGCAATAGTCTAAAACTCATTTTCACGCTCACTCGTCGCGTGTCTTCAACCGAGAAACACTAAAGTCGTTAGTTTAATAGGCAACATCATTATTTATATTTTCTGCGCGCGTCCTCGGTATGATCTCGATTCAGGAACCAGTCAATTGAACTGGCGTCACTCTAACGGTCATCACGATTTTTTTCTAATTGCAGGTACTATGACGAAGCTGAACTCGGTGCCGGTATCCCTGAAGAACAGGCCACGCATACCGACTCCGGATGTGACGAAGGAGGTGATCGACCGTGAACATAGGTTGGCTTTGTCCGCTACCAATGCGGCGAATATCGGCGCAGGTGTGGTGGGCGTAATACCAGCGAACGGTCACTATCCAACGGATTTGTCGGTGGTGGTGTTGTCGCCGATACAAGAAACTGAAAGCACACCGGCTTCAGGGAAATCCGGAGCGGCGGCTTTGGCGCAAGCCGTGCTTTCGCCGACATTGACCAGCGCTGGTCTAATGACTCCGGTGACTTTGACGCCGGTTACCATGGGCCATTTAACACAATTAGGTCTAATGACGACGGCGACAACGACAACACCGCATATTAATAACCAGGGCACCGGCATCCAGGCGACATTGACGGAGGTCACAAGCAGCGAAGAAGAAGGTAGCGGAAGTGGTAGTAGTAGAAGCGGAAGTATTACCGGACAGGAAGATCGCTCGACACCGTTGATCGACAACAACAACAGTCCGATGGGTAGCAACGGTAGTTCACCCATTTTCGATAGCTATAACGATCGCTCGCCAATCCTGATGAGACCCGAGAAACTAGGCTATGTGGTCACCGCCGCTGTGCCCGGAATTCAAGCTAATAAGACGACGACAGTGGACGCGCGAGGTAGACGATCGGCCTCGCTGCCCGGTCCGCCAGTACCACTGGCGCAGCCAAGTCAAGACGACAGGAGCATGTCGTTGCCGCAATCTCCAGGACTGCAGCCAAGAGAAACTCGTATAGTCTCTGTATCAAATAAACAGGACGCTCTTATCGTGGACAGGCTGGCCACTGCGTCCAATAATCAAGGCGTCCGACCGAGAACCAGTAGTTTCGATCGCGATCCTTCCAGGTCCAATCAAAAGACCCAGGATGCGACAAGAAAAATAAGTAGTACCTCGTGCACAAACGCATCGCTTTCGAGCAGTTTAAGCACGACGTCCTCGACGTCATCTACAAGCGTACCCGCCACTACGACCGTTGCCGGTAGCAAAAGAGGCGAAGTTTATGTTTAATGGAGGATAATATTGATAACGCGAACTTTACTCGTTCAGTTAATTTGAAGATTAGAATTCTGTTGATGTTTCCTAAGATTCATCTTCGTTCATTATTGTGATGTCTTGTATGTGCACTGCATACGATGAATTTGGTTTATTCATTCCACGTGATTATCTAGTTCTCTTTTATAGACAAGATTACTAGTGTCTGCGAATTTTCCTAAAAGTACCTTATATTGTCAGATCTTTAATCAGATCTTACAAATTTTTCGAAATCAACACAAAGAAGGGAAAATTCTACTTATAATTTCTTAATTAAAATTCTCATATCAAGCAATCATTCTAGTAAATTAAAGATTCCTAAAATGAATAACTGTTTACTTTATACTCCTTTTATTCGCAATTCTTTATTCTTTAATAAATGGGGTAGAGATAAAATGGGATCAAACTCAAAGAATCCGCGGATACGAGTCGACTGCTGTCACATGGAATTTTTTTTTAGGATTCCTAATTATTGTAATATCCTGTTTGTCTTTAAAAATAGCCCAATTATACTTAATAAATATGAGAGATAGTGCATACAAGCTCTTCTATCTTCTAGTTTTATTATTTATGTTAATTTTGTTGTTTTTATGCATCTATTAAAATATTTTGTATTTGAGATAAAAAAATGTAACAGAATGTTCCCCAAACTATTTGTTATAAGTTATATTGATCGCATTTACGATATTTTTTAGCGATTAACGAAGGGGAATAATTAGTAGGTTTTGCCATTATGTTGTAAATAATAATTTATACATTATAAAGACTATATAACAATCAATTTTATAGGAAAATATATTTAAAACATATGTATATTTTATATATGTAATTATTAAACTCTCTCTCTCTCTCTCTCTTTCTCCCTCTCTCTCGTAGTAAATAATTAATTTTCGTAAAATAGGTCATCAGGAAAAAATCAATAACTTATTGCCAATCGATTATCGATTATTTACACTTGTACAACGAAGAAACGTTATAATAGTTAAAGCAAAATGATTTTACAATTTAATAAGAAATATTGGAAATATTTTTATAGTATCGTGCAATAATGTAATGCTGTAAGACAGTAGCAATTAATATTAAAATGCACATTGTTACTACACTAGTTAATTTGTATTTTTCACTTATATAATTTAATTTTGTTACGAATTCGTTCGTTCGCATACGTCATGATATTGTGATACCACTTTTTATAGATATCTAATATGATGTTTTATACAATATCTGTAGCGCTACAACAATCATGGATTAAAAATGTCGTGATAAATCAAAGCTATTAGTAATACCCATATGCTTTTGTACATAACTCATTTTTCGACGTGTTTTTCTTCTTATCATTTTATAATTAATTATTCATACATTTATATTGTCATGGATTCTATCAATGTGAAATATTATTTGTTCTTGATATCAAATATCTGATGACAATATGTATTTGCATGGATATATTGACATTTTATTTGTTATTTCTGTAAATATATCACATAACTGATATGTTACTAAAATATTTATCAAGGATTTCATAGTGATAAAAAAACATCACCATTTCTGATATTTCTTTCTAATATTTCTGTAATATTCCATTATTTTGTATCAATTTTATTCAATAATAATCCATAAGTTAAACTAGTTAATTGCGCAAGATGCAAATAATACTGTCAATATGACTGTAGTGAAATATATATATAGAAATATTTTGTTTAGAAAGTATAAGATATTTTAACATTCTTAATCGATGGGGAACGGTTTAGGACAAAGCGCTTTTACTTGTACATTTGGATGATTTATTAATGTACAAATGTACATTACAGCTCAAGATGTTTCTAATAGTAATATCAATTAGTGCCTATTGTTATTACACTTATTACAAATGTGCAATTACATCAAGAGTAAATCTCGTCGTAATTTCATCCATTTATAACAAATCTATGTATATAATCATTAAATTGATATTTTTATAGAATTATGAATATGCTCAATGCCATTGTGCGTATATATTTAATTCGTAAACGACAAAGTGCTATATGTATTGAAAATAATTATATATTATTATCTTATCGTACAATACGTATAAGTATTGTATCTTCATTTTTATGACGAAAACTGTAATTGTTCTATGTCTATCCAATTGCAATTTTTCTTCTAATAAAATAATTATATAAAATTTGATTAAATTGGAATATCTTCCAAAAATATTAAACAAAATTATAACCAGACACACATACATATATCCCTTAATTGTAAAATTAGTATTAAATATTAGTACATGTCTATAAACATAATTTATATTATGTTTAGTTTTCGATTATAATTGAAAGTCACACCTTAATTTTTATTTTGAAATTGTGGATCAGTTTTAAGAGATTAAATCGATGCATAGATCAAATAGCTCACGTATCATACATACATTGTGCTTCCATTATAAAGACTATTATTGTAATGTGACGTTATTAAAACAAAACGTACACACTATATATGTATAATAGTTAATATCATATTATAGTTATATTTTAACTATGCATTATGTAATAACTGATTTATGCATATATCGGCCTGTGATGAACAGAGAAAAATAGGAAAAAATACTGCGCGTCCATACAGCAATTTCTTTGTGCAATAACTTCTTTTTAAATCCCATTTTGTAGATATTTAATTTAGAATATAATTGTATATATAATATTATAATATCATTATCTCTCTCTTTTTCTCTTTTGTTATCTCTCGTAAATATCTAATTATTATCATGAACTATTAGAACTACATAAGCGATTTGTATAAGTTTCTCGATCCCCAGTCGCATATATAATTAATTGTATTAGCGATGTTTCATATTATCTCTAATTATTTATAATGTTAAAATAAATACTTTGGAAAAAATAACATAACAAGTGTTACTTAATTTTTTTTTATACATCTTTACCAAAATTAGTTTAAATTATATATATATATATATATATATATATATATATATATACATACACATATATATAATACATATATTAATATAATAATATATTGTATAATAAAATATAATGTGGTAATCTGGCAAACAATCCTTAGTTACTAAATTTAAGTCTTGAAGATTACAAAATAAAAAAAATTTATAATATTTAAAAAATGCAAATTTTTCTTCTATATCAAAGTAAATTTGATATAATATTTAACATTAATTAAATATCTACTTAAAACATTTTTTTAATTAAAATTTATCAAGTTTTATGGATGGTTCGAAGTTTCTTTGTGTTATATGCATGTATAATACATTAATGTTATTTCTTAATATATTTAATGATTATATAAATTATTTTTTGCACACCACCTCCTGCGCGTGACTCGCTTTCACCGTTATCTTAAATACTCTTGTAAATATTTTTCTTTTTTCTTCGCTTTTTCGCACATTTTACGCCTACGAAATATCTTTATATGTATATATGTATTTATAAAAAGTTTTAATAATTATTATTAAATTAATTCAATATATATATATAATATAAATATAGAAAAATATCAGAAATATTATATCTATTGCATAAATTAGTAAAATTGGTTTTGAAAAGGTTTAACCATTAAAAAGATAGAAACATACAATTTAAAAAATTCACAAATATAACAATCATATTGATTGAAGTTATCTACAACTGGTAACAATCTGTTTAATCTCCAAACATTAAGCTTAATCGAATTTACGATAGGTCGAGCATGAAGTAATATCACAAAAACTCGGTATCGGCTACGATTGTAATTTATGCAAAGCATATTATTTCATGGAAATTCATTAATTATTAAGAATTGTGATTTTATTTGTAATAGTTCTACAGTATATAATAGTTTCTGACAGATTAAAAAAATATATCTGATCATTAAAGCAAAAACATGTCCAGGATAAATTGACGCTGTGAACCCGGCGCGGCGTCTCACTTTGTCCTTAGACATTTTTTGACGTGTGTGAAGTTAGCATCTCATAAAAATACTGTAGAATTACTTGCATCCGGCATAGTTCTACAGTTCTTGATAGGTTTTAACAATAGTTCCGTTGAATTACGTATTTTAATTAAATTTTTATAAATAAGATACTAACTTCCAAAATCACATAATAGCATCTCACCGTATTTCGAATATACGACCACAGAGAAGACTAAATCTATAGAGTTCTATTGTTTAAAAACGTCCTGTCAATAGTTCTGATGATTAAATTAATTAAAAAAATTTTTTTGTTAGAAAACATACGTATATATGCGTATACGTCTGCGCACGTGGATTTGGTGTAACTGGCATCTCAGATAGACAAAATTAATTAATTTACCAAATTTAGAAAGTATTTTTCAACAACTATCTTGATGGAAAACTTGTATTTATAAGTGTAGACATGAGATGCTGGTCGAATATCGACAAATCTATTTCTTTTAACGCGGTTCTCATATGGTTCCGAACGCGTACAATAATTTTCTAAAGAGTTCCGGTGATATAAATAATTAAAACATTCTTTAAACAATTATTTTGCCCCAAAAATTTGAATTTTGAGGGCTAGACGTGAGATGCTGTCTTTCCTGGTCTCTCACCGTCTCTCCCCGTCACTCCCGATCTCTCCCCGTCTCTCCCGGTCTCTCCCCATCTCTCCTCCTCTTTCCCGGTCTCTCCTGTTCTCTCCCCATCTCTCCCGGTCTTTCCCCGTCTCTCCCGGTCTCTCCCGGTCTCTTTCCGTCTCTCCCGGTCTCTCCCCGTCTCCCCCGTCTCTCCCGGTCTCTCCCCGTCTCTCCCGGTCTCTCCCCGTCTCTCCCGGTCTCACCCGACAAATTTGAATTTTGTGGGCAAAATAAATGTTTAAAAAATGTTTTAATTATTTATATCACCGGAACTCTTTAGAAAATTAATGTACGCGTCCGTATCTATATGAAAACTGCATTAAAAGTAATAGAACTGTCGATATTCGACCAGCATCTCACGTCTAGCCCTCAAAATTCAAGTTTTTCGGGCAAAATAATTGTTTAAAAAATGTTTTAATTAATTATATCACCGAAACTTTTTAGAACATTGTATGCGTCCAGAACTATATGAGAACTGCGTTAAAAAAAATAGAACTGTCGATATTCGACCAGCATCTCACGTCTAGCCCTCAAAATTCAAATTTTTCGGGCAAAATAATTGTTTAAAAAATGTTTTAATTAATTATATCACCGGAACTTTTTAGAAAATTATTGTACGCGTCCGTATCTATATGGAAACTGCGTTAAAAAGAATAGAACTGTCGATATTCGACCAGCATCTCACGTCTAGTCCTCAAAATTCAAGTTTTTCGGGCAAAATAATTGTTTAAAAAATGTTTTAATTATTTATATCACCAGAACTCTTTAGAAAATTATTGTACGCGTCCATATCTATATGGGAACTGCGTTAAAAGAAATAGAACTGTCGATATTCGACCAGCATCTCACGTCTAGCCATCAAAATTCAAGTTTTCCAGGCAAAATAATTGTTTAAAAAATGTTTTAATTAATTATATCACAGAAACTCTTTAGAAAATTATTGTACGCGTCCGTATCTATATGGAAACTGCATTAAAAGAAATAGAACTGTCGATATTCGATCAGCATCTCACGTCTAGCCCTCAAAATTCAAGTTTTTCGGGCAAAATAATTGTTTAAAAAATGTTTTAATTAATTATATCACCGAAACTTTTTAGAACATTATTGTAGGCGTCCGGAACTATATGAGAACTGCGTTAAAAGGAATAGAACTGTCGATATTCGACCAGCATCTCACGTCTAGCTATCAAAATTCAATTTTTCGGGTAAAATAATTGTTTAAAAAATGTTTTAATTAATTATATCACAGGAACTCTTTAGAAAATTATTGTACGCGTCCGTATCTATATGGGAACTGCGTTAAATAAAATAGAACTGTTGATATTCGACCAGCATCTCACGTCTAGCCATCAAAATTCAAGTTTTCCGGGCAAAATAATTGTTTAAAAAATGTTTTAATTAATTATATCACCGGAACTTTTTAGAAAATTATTGTACGCGTCCGGAACTATATGAGAACTACGTTAAAATAAATAGAACTGTCGATATTCGATCAGCATCTCACGTCTAGCCCTCAAAATTCAAGTTTTTCGGGCAAAATAATTGTTTAAAAAATGTTTTAATTAATTATATCACCGAAACTTTTTAGAACATTATTGTAGGCGTCCGGAACTATATGAGAACCGCGTTAAAAGAAATAGATTTGTCGATATTCGTCCATCATCTCATGTCTAGACCTATAAATACAAGTTTTCCATTAAGATAGTTGTTGAAAAATACTTTTTAAATTTTTTAAATTAATTAATTTTGTCTATCTGAGATGCCAGTTACACCAAATCCACGTGCGCAGACGTATATGTATATATACGTATGTTTTGTAACAAAAAAATTTTTAATTAATTTAATCATCAGAACTATTGACAAGACGTCTCTAAACGATAGAACTCTATAGATTTCAGTCTTCTCTGTGGTCGTATATTCGAAATACGGTGAGATGCTGCTATTATGTGATTTTGGAAGTTAGCATCTCGTTTATAAAAATTTAATTAAAATAGGTAATTCAACGGAACTATTGTTGAAACCTATCAAGAACTATGCTGGATGCAAGTAATTCTGCAGTATTTTTATGAGATGCTTAACTTTGAGATGCTAACTTCACACACGTCATTTTTTGCTTTAATGACCAGAAATATTTGTTTAATCTGACAGGAATTATAAAATTATTAAAAATTATTAAAAATAAAGCAAAAATTTTCAATAATTAATAAATTTTTACAAAATAATGCGCCAGCTTTACATTTCACACACACACACACACACACACACACAAATGTTTATAATACTATCACATATTACATCACATACAACGCTCATATAAACAAAGTGTGATAGTAAAATAATTAATGAGTTAGTAATCTTACAAATACGGTGACCGTATTTGCTAGGAAAACATAAAAAACCAAAAAATTGTAGGAATATTTCTACATGTTTCTAAATTGATTTGTGATAAGTGTGTCAGAAATATGCACATTACCGAATTTTTTTGCATAAATTTCTAAAAATTTGAAATTGATTCGCCTCAAACCTTGGCAAAAACTAGAAAAGATTCTAAATAATAATAAAAAAGAAACTAATTTAAAATTTTTTAATTAAAAAAAATTTAAAGATATAATTAGACAAAGACAAAGTTACATTTCATAAAATTATATTTTGGACAAATTTACGGCTGTTTCCGTAAAAATTCACTAATTAGATATTAAAATGCTAAAGAAAAGACTTTTTCCTAATACAAAATAAAATACAAAATTAGATTAAAAAAAATAAATCTATCTAAATAATAGCTATCTGTACAATAAAGTCCTTTACAATAAAAGATTTATGGTTACTGTACATAAAAGAATCTGTGTAATACACAGATCCAACTCATAGAAAGTATAGATTTATAAAGATAATCGCATGATGTTAATTTAAAACGATATATTATCTGCTAACATCACTAATTTTTAGAATAATAAATTTTTTAAAATAAATTTGCGAGTATCGAGAGAATGTAAATGTATGAATACGAGTATTTCTCGCTAATTAGTTTTGCATTAGCAAGAAAAAAATGATTGAAGGAACAATTTTTGTCAGGTAAAAGGAACAGAATGTAAAAGTAAAATTTCCTAAATATCAATAAAATTCCATGAAAATTCTATAGAATTTTTAAGGATAAAAAATTGTTTCTCTGAAAATTCCAGATTTTCTCACGTAATAAGCACCTTTTAGCTACATTTAATCGAATTATTGTCATTGAAACTTAAATGATAAATAATAAACGTAAAGCAACAAGTAACTCACCGGCCGATGTATCGCTACTGTCTTGTTCCTCTCTGCAAGGCCTCCGGGTATTCCTTTCCTTCCTTCTGCTGCAACATGTCCCCTTGGTTGTATCCACACTAGATGTATCCACTGTATCCACTCGCACGACGTACTTATATCGTAAACGACCACACAATCAAGTTAGATTATCGCGATATCATTTCTGAATTTTGTACTCACACTAGACAATCGCGCGAATCAAAAAATAGGCAGAGCGATCGCCATCAGCTGTCTGATTCAATTTACTCTCGAGACTCGTTCGCACGTGATGTCCATTTGAAAACATAAAATAAAAAAGATGTGAAATCGCGGAATGTCAATCTCGCGCATTCAATTCCAAAGACGGCATCTTTGCGACAGGTGACGTACTTTACGAAGGAAATAACGGAAAGGGCTCGCTGGCCACCTGCGAGTGCACTTTTTTAAACAAAAGAGACTAATTACGACGTAAATGCGAGTGATATTCGCGAGTAGTGCTTTTGAGATCTCGATTAACCTTTGCATCGAGAAGGTCGCGAAACCACCTTTGGACAAGCGACGGACGCTGCGAACTGAAAACACGGTGTGTGTCGAATGCGATGCACTTCACAATACACAATATTCCACGTATTTCACATGTGACGTTACTTCATTTTTCACACTTTGCGCAAAGTAATCAATACACCGAGGTAATCGCTGTCGTTTGCGATATTCGCTTCCGAACGACCGAAAAGCGATCGCGAAATAAATGATACGACTTCGCACCCGCGACATCGTGTCTCTCCGACGGGACTGTTTGTCGAGGTATCTGTTGAAGATTGAGAAAGGGAAAACCGATTCGCCGATTGTCTCGGTGCGGCTGCACATCTCAAGAAAAGAGATTGGTTGTGATGTAAACACGAATAAGCGTTCGTACACCGCATTTGAGATCTCGATTAAGCCTCGTAGCGAAGAACGCGACGCGAAGGAACGCGAAGCCACCTTTGGTCAAGCGACGGACAATGCGAACTGAAACGCGACGCACTTCACGCTGCTCGCGATATTCGGTGTATTTCACACACGATGACACCGACGTTGCTTCAGTCGTACCCCTCGCGCGGACTAACCGACAACACCAAGACGAAAAATGTGCAATCGCGAAGTAAACAATACGACTTTATGCACCCGGCATAATTCGTCTGTGTCAAACGCAACGTACTTCACGGTACTCGATATTCTACGTATTTTACATGCGACGTTGCTGCATTTTTCATACTTTTCGAGAGAAAACGGCTCGCTGACCAGTTCGGGACGAGTCCACTTTTCGAGAAAAGAAACTGATCGCGACGTAAACGCGAGTGCGGTTTGCGAGCAGTGCTTTTAATAAGATCTCGATTAACCTTTGTATCGAAATCACTTTCGTCACTTTCGAACATACTCTTCGAATGAAAACAGCTCGTTGATCACCTCGGGACGAGTCCACTTTTCGAGAAAAGAGATTGATCGCGAGCGTAAACGCGATTAACTTTTGTGTCGAAATCACTTTCGGACAAGCGACGGACGGATGCTACGAACTGAAACACGACGTGTTTTAAACGCAACGCATTTCACGACACTCGATATTTCACGTCATTCACACGTGACGTTACCGTATTTTTCATACTTTTTGAGCGAAAACGACTCGCTGGCCAGCTCGGGGCGAGTGCACTTTTCGAGAGAAAACGGCTTACTGCCCACTTCGGGGCGAGTCTACTTTTCTAGCGAAAACGGCTCGCTGGCCACCTCGGGACGAGTCCACTTTCAGGGCGAGTGCACTTTTCGAGAAAATCGCGACGTAAGCGCCAGTGCGGTTCGCGAGCAGTGCTTTTAATAAGATCTCGATTAACTTTTGTATCGAAATCACTTTCGGACAAGTGATGGACGGATGCTACGAACTGAAACGCAACGCATGTCACGATATTCGATACTCCATGTATTTCACACACGACGTTGCTGCATTTTTCATACCTTGGCCTTGCGCGGAATAACCAACATATCAAGACGCTCGGCAGTTGCTCGCGATATTCCCGCTTCCGACGGTTGGAAAAATGCGAAATCACGCAATAAATAACACGTCTTCCCAACGGAACCAAGGTATTTATCGAAAACTTGAAGAGTAACACGGTTCGCCGACTATTTCGGTGCAGGATGGATTTTTCGAGGAAAGAGAACGGCCGTGACGTAAACGCGAGTGAGATTCGACCACTTTGCAAATTTCCCTTAACCTCTTTATCATGTTGAAGAAACAAAGAGCGTTCGGACAAGCGACGGACTTCGCGAATCGAAACACGATACGCTGAACGCGATAGATCGCGATATGTTTCACATACGACGTTTCTCGTAGTCGTCTCTCAAATATGGCACAAAGTTCTTAATAGACAGGACCGAGATGACCGCTCGTTCCTCGACTCGGCACCCCGGACACTCGTTCGTTCGCGACGTTTGCTCTCGACGAACGGAAAGACGCGCGACCGCGGAGCGTAAAGAACACGACCTTCCGTCCGTGTCATCGCGATAGAACTGAGTCGCTTGGCGACCTTGGCGTTGGAAACAGTAGGAAGGGGTAAAAGAAATAGGAGAGGCAAGCAGATTGGCTACTTGAGAATTGACATTTTGAGAAAAAGAAAAAGTTTCAGTCGCGACGCCGAGGCACACAACTCACTCTTATTTCTACAGCGATGAAAAAAAAAACTTTCACACTCGAAATCAAACGGTATACCGAGTAAAATTTCAAAGAAATACTGGTGGTAAATCTATCGCTCGGTAAAACCGATTGAAAACAATAGGTCTTGATACGGTTTCCGAGAAGAAATTAATCGCAACGTCGTCGAAACATAGAAAAGTTCGAGATATCTTAATATTAATGACGTCGAAAGAATTTCACTTTTTATACCTCGAGCTTACGACACGTAATTCAGCAACGTTTTATTTCTCTTTTCTTCAACAAGAAGAAACTAGTTTGACTTTTAGAATAAATCCTTGGTTTAAATCTAAAATAGATTTAAAATAATAAAAAATGAAGATAGATCTAATCTAAATAATTTTAATTACAAAAAATAAAAAGTATAATTGACGAAAGACAAATTAGATTTACTAAATTTTTCAATTGTTTTTATACAAATTTTCTTGTTAATTTAAAATTAAGCATTTGAAACGCTAATTAGAAAATAATTTTTTGTATTTTTGTTAAAAATAAAATTGAGATTTGAAAAAAAAAATCTAAAAGGCAATTATCAAAAATAGAGGCGACTATTCTTTACAATAAAGACGTAAAATCGACTTACTTATATAAATGTAATAACATTTATGTGTGTCAAGTTAATTACTGAAAATTTTGGCTTTATTTTTTCCTAGTTTTAATAATTCTATAATTTTTAATAGATTAAATAGATTTCTAATAATTCTGTTTATTAAAGCAAAAAGGATAAACTATCTTTTTTGTGAAGTAAAATATTTCAAAGTAATATGGTCTGAACAAAGCGATCGTGTTATACCTGATATGTTTTACCTGACAGTAGTAAACCTTCCCGCTTGTCTTGCTTGCATCACATCTCTCTCCGAACTCTATTTGTGGACTGCCATTGTATATATATATTTTTTTTTAAATATAATGTGTATAGATAAATATAATCAACAAGTTCATAAATATTAATTAGTTTTCAATTTTAAATTAAGTTGTTCTTATTTCTGCTTTAAATATGGTTCTGTTTTATGTATATATTTCAATTTTATTTTTTAATCTTTAATTACTTTGCTCTCTCAGATTTCTTAATTATTACTATAGGTATTAGGATTTTGCCATTTTACATTTCAAAATTAGTTTTTTTGAAATAAATTTAGTCATTTCTTATTAAAATACGCATAAATATTGATATTTTATTTTTGATAAAAATTTACTTTATACACTTTGAACAATTTGATAAAATGTATGATGTATATTTCTTTGTTTAATAATCATAATGAATGTCATTTAAAATGTGCAAGTACTTAAAAAAATTCCAGACAAATTCATACTTCAACTTTGATAACTTAATCTAATGTCATATGTAATATTGAGATAATTTTTTATAAATACTTTTTTAAATTTAATAATAAATTTAATAAAAAATTAATAAATATTATTAAATAATTTAAATAATGTTTTTAAGAATCTATCTTTTATATTGATTTGACTTGAACAATTGATATTCGAGAATTATTTATACTCGTACATATAATGAGTTACAATAAAATGCATGTAGTTTATTTTTTATTTTTTTAATATTTCAAATAATTTTTAATATTTATTTGTAATAAAAATATAATTATATTAATCTACGTTTCCTCTATAAAAAGACTTTTGATAATACGAGAACATATTATCACGTGTCTCTGTATTTTCTGATAATTGCATGCATATTTACATTACGTAAAGATTAAAAATGATCTTATCCCTGATTTGTTGTTAAAATGATAGCTATCTGGAGCAGTCTGAAAAATTTGGTATATTGATTTCCTCCTGAATCCGGAGTCTTTGACGTTTGGTAAATCATTTAGCTTTCTTTCATGGATGTTGATGTCGTAGATCTCATTTATGTCGCCTTGTACGATGAAAATAGTTCTTTTCTTTATCAAATACTAACAGTCGAACCATCCGATGAAAGGATTTTGATTTAATCGAATCATTGGACTAGTTATCTTTTCTTAAATGTATTACTATTACAATTATTGCGGGTAATTTTAAAGTCAGACGTTATAATGTGCGGTTCAACTTCGGGAGTGACGTAAGAATATCATTGTTACTGCGATCGCGTTTTCGCGAGTGTCATGTAACAACCCAATGGATTAAAGCTGTTTGAGAGGTGGTCTGGCAGAGGCATCCGGCGCCAACGGAGCAACCTTGCGGTTAGTATAATTTGTATATATGTATGTACATATATATATGTATATAATTTATGTATATGTAAACTATATTGTATATAGTTTTAGTCTTTAAATCTCGTTTTTGTTTTACATGTGTAAAAGTGATTCTTTTCGCCCGCAAGTGTGCATAATACTATTTGAATACGCGTAACCATATGAAAAAGAACATGTATTCATTAAATTTAAGCTTTAAAAATTTAATAAATAAAAATCTTTTTTTATTATAGTCTTTTCAAAATTTGCATAATTATTTTTGAGAAAATTTTACATGCGCGTTTAGTAATTATTTTTCGAATTTCAAATTATTTTTTATCCTGCTTTAATTTAAATTTTATATTTATTTGTTACAGAATCATCGTAGCAACGTTGCAGCATATAACTCCGTTGTTGCGCGTCGGTCGGTGAGTGATGAAAAAAAAAATTTTTTATTAAAGTCACGAATCTATGATACAATAATTACTTTATCAAAAATACAGTTAATGTATTATTTATTATATTATAAATATATATTATATTTTCTAAGTGCATGTACATGTATCTAATTACTATAATAAATTATTATATAGATTATATTTCATAGATTCGTCGCCTTAAAACGAATAGGCTAGAATAGATTAGAATTATTAGAATTAATTATTTAAGAAACACTCCGAAATAATGTCACAGCTAAGTCAAAGTTGTGGTCGCTCTTAGATTTTTCTCTTTGGTAATATTATGTAAAATGTTCAGGCAATGTTTTCTTCGCTCGATTTAAGTATCTTTATTAGAAATGAGAATTATGTATACGTTTGTATTGAGCACAGACAATACTACTTTCTCCGTTCAACAGCTCTTTGTTTTCAAATTTTAATTTGCTATTATTTCTTTTACATAAGCATTATCACTTCTCAGACAATGTAATTGTCCGAATGTAGGGGATCATAAAACGTTGAGGGAGCTTACATTTTCTCAACTGTAACGTGTTTACTTCCACGCAAGCATATACATGATTCATTTATTTCTATGACAAAACAAGTACGAGCAACCATTATCGCGCTAATTTACTTTCAAAGTCGCGAAGGTAGATGTTATATCTGCATGCCTTCCGTCGTCGAGCAGTGTAATAATAAATCATTACGCATTTTATGGATTATCAGGCATACCGCGGTTGCTAATGTGATGAGTGCGAGACGACGCCTTATCAGTAACAGCATGCGTTTGCACTCAGCAATACCGAGCAGCAATATCTCCGCCTTTATAGATCCGCTTTTCTGGTGCTGTCGTATACTCTATTCTTCCTTTATTCTTTCCCTCGTGTACGTGAGTTCTGCCTCTATTCTCCGTTGCTTTCTAAATGATCTAACTATCATACGCAAATACACGTAGAATTGTTTATCCACGAGAGTAGCTTTACACCGAAGGATAGTCGATGAACTGGATTGCGAGATCTAGCTGGCCCTCATTAGTGTTTCGCGTAACATTGTACAAGATTTTAATGAAGATTGACTGTTTTGATAAAGATAATGGTGCAAGAGTAATAACAACGTTGGTATACAGGTGAGGTGCCGGAGATGCATTGATACGGATCGGTATTGCGTGCACGCGTACAACAGTCACAACCGTACCATATAACGATTTAATGCTTGTAATTAAATCCCATAACCGAAAAATCGATTTACAATGTTCAGCTAAAAATAACATTTATGGCAGTAAAGAGTTAAGATTACATTTGCAGTATGACGGAAGTGAAAATAACTATAGTTAAGATATGTTTTAATTGACAATTAAAATTTTCTAAATTACGATGACAAAATATTTGCTTTATAAAATATAATAGTGCAATAATAATAATAATAATAATAATAGATGAATTCTATAAATCTAATGTGCGATAGATTCAACATGTATATATAATATATAATATATAATATATAATATATATAATAAAACATATAATAAAAATTGTAATTATGTGTTTTGTTTCAATCTCTCTCTTTCTTTCTCTTTAAAATATATACATAAATTTATAAATGTTAATAAATTTATGTATACGTTTTTCTAGTGTTATATTTTCATTTAGATTTTTTTAAAATTAAATATGTATTATTTAGATTAGAATTGGAAAATTCTTTAATGATAATATACGGAAACATTATGCCACTTAGATTTTATTTTCTTAAAGTAGTTATACAATAATTAAGTTTCAAGAATATATATTTTTAATATATATGTTTTTAAAATTAGAATTTATACATTTTATATATTTTTAAAGAATATATGCTATTTGTTTATGGTCATTTGTTTTATTTAAAAAGAAAAAGATTTTTTTTTAATTTTGGTACAATAATTTTTTGTTCAAGGAACACATTCTTTTGATATCTTCTTTTATCTTGTTTAAATAGATAATTTTGTTTAGATTTACGTATATGTATATACGTTCATCTAGTAATGACTCTTGATTGCAGTATTTTGTTAGATATAGAAATTAATTTGGTGCTTTTTTCCATAAAATTTAAAAATTATTTTTACAAAAAGTCAAATAAAAGCATTTAGTGTTTAAAATAAAATCCACGTAAAAAAGAATTTTTTAATATAAACCATAGATAACATCTTTTATTCTCTTTGCGAGATGTAATCGAATGTTGCCGTGCTGCAAAATATAATACAATCTGTACTTTCACACCTCTGATATCATTTTTTGCGCGCTTTATGAGTCACCAGCACTTTCATTCAGAGTGAAACAAATCGTTTCTGTGGTTTCAACAGCATTATTTTTTAATGAAATACAGAAAGAAAAATGCAGTGCCTCAAACATTGCTCTTCAGATGCTACAGTATTCATTGCGGTTTCGTGCGAAGTTATGTCTTTCGCTTCGTCAAGATATATAGTATTTTGAAACATAGAGATCTACATTGCAAATCGCAAAAGGGCAGAAAAATATTATTAAAATATTTGTTTAAATTAGAATTATAAGAGTAGAAGAATAAGAATTATAAGATTATAAAAATAAGGAATACATAAAGGTACCGAATTAATTTGCATCTAATATAATATATAATAAAACAAACATAATATCTTATAAATTTATGTATATATTTTACAAGAAAGAGAAATATGTTAAAGTTTTATTAGTTTTTTATAAATATATATATATATAAATTATAAAAATATATATATTAAAAATATATATTCTTGAAACTTAATTATTGTATAACTACTTTAAGAAAATAAAATCTAAGTGGCATAAAGTATTACAGTTTTTATAAATCTTAATTACATTTAAAAAAAAAGTAATATATCCAATAAGATATGTAGTTGCGGACTGCCAACTACAGATATATTATAATACAATAATATATGCTATTGCAGTATCAACATTGTATTTGCATTAACTGCAAATATTATTGTATTGAGTATTTTATGTAGTTGGCAGCCCGCAATTACATATGTTATTAGCTATACTTTTTTTTGTGTACTTATTATTAAATTTATAATTATAACAACGATGTAAAATACAATGTTGTTAATTAGTTAATACATTTTTCACGTAATCAAACATTTATTCAAAGTCAGCTCTTAATAGCATTATTATACACACATAATTTATGTTCTTTAGCTTAAATCTCATATTTAAAAAATTATTAATTTTATTTGGAAGAGCGCTAAAATTGCAATAAATAGCGTGACATTTAGGAGAGTTTATGATTAATCTCATTCCGACGAGGCAATCATCGGAAGGCTCACCAATTTCGAAGCGATGGTACTCACAGTATGCCAGATTCGTGTCAGCGCGTCTTCTGCGCGTGGGACGACGACTGCAGTTGGTCCCGCATCTTGACGATTATCAGCGGCGAACCCTGGCTTCGGCAAGCTCAGAATGTCGCGAAACGAGTGGGAGTAACATATTAGAAAGCAAAGTAAGCGTGAGCTTGAAGCTCGTTCTCTCTCGCGAACGAATGAGAGGACATAAGCCGGCGAGTGTCGATTCCTCGTCAACGGCGCGTCAAGGTAAGCAAAACGACGACGCGATATTAGGCAGTAAAGATAATCTTATCGTTATGGCATAGACATTTATATACTCCAGCGGAATATACTGCCGGAAGTTTTATGGTGAGCGCGCGCCGCGATGCACGCGTGACTTAATCTCGTGGCAGAAGTTAGGAGCCGGCGGGTTCTCACGCGGATACTCCCCACAGCTATTGCGCGAGTTTACGCAAGCTGTGCGCGATCGCTGTCGAATAAATCATTTCCCTTCGACATAAACGGCCGATAATCTGACGTTTCCTACGAGATTACCGGTGCGCGGTTTCAATTATAATGCCGGGGAGAGTCGCTTTCGCGGGGACTCTTGCAGATACGATTGTTGCCAAGAGACAAGCCGGTTTCTCCGAATTCGATAGTGACGGCGCAAAGATCACCGTATTGGCGGAGGTCACCGTATAACGAAGGACTTTAGTGCTGCCGGAGTGATCCCGGCGATTCTCGAGGACGCGGTAAAGACGATGGAATCGGCTCATGGCCGGCTTTTTCAGGCGTAATGTCAGTGGTTAAGCGACGGCTACGGTTAGGGACTGTACTCTCTGCGGTCTCGCGGCCAGTGACGGGGGGTGGGCGTGGGAATAATAGAAACTGCGAGCGCACGCTTCCACGTACCCCACCTTGCACCCCGTCGGAAAGCGGCCTGATCTGTTCCAGGTCGGTCTTGAAGCGTGATCCAGAAGATCGCCGTGCGATCGCTCGCGGCAACGATCGACGCCCACGATGTATCGCGCGCACGCCGCCAATTCTCTAGACGCGGTTCCAATTCCCTGCGCCCATTGACGATACATCTGTAGATCGTCTCACGCGCCATATGGTGCCGGCACGAAAAATGGGAGAAATGGCACATCGCGATATGACGAGATCGACGAGGCGAAAAGTGTATCAAACAGAGATCTATCGCCTTTGTTTATCGCTCCCGATCACGGGTACTCTTTCGCCATATTTACTCGCTTTGAAGGATTGACTGGCCTATGATCTAGCGCCCACTCTTCGATTACTTGGATCGGCGGTTAACAAGACCGGCCGTGTTTCCGGCTATCGACTTTTGAGCTCAGCTCCGACCTCCCACGTGCACTGCCCGATTGGCAGTTGTGTGCGAACGATTGCTTTTATTTGTCCCCCGCGCTATGCGAATGTAATGCGAATATACTGATCGACGCGGCGGTGCGATTGAAGTTTTATAGTCTTAGAAGCGAACGTGAAAGGGCCGAGGCTGAAATTCCGGGGACTATTCTCGTGTGACGAAATGAACGGTAGAAGTAATCGGTCGTCGTCTGGCGGGCAGGTAGCCGGAATAAATCCGTATCGTAATGGCTGACAATAAACGCTTTTGGGCGTTTAAGCCGCATTATGATAACCCATAAACTATCCCGCTGCCTAATCCATCCCGTATTTCGATGAGTCTCTCTGGCACAAAACGTGACAAAACGTACTTTCGCACGACACCGTCGTCTACAAACGGAGCGTTCTTTCGAAGTCAGTGATCATAGAGAGATGTTTTAAACCGGTTTTTTTGTGTTTTGTATACACAACCGGTTATCCAATAAAATTTCTCACTGTTTATTGACTGGTCGATTGTTTCTGGTTAAATAAGAAGGAAAATAAGTATCTGAAAGTTGTTTTGATAAGTCGCTATTTTTAGTTAACATTTAATATTACATATGTACTTTAAAACTCTGAAAGCCAATTAAAATATAATTAAAGTAATACATTTAACATTATATCTTTGTTTTAATATTATTAATATTTTCTCGCAATTATTTTGCATATTTTTATGTAAAATGTAGAGGAGAAGTTAACTGTTCAGCAGTCGCCTAAATTGTATATCAATATTTTAAATTTTTACTTAATACAAGTAATATTTAGATAAAAATAAATAAATTTGATTTTTCTTGAATAAATTATTAATAAAATCAGTATTAGTTAAGGATTTTTTATATTTTTTATTATTCTAATTCATAAATTTGATTATTTTAAAAGATGATATGATTTATGAGATAGGAGTTCCATAGGAAAATACCATTTAGGTGACCTATCGCCTTGTGCAGTATGTTACAAAAAGAATTATAATAAATTAATTTATTATTGATGAAAAGTGTTAAAGATTGTAATAAGAACTTGAAACATCAAACGTCATTTCCAACATTTATTTTTCCAAATCAGTATTAGACGGGAAATTTAATAAAAAATAAGTTAAGTGTAGTTACGCACTTAACAAAAAATCCCAATTGTATAATAAACGTCTTATGTTATCGGACGATTCAATTATAAAGATATATACAGATAAAAAATTATTAAATTCAAAGAAAAGTATTTTTTTTTTAGTAAAGATGATAAAATTAGATGGGTTGTAATCTTGTGCTTTTAATATTGCCAACTTTACTTGCAAAATGTATCCAATAGTATATTAAACATTTTTTAAATACTTAAAAATACTGGAGTCATTATGCTGCAATTAACTGAGACTGCAAGATTCTTTACGAATGCACGTCCATTATAAAGTTTGCGAGTAGCACTTACAATCTTACATATCCGGTATGCCAGCTCGTAAAGTCGCGTCGGTCGCGACGTGATCGTTTGATTCACGACACCCCGGAAGTGAAGTGAGACTGCGATACGAAACGCGTCGTGACATTAGACAGTCGTCGTCGCCATCGCCCCTATAAGGATCCATAAATCACTGCCAACAAAGCGATTGTTCACCTGTATTCGAATATTACACCCTTCCCCCGCGACCTTTATACTGTCGCATCTCATTCCTTTATTAGTGACACGTCCACTCCTTTTCGTTATTCTGTTTCCCTATTCAATCCTGCTGCATGCATTATGAGAACGCAATTCACCGCGTTCGATCCTGCCCTTCAAGAAACTTGATAGAGCACGACGTGTCCGATTCGGCGACCGTTGTCGCGACCACGTGCGGCGCAAATTTTACCTTACCTCGAAGCAACGCAACATTGTAGCGAGAGACGCGTTATGTCATGCTACTTTTAAATCATAATGATAGAAACGCATCCCTCCGCGCTATTTCTGTCTGCAAAATGTACAATCGTTGCTTCGACAGCACGCATTCGCTTACAATGGTACACGGAGCGAAGATGTTGGAATCTCTCATAACTCGTACGTCATTCAATTCGCATATTCATCCTGTTACGAGACTAAGGTGTTACTTCGCTCATTTAAGAATTGCGTAAAAGGAAAGCTTCGTATTTGGTTTCTAGAAATTGCGGCTTGTGCATGAATAATAAAGGGACGTGCGAATTAGCAATAACCAAAAGTGAAAGGTTTTCTGCAAAAACAAGCTCTAAAAGTTAAATTTTCAGAAAGTAAAGAAAGCTTCTCTTCAAACCTTTATTGTATAAATACGATAATTTTTTAAAATATTATATGATAGATGTGTAAGAATAAAGTTGTAGACTCTAATTAATATTTTGAGAACTCATTTAAAAAAAATAAGAAAACATCTCAGTTTTAATTCTTGTAGAAATTTTGTTTATTATCTATTATTATTTACTTATTTTTGTTTTCATTATTCTCTATTATTTTTTTATTTTCCGTTTTCTGTTTAATTCTTGCAACAAAATTATTTACGCTATGGCACTATTAATGGAGAATGATTTGGTGCCATGACCTAGATTTCTTTAAAAATAAACTTGTTTTTTGTAGAATCCCTTCTGTAGAAAATTGCAGTTAATTGCTCAATGAACCACGCCATTTCCGCTAACAAAATTGTAATGACGGTGCACGTTTGCGGCATAAAAGAAACCACTGCAACAGTGAACAAGGACAAGAAATGGAGCAGAAGCTGTATATTTATATACTTAACAATCCAATAAACGAAGATTTAGATCTGCCTTATATTATACAATTGAATCGCGCCAAGTTTTACTCTTACAAATTTCGCCAAAAGCAAAATGCTAAGCGAGCCGAAAATGCCGAGCAAGCAAAGCAGATCCTTTCACTCTGACATTGCACCTGCGGATATGCGTGCGAAAGGTATCGCGGATGTTACCCTTCAGATGCAACCACCGCGACGGAATGACAGCGGAGCGATCTTTCCGCGATTTGCACACGCTCTTTCTCTTACACTTCATCCGACCCGTAGACGGAATTAATTGTCCTAGCGCAATGCACCGATTGAAGCTCCTTGTTCGTGCGCACGTGCGTAGGAATATCTGTGTGCTAATTTTGAGCGATTTCGTAGCAATGTATACATATAATCAGTCAATCGACACGCATCGTGGCATACGAATGAAATTGGATGCAGGAGGGTATAATGTATCTCACGACGAGCTTAAGTATGGTTCGTCGTTCTTACCAAGGACAGGTCGTTCAAGATTAAATCTTATATAAATGCAACGAAAAACACTGAACTTGGTGAAGATATTATTGGATTCTTATATTATTAAATCGTTGGAAACCATAGTTTAGATTTTAATATCTCGAGAAGAAATGCGTTTACAATCACGTATCATTGGATGTGTGTGTTATAACTAGAACAATTAAAATTATGCTTTAAAAATTTTATTTGAAATAGGATTTAAAATATGCTTTACGTAAAATTTAAAAAATATTGAAAAAAATGATAAAAATATACTTTAAAAATTTATATTTTATTTCAAAGGTTTTTAGAAATCTAAATTATTTATAAATAGAATAAATTTAATAAAGATTGTGTGTATTGTATTTTTATTTTTATATTTATTAAATAGCCTTATGTTTGGCATTTAAAAAACAAAAAACTAAACACAAATTTAATATTAATATATGTCAATTAATATTAAATATTTTTCTTAAGTTTTCTTTTTGTATAAAAATGTATTTTTTGGTGCGTCGTTTGGAGATTATTGATGTAATCAATTCATTTATCAATTGAAATAATAAAAAATAAAATAAAAATAAAATATACAGCAACATATTATATTATTTTGATCAGTAAACTCAATTTATTTTAGATATTCTGTTTATTATAATAAAAAACTAATCATAAATTTAAATTAAGAAACGCACATACGCGCGCGCACATTAATACATGTAGAATTTAAAAAATAATAAAATGTCTAAATGTAAAATATATGAATTTTCATATATAATTTGAATACAGAAATATGTTCTTATGGATGTATTACGTCCCCAAAATTTGTTTATACCAAGATTTATAAAAAGAGCAAAAGATATGAAAAGGCATTTTCAGAAATCAAATTAATAATATGCTTTTATAAAGCTAACCACAAAACAAATGCACCTGAGAATCTTTGAGCATGGTCTCAATATGAACGCTATAGCGCTGAATATGACACCGCGTGAGTTTATGCACTCAGTGGTTTCTTATTTAGAATTTAATCTCTTGGGAGTGGACTTGATCACTTGCGAATGGACCAAATGGAAATTCTTGAAGGGGATGTTACAAGGTTGATTAAATAATAGGTTGAATCATTAACTCTAAATTAATTTATTCTTAACTCTAGTTTAAAAGATAATTATTGTATTTTATATAAGCATTTCAAAATATAATTACAATAAAACTATTTATAAAAGCTTTCTCGACAAAATACACATCATTGAAACAGAACTAAGACATGTGCGATTAAATAAATTTAAAAAACATTACAAATAATTAAAAATTAACAAGAATTAACTTTATATCCCATATATGTCCCATATATTTGAAGAAAATTATTCTACGCACATGGAATAGAACTTTTGTGTCGGTTATCTAAACGGTAATGAACGTTTTAACAGTTTAAGTATTAAAAATAAATGGGGAATGAGAAGTCAACACGAGAATATATATTTGTGCGCAAATAATAATAATTTAACAAACATTTGAATAAATTACAAAGATATTAAAATTATAAATTAAGCACAAATGTTTCGGCTCTACTTTGAACCATCTTCAGTGCTTAAAAGGAGCTAATTGATGTATACGATAGTATAATTAAAATTATTGTAATCAAGAGTGAAGCTCTGAAACAGCCGGTTCCATAGCTGGATGGTAAAACTCCAGGTTACAGAGCGCAATTTTTATAATAGGTAAATAGAAGTGTGTAGAGTATGTCATCTTTTACAATTAGTAAAACCAAAATAAATGCAGGCACCATAAGGGGTCTTTATTAGCAAGAACAAAATTGCTTTTTGGTTAGAATAATCTCTATCTATAATTTTCGGATAATTTTAAGAAACAAAAAAAAAAGCAGACTTTATCTTCTCCGCGCAATTTCACCGACAAGATGACGAAAAAAAATCTACGTAGAATCTACGGGGCGTAACAGATAAAATATGCAAAAATATGCTGTAACATATAGGATCTGTATGGATCTGCCGACGACTGCTGGTCGATGTTTGCTTCGACCGAACGAACGAATTGATCGATATGTCGACGAAGGACGAGAAACAAAAATTCGAGGTCGGCACTGAGCGATGTTCGATCAACACTTGGCTTTGTGACTTTCAGAGAGATTGCCCTGTGGGTGATGAGGGTGGCTTAAAGTTCGTCTCCACGCTGAACCAAAGAATACTCCAAGCAAGATTAGTGAGACTGCAGCAGCCCAATAGCTGCAGACTCAATACTCTGAAAGCGTGGTACTTTGTCCCTGGAGGGACGGTAATCCAAAGGGCAAAAAAGAAGAAGAAGAAGAAGGCTTTGTGACTTCACAGCGATTGGAGCGAGCGCGTATTCTCCCGCGAATAGAGTGTAATTATTAAGAAATAAAGTTATGGATTAAGTTTAGAAACGAGTTCGATTTACTAGCCCGTACAGGATTCAAAAATGCATAATTTTTTATAGAACCAGTTTATAATTAATTTAATAATTAAATAGTGAAAGTTTCAAACTTTTAGATGCTTGACTATCGTTGAGATTAATAATATAATTAAATAAAAAAATGTACCCTGATATATAACATTTTGGCTAGTTATAATCCTTTCTTGGTTTAATTTGTTGCAAGTAAAAAATATCTTTATACTCGAGTTATTCGATAACTGATTCGCTAAAAGATTTACTTGTAAACCTTTAAATAAAATTTAACAAATAACAAATAATTTTTACAGTTAATCTTAGAATATTAAACAGAACACTTTTTTTCATCTCTTCTTGTTTCGTGTTTTAGCTCAATGATTTTGTCGATTGGTTTACATAAAAAAGCCACGAGTATCGAGAATGTGTAAGCACACCAGAATAAGAGACCCCATTCGTCTACGGGGTGTTCTCATGTGGAATGTAACCTGCTCTTGTGGCAGCTGGTACCGCCGTAAGAGAAACAGGTTTCACAGATTCTTTTAAGCTTTTTACCGGTTACATCTATATTTTCCGCATTAGGCTCGATGCAATCTGATAAATGATTTTAGGCATTCAGAGATTCGAGATGCCGCTACGTCGCCGTTGCCGCGGAATACCGCTTAGATAACTGACACAGAAGTTCTATTCACAATGTGCGTAGAATAATTTTCTTCGAATATATGGGATATGTATACATACGATTTACAAAATATCAATAACACATGATGTTAATGATACAAACGGTATAGTAACTAATGGACTAACGCTCTGGAGATATCCTCAGGAAAAATTTATATTAAAAAAAGGGAGAGAGAGAGAGAGAGAAAAAGAGAGAGAGGTGGAGAGAGAATCATTTAATTCACAAATGTGCATGTTATGTTACAATTATGATTATAATCAACTCTCGCGAGACACCGTGTATACTGCCGTCCCCGCTGTTTCAGCTCAAAGCAATGTCGGGGGTGGTTGTATCGGTAAATGACCGGTTTGCCAGCATTGTGCATTACGTTTATTAAACCAACCTTACCTTATTGTATACATACAAGTATATATGCACACACTAAGAAGAAACCGCATGGTGTACTTTTGGTGACTACCTATACCAATACGCGCTGTAAACGACAACTTTTGCACACGCGAATAAAACGACGACCTGTTGCATACACTTGCATCGATCTTTTTAATGCGCGTTCGCATATTATATCATATGTCTGTGCTTATAAATTACAATCATCAATATAAATGACTGATGTTATCAACTAGTCGTTTGCTTCTACGAGCACATTAAAAAAAAACAATAAAAGAAATAAAAAAGCTTACATTTGCACGTAAGTAATCTGCTGCTCTGTACCTTGTGTATAACATTTTCAGCCTGTTAGACTACATGTTAGACTTCAAGTATCATTGATTATAATGCCACATGCAGTATTTTCAATTTGCTATCGTCGTAATCATGTTGTTAACATTTCTTCTAAATATTTAATTGATCATTTTAATCATCGTTTAATCACTCAATTTTATACATCGTTTTTCAAGATAATTAGAGTTTTCGATATCTCAATCATTATTAATTGATTGTATTGACACGACCATTCTTTTGTTTACATTGAATAAAATAAAATTATTAATTAATTCAACTTCTATTAAATGATTCTCCATTCGTACACGGAAAGAATAATTTTTTTGCTAAAGTATTTAAAATTTTGACTAAATATAGATCTGAAAACTTTTGATTAATTTTGTAATTGTATTGTTATCGAACGATACACAATATTATCATTGATAATAAATTGATTGAAAAAAATAAATTTTATTATCTAAGGAAATAGGCCACTCTTAATTAATGCAATACAAAATTTGTATACATTTTACACTTTTATTAACAAAATATTAAAAATCTATAAACTAATCTAGACTTTATAAACACAAACAAGTTAATTATTAATTTTTAAACATTGCAGATTTGGCTTTTTGCCGATCAATGGCATAGCTAGGCATAGCTGAGTTTAGCGTTCAGAAACGGCGCCTGTTAGGGTGACTTAGGGAAAGTGGAAAGAATAGAATATGTAGAAGTTGTATGTAAAATTTACGTACACATTACCACACATTCTAAGGTTAAATAAGTCTAATTAACATAACGCAATTCCATGGTGTCGCATCATCCATCATCACAGACACAATTCTCGGAGGATAGCGGTAAAGGAAAATGAAAACATCATCTAAATAGTGAAAGAGTTGATCATGAATGCAGGCACGTGCGACTGGACGACATCGTCATCCGAGGATTATTGCAGCATCAATGGCGAAGACCACGCTGACGGACATTTATTTCGAAATCACATTCCCCTGGAATGACGCGCGAAGAGGCTCCTTTTCGTTGTGCCATCTAATGGCTCTTTGAAGTTATTTACCTGCACTTAAGCGCGCGGTTGCCTCTCATATGCCATTCGATGCGTTTTGTATAGCTTTGCAGATGGTTGATCCAAATTAAAAACCACTCAGGTGTTTTATCTATCAACGTATTGAAAGTGGTTCGAATAGTTCCAGGCGTTCATCATTTTTATGAAGCTGCTGGATTGAAAGCCGTACTGGACAAGAAATACTTTAAGAAAAAAATGCAACTGCCTCTTAAAAGAGTTTACTCTTTTATTTATTACTGACATCATACCGTTTCCCATGAAAATTATGCATGATTATTGCATCTAAATATAACGATCAGTTTTTTGATTTGTCATATAGAGCCTATCCTTGTGAAATAAAGCAGTCGTTCGTGTCTTTGTCAAATAAAGCGAAAGCGTGCCAAAAGTCCAGTGCACGTAGCAGAACTAATACTACACGAGCCGCATAATGAGTCTCGTCGCGCTTAATGTGGCAGAGTAATTTGTCACGCGCTATTGATTATTAATTATGCGCAAGGACCGAAGCGATACGCGAATGGCAGTCGTACGATAAAACCGCCACGATAGTGAAAAGATCGACTCGAGGATCACGACGTGTAAATCAAAAACAAATGGTTTGCCTTATTGAATAATCCTATTTCACGCCTGGCTGAGCGTCTGGAAATACTGACTGACAATGTCAGTTGTCAGTATATTTTATTAGCGACTTCTGTTTCCTTCAAATTATCGCGTCTTGTAGACGACCGGAATTATTAGCGGAAAATGCGGCTGCGCGACGTGTCGTTTAACTTGTCCGCGGGCGTAATGAAGACCGAATTCGCTGTAAAGAACTCGTCGATGCGTACTACAGTATATCGCGCTATCTAGGCGCTGTCCGACTCTCTTCAGCAAGAAATTTATCATACGGTAATAAAATACGAACTACGCGGAAAGAGACGTACCAACACACCGCGCTGTGATATGAAAGCTTTCGATTTTTTTGTTTGTCTTCGCCTGATACACCGCCGATCTTATCGATGGACACGGGTGAAAATAAGCAGGCCTGCGAACGAGAGCTCGCGGGCGCGTTCTATACCGGCGCTTAACGCACCTCTAATTTACTACCACGCGTCCCGTGTATTATTCTCGTTTATCCCTCGCGCGCGTGTTTTATACGCGTTATATATCACCGCGATTTATTTCCCGCGGATGCGGGAGAGAAGCCTGATCGCGCGCGACTATCGCTTTCCTTGGGGAAGAAGGCGCGGTACACACAACGGATTTAGACGGAGAAAATTGTCACACCCACGATATAATGTCGGAGGAAGGATACAAATTGTCCGCTTGTACATCCATTCGAATTAGACCTCCTGACCTACATACCCCTTGTCGGGCGTGCGTATTTCTGCGTTTTGAAGGAAGATGCGAAAAGAGACGGGACTGCACGAAGAAACGATGAGAGAGAGAGAGAGAGAGGTCTTCTCTCGCAAATGTGACTGAGAGACGGTGTTCGTAAGCGCTCAGTAACGACGTACCGGTAGCGTAAATGCAGTAGCTCCTTCATCTCTTTCGTCCGTTCATTCTACTTGTTTCTTTTTTTTTATTCATCGACACTTTCACGCCGATGATTCGACCGGTGGAAGTCGGTTTGGAAAGCGTACGCAATCACTCGACTAATGCGTGGCATGTAGATTAAACTTCCCAGCGGCCGGAAAGTGGCGGGGCCAATCGGCCGGTCGATCGTACTTACCCCCCAGCGCTTACGTATCTAAATCATAATTGGGTTACGAGTTTCCACACCTGCGTTCCTCACGCGCGAGATGATGCGTTCTCGTAATAGCTGCAGCACGACGTGCGTTATGTCTGACATTACGCATGCCAGTTGCGGTTTAATCTCAGAGATGTCCTCTTACTGTCTTTTTTATATATAGAAAAAATACAAAGGTCATCGTGAGACTTTTAAATACGCTCGAATCGATCGGCCGGCACAAATGAGAGGGACAGAGAGATATAATGAATTGTAACTGTTCTGGGATCACACGAGGCGTCAGTAGGTGGAAGCTTTTGCATCGTCATTGTGCTATTGACCGATACATATTTTCGCGTGGCGTTTCTCTGTGGCGAGTAACGCGAACGTAAAAATTCGCGCGGGGTTGGCGATGATGATCGATTTAAGTGCCCCGTCGTGTGTACACCGGGAGTGATTCTCGATGACAGCCGTTCCCGTCCGATAGATATCTGGATAGATACGCCGGATGCGCGCACATGCTGCTTTAATCGAACGGTTAATGAACCGCCGCTCGCTCGCCCATTGTCAGGCATGCACCACGAAGTGATCGATACGCGCGCTCTCTCCACGACTCCGCATAATTACGCCCGGTGATTCAATGGAGCAGAGCTAGAGCTGGCTCCGCTCGTATATAGACGATTCACTCTCGGACAAAAGCACCGGCGCGACCCTTTTTAACCCGGGTCGTCTCTTAAGAAAGCATGCGCGATGCACTTGGCCTTATACCTTCGCGCGTCCACGTCGTTTTGTAACAAAAAGTAAACGGAGTCCGCTATTATAATGCTCGCGGAAATAATGACGTGCGGAGTGACGACATAATCATTGTGACGTTGAAGCGAGCAGATAACAAAATATTCTAACCGCGCTGTTGAGAATCCCACTTTAACGATCTTAGAGATATTAGTAGACTGCATTCTCATCTTATATAGGTTTGATACCACAATGGGTAAAATGGATCGATTTTTGCTCCCTGGAGTTGGTAATAAAAATAATATATAATTTTTTTGTAGCTTTTGAACCTGCTAAATCTGATTCTGATCTTTAAAAGATTTTAGGTTGTTTACAAAACATTAAAATTAGCTTATAAAATTATATTATACTAATGTAAGTTATTATAAAAACGACATGTTGATGAAAGTGCAAAGCTATAGTAAAATATTAATAACAATATAAAGTGAAAATCGGGCAATACCTGAATCACAAACAATTTAAGAACGTATCTCTACAATTAAAACCGATAGTATTTCAAATATTTTTTGTATGAATTTTTATAATTTTCCAGTAATATTAAAAATACTACAATCAAATATAAAATATTCCGGGAAAAAATCTTTGAAATGCATTTGTACACTGAGAAAAAAAACTTATTCAACAAAATTTTTAATTGCGAGCTACCAACAAAAGATATACTTAATATAACAATATTTGCTGTTAATGCAAGTGCAATGATTGAACTGTGTAGCATTGTTGTATTGAATATATCTTTTGTTGGCAACCCGCAACAAAAAAATTTGTTGAATCATTTCTTTTTCTCAGTGTAATGGATTACGATCCTCTCAAGTCAAAATTTAAAATTGTTCCTATCAATAATGTTTTTATTTTTAAATATTTATTTTTTTGTACTTTTGTTTATTAAGTAGGAACATGGACCATGAGAGATGAGAGTATTATTATGTTTTTTTTTTTAGCAGAAAAACACGAATCAATATGATCGTAAAACTCGACAATAATAATTTATGATACTAGATTTTAATAGTTTATATTCCGATTTTAATACTTTCCCGACAAATTAGAATTCTTTAAGGATGAGAATATGTGTGTATGTCTTCTTTATGTAATAATAAAAACTATAAATATCTTATAAAAATTTATAATTTGATACATTTATCGTTGATTGCGCAGTGAGATTATGGATCCGTACTAGGTAACACACTGTTACACTCACAATGCATTATTACATTCGCTATTATATTATTAGTATATAGTTATTCCAGAGAGAGATAAGCACAGTTGGAATTTTGAGATACCGGGTTCAGTAATAACAGCGCGCTCTTACTTAATACCACAGTGCGATGCCGTTTAACAAATGATCGTTTCTTTCTACGGTGATGCTACTTTGCGCGAAAAGGGGACCACTAAAGCCCGGCCATCCCACATCGAGCCCTGCTAAGGCCCCGATTGCTATTTAGTTGATATTATCATCAAATAGGTAATTTCACCCGGCGAACCTTATATAGCCGAAGCTGGGCATCGCTCCGATCGGCTCTTCTATATACATATGCAATCACGATGATGATTTTTCGCGGCGATATCCGATATCGCTTCGTCTGTGCCGGGTAGCCGCGCGCTGCCCGATGAAAATAATACCGGATAACGATGTTTTCTTTCAATTTGTTCGCGTCCGATAGGCAACCAACCGCGGTCGGTGAAGTCGAGCGTAATTGCATCCCAGAGGAGTGTGCACTTCGGAGCGAACGAAGCGAGGCCCGGTAAGACAGAGTCGAGAAATTCGTAGGCCCCATTATTCTCGTTCACGAGCACTACGCATTAAGTATCGTGCGCACAATCGCGAGCACGACCTTGCACATGACCATGACCCTTTCCCCGTTCACGCGGGAACCATCCGTGTGTAGCCCGAGTGGTTCGCCGCACTCGCTGGCCCTGAGAGATCGACTTGCAATGTGCTTGCAGTCTTGGGGGCTGTCGGCCGTTACTCATCCGTTTTCACCGTCGAATGCGTCCGCTCTCCCTTTGGTCGCCGTTTCTTGCGGCCCGCGCGCTTCGAGATTGGTAAGGCGCAACGAGGACACTGTGTTCTTAAAAACACACCTTTATTCACGAAAAATTGTTAAAAGAGGCAAATACTGAAGTAAAGAAGTTTTAATGACTTATATCTAAAATGTTTTATTTCAAGATTGAATTCATATTTGTAAGTCAAGCAAAATTTAACAAAATTTTATTAATATAGACATAAATAGTACAGTTTAATTTTTAATTGAAAGGTAATGCATTAAATTCAAGAAAAAGTAATTTAATACTTTTTGTTATAATTAAGCATTATCCATTTAAAGATAAAGGTAGGTAAAGGTGAAAACATTAACAAAGAAGTATTTTTGAATTTTTCTTAATGGTAATTTAATATTCTTATATAAATATATACATGTATATTATATGTATAATATATACAGAAGAATTTATTCTCTATGTTCTAATTTATTTTGCTGCATGCAGAAATGCGGTTTTGGCTTTATGGATGATTGACTGAACTAGATGACTACCATTTTCAAGATTACTCCCGTGTTCAGACAGTTTCAATCATTTTTAATGCTCAATAGTGCGCATGCTGTGCTAATGATAACTTAGATGAAAGTGGAAATTAACTGTCAAATCTGATGCAGATGACATTAGCTTGAAATTAATTATTAAAAGTTGATAATTATTTTATTTCTATTAGATAAAAAATTGTTGTGGTTCGCGCGCGAGTCCTATGTATTTTATTATTTGATAAATAATAGCAAAAAGTATAAACTCTTATTTATCATGAATAATAATAAATTTCTGCTTGCATTTTATTTTACATTAAAATGTCATAACGCAGCCCTTTCGGCTAGTAGTATAACTTACGATTTGGCACTGTTTGCCACTGCATTGTTGCTATTACGTTATTACCACGGGGCTAGTAATTACGCAGGTGCATCCCGCTGGATCACGTCGAAAAGGAAAACGCGGGTAAACGCGAGAGAGAAGAGATACGAGCCGACGTAGCTCATCCGCCCAACGAATTATCGTTTCCGGCCCCTCGGTTGATATTATCATGATGCAAATTGTATATAAACCAGCCGTAAGTCTTCCACGTCATAATACAAAGGCGCAAAAATCAGATAAAACGTACAATGATCGATGTTGCGCACTCCCGTTCCTCCCGGAACGATTGGTTACAATAAATAACAATAATAAATAAGCGCGATTCTTTCGAAATCAATGAATAATCGAGGCAATTAATAAAATACAGTACATACTCTATGATTGTCTAAGGAGTGTAAATCACATTTTTTGATAATTATGACCAAGTTTCTCGGATGTATATATATAGATATACAAATAACGTTTAAAAGTTAAACGTCTCAAAATTAAAATAAATATAAATAAGGCTCCGGTTAATTAAATTAATTCAAAAATTCTAAAATGTCTATGTGAGCTGTCTATGTGTTGGTGTGCAAAAAAGAAGACTTCGTTCAATTGTCCAAATTGTATTAAAAGAATTAATATGTATTACAACGTTTCGATCTATCGATCCTCCTCAGTGTATATACATATAATTAACAAGATTCGTCAAAATACAGCAATTTCATGTCAACGGTTTCAGTGTCATCATCAATCTCCTCCCACCAGTCAGTAATTAAAACAACTCATCGATCTATTGAACTTATAAAATTTGAACTAATTTGCGGGACGATAGATTTCAAACAAAATTCAGAGTGCTAATGTTTATCACACATGGAAGACGGGTACATGTATCGCTGTCCCTACTCTAGTGTAAAGATATAAGTACATTGTACCATTGGGGTCTTTAAAATGAAAATATTATAAATACCTAACAAAATCGAATAAAAATATCCGGACTCTAAGAATTAAAAGTTGTTTTCCGGAATAATATCCTTTAGGATTCCCTTTATATATTCTTTAGGATAGTCAAAAGAGTTGTGGCTTCGAGTCGAGGAAGTCTAGGATGTGTCGGAGTTGAGACCCGAGCTCGTTACCTGCGTTGTTGTTATTGTCGGGCCGACGTGATCATCGGGTACGTAGAGAGTACCCGCGGTGGTATCTGGCGACTCTAGAGGCGACGGGTAGAGGACCGGAGAACAAGAAAGCCAACCCGAAGCGACTCGGACCCGAGATCGGTTAGGAGAGCCGGAGAGGAGAGAGAATACCGAGCAGTTTCTCTCGGCGCGCCGCACGGACCCTACGTGCTTTTATTACGTGGCCGTGACTCGATGTCTCGACCGAACTCACCAGCCATTACGTTTCTTTTTCCTCTCTCCCCCTCTCCTCTCCCCACCTCTGTGTGCTTTTTTTCATAATACTTTTCGACTTAACGACATCTCTCCAAATACGTTAAGATATAATTATCAACGAAATGTACATTTCGGTGCGTTTGAGACACGGCGGCGATGCTGATTGTTGCAGTGCGTTTGTTACGTTGTTATTAACACACTTGTGCGCGATGTGAGTGTACTCGCGGCGAATGGACAAGACGCGAATTAAGACTTGCGGGAAGACAAGTCGTGCTATTAATTTCCCGTCCTCTAATCGCCTCGATCCTTTACGGATATTCTTAATCGCACAGTGTGTTCCTTTATCGCCGCCATTATATCGACAGGGTACTCGTAACCTCATTGTTATCACGAGAAGTGGGATCGAGACGAAAGAGGAAGAAGAAGAAGAAGAAGAAGAAGAAGAAGAGGAAGAAAAGGAGGAGGAGAAGGAGGAGGAGGAGGAGGAGGAAGAAAGCGAGCTTGGCTCGGGGGACGCCCGCGAACGAAGGCTCGAGAGGAAGAAGAGGGTAGCGTCTCTTCACAGGTGTCGCTTCGGAGCGCTACCACTGGAGGCCACATTTGCTCCTGGTACCGCGTACGCGAACGGTAAACCGGCGCTTCGCGACGCCGGTACTCGACTTCGACCGGCCAGTTGCGTCACTTCGGACACCCTTGAGCGGGATCTCAATTTGATTATACTGGTGGTAATCGACGGGTTTATTACAGTGCCGCGTGTATGAATTTCACATGAGAAGGAGAGAGACAGAGAGGGAGATAAGTGCAGAGACTCTCTCTGAAGAATCGGCACGAAGTTCCCGCTCTTGAGCGGCAAGTGATGGACCGGTTGCTCGACTGTGAAAGAGAGAGACTGGAAGCACCGGTTTCAGGAAAGTGCGTGAGCTTCCTCTTCGACACCCCTGTTTATTGAAAACATCGTGAAGCACGCTTTGACGCACGAAATCGTATACGCTGAGAGGGGAGACTTTGTATATCACCGCGATGATCTGCTTGCAAATAACCTGCGAACCATCTCTGTCGAAATTGCGACAAAACAGTGACAGTTGCAACGCATTTAGCGTGAACTTTGAGTGTACTAAAAAATTAAATGGGGATGATTATGTAAAGATATAATTAATTATATAATTTTTGCAAAAATGTGTTTTAACATTTTTTGAGCGAAGCGGTAGAGAAACTCTTTTGCGCGAAAGTAGTTTAAACGAAATGGCTGAATGTTCAATCGGTTCTGAAGTCAGAGCTTGATGTTTATCTATGGTTCATTGGAAGCGAGGAGGCAAGGTAGCCTCGGTCAATCGTTGCTTGACCGAAGTCAGTGGGACCAGCGAGGACCAGTTCGACTCACACGTTCGCGAGGAGTTTCGAGCGTGCATGCACGCATATGACGACGGCCGTTATGTAATCGACGGCGGAGTTGATCGCGCTCGTAAACAATGTAAAGACCGGTCGTTTAACGGATACTCATTTTCCGTGTTTACGATAATGCCTTGAGAGAGTGGGTAGCGTTTTTCCGTACGAAGATACGGCATTCCCGACGATACACCCGCCACCGAGAAAGCTGGAGGCTCCTTCGCGTTCCTCCGATTAAGTCGCTGAGTCGCCCTTCGACGACGAGGACTATTAAATGCGTATAATTGTCGATGAAATGGGCGCCACGATACGGCGCTTTTTCGAAAGAGGCGATGAATTGATTAGCCCTCGCGGTGAAACGGAAAGAGGACACTATCGAGCTGTAGCGATCTGGCGTTTTACTTTTCTCGGCGTTTAATCGGAAGGGACGATCGACGACATCGCGGGAAGCTTGTCCGATCCGTTAGAGATTAAAGGCTGCTGCACACCGTTGTGTAGCTGGTGCGGCGATCAAACTACATTGTGGTGCTAACGCGAATGCTTCCCCGTGCTCGGCGGTACGTGCGATACCGCATGCGGCGCAGCGAATTCCGAGAGACCGTGAGGATCGCAGACCGTGGCAGAACAATCTCGACGTAGGCTTCCGACGCGGTCGGATCCAGGGTGCGACAGATATGGATGACGGTGTGCAGAACGGCCTGCAGCCGGACCAGTGGTTGTCAGCCGTCGAGAAGGGGGAGAAACGCACGAGCTCCCTCGGCAGCGGTGCATTGCGCTTCATTCGTACGCGCAGCAGCATTCGACGAGAGCTCAAACGACAGTGCCATCGGTAAGAGATTGCAATTATCCAAGTAAGACTAATTAGTAGAGGAGAAAGTGCTATTATGGCTCCCCATTTTAGTATGTACAATAACTTTTCAATAATCAATATTTTTAATTGAAAACTTTTTATTCGCCAATATGGTGTTGCTCGATCGATTTTAGACTCAAAATCTCTCATACTTAAAATGTTATTTACAAAAATGTGACAACACTGCATAATGGATTGAAGAGGAACAAAGGTGGTAATGTCTAGTAAAATAGATTTAGATTTTTATTTTATTTATTGAAAAAAAAACGCAATTTGGTTATAATATTGTACATTTAGTCAAAATAAAAAGAAAACCTTGCAGAATATATGTAAATATATGTATGTACGTGCAATGTGCATATGAATGAATTATTTCATATAGATTCCAGTTTTATCAATATATATGTAAACTATAGATTAGCAGTAGAACTACAATTAATTTATCGAACTATTTTGGTATGAAAACTTTAAAAACTTTAAAAAACGATCGTATTATATCTGTTGAGAAGTTAGCTCTTAAAAGGTTACAATAGCAAAATTCTATGCTATTGTTGTACTTTATGTAACTCAAAATGTGTATAGCTGAATCAAATGTTACATAAAAAAAACATTTAATTGTACATATATTTATATGATAATATACTTAAACTTAAAAATGAGAGACAATGTGTTATTTTACGTTAAAATATATCTTTCAAAAGTTTTAAAGTAAATAAAAAAATACTTATAACTAATCACAAAAATTCCTCATCCCTAATAATCGAGATATTTTGAGGCTATAATATATAGAAGGATAATACTATTATACTATTTTCACCATAATACTATTTTCTTTTCTAATATAAATCTACTGAAACTTGTTTTTGAAAGAGAGCGAAAGTAGATTATTAATAGCACCGGAACGATTGCGGAAAGGTAGTTATTTATAATAGACATATACTATGCAAATAAAAAAAAAAATTACACGTAATAGATTAGTTTCTTAAGAGTAGTATAAGAATGATTATATAGAGATTTTGGATACGAAGACTTAACGTGTTACAAGACTAACATCCAATGTCTAATTTCGTGTACCTAAATCGTTAAACACTTAGAGGAGCCTATTAAGGTTGTTTTTACTATTCCATTCTCTCCGGTACGTGCTGAAGAGAAAACGTTTCATATTGCTGTTTTTCTACGCGCATTGTTCCAAGCGGCAATAACTGTCACGATATTGCTGGCTTCGTGACGCGAATGAACGTGTTCTCCGTATTTCGTACTGCGTTTTACTCTTCACGGTCGAGCTCTCGAAGAGCGTACGTGAGCGCGCTGGCTGGGACCGGCTTCGCGTTTCGGTCCTTTTGGGACCAACGTTGGCTGCCGGCTAAAAGGACCGCGGAGAACGAAGCGCACGGCTCCGTCCGAGTCCGCCGTAACAGGAATGCTGAATGACTTGCGAGTCGTCACGCTGCCAGCAAGTTCGCTGGCGCGCGAAGGTCCGCGTATATAATCTCCGCGGACTTTATCCGACTTTATACGTCGCATACGAATGCACTAATACCGCCGATATTTCACTCGTCTACGCCGGGTATCGTTATAATTAATTGACACGCGGGGAAACCTCTAACCGGGAGCGTCCCCCGAGCGTAATTGGCGGCGTAGCATTCGCGACAGCATGATTGACGATCGATAGTATCGTGAAGCATAATAAAAGATAACGCGCTACAAACGTCTTATAGTTGGTGGAAATGATAACGCTGCCAAAGCATGTCAATTCGTGCATACATATACATAAATAATCGACGTGTATTATATTCGGCGACTTATTCGCGCTTCACTAACGATGTAGGCAATTAGATTATTTACAAATCGAAGTTGCATTTCCGCGTGCGATAAGGCTAATCGACCGATTATTATCCGGTGAGTCGCGCCGAACGACCGCGCTTGAAAACTGGTGGATGCCTTTGGTTGGAAGATGTTTCACTCGCGGAGATAATCCCGGGGACCTATTACACCCGGCGTCATCGCGTAATCTGCTAGCGGAAGGTCGGCGAATTCTCCGGATTATACCGACGGAATACCGTTTGATCGGCAAGCGGAGAATGAGCCGAGATGAACCAGGAAGCGGAGGCAATCTGCAGAATTCGCGGTCCTTGCGGTGCGTGAGAAGGTTCCGTGCGATTAGTAATAGGCGCGCTCCGACAGAATCTGAGACAACGGTGATCTTACAGGCGGATAGGTTTATTCCATTTCTTCAACAGCGCAACAGTGACTCGCTTACTCCGACCAAGTAATTATCATTTACCTCATTCGAGAAGTAATTTTGTGGTATTAATATCAAGGCGAGCAATTACTACAAGCATGTGATAAGTGACGCTTCTAATTAAAAGTATTAATTTGCAAAAATTACGTATAATGATAGTATCGACTCCTTTTTTCAACTTAACGATACAAGTAATTCACAGTAATGTCACCATTGCAAATTTAATATTTTATAACATATCAATAAAATAAAAGGCTTTATACGGTCTACAGCTAGATCTTATTGCTAGTGATAATTATAATTTTTATAATATATTAATTTAAATTTAATAATCTCATATAACCTTTTATTTTAAATTATTTTAAATTTAATAAGCCCATATAATCTTTTATGTATACCGTTGAGAAACAGTGGATAGACGAAAAATTAAACAGCATAAGACATAATGACGATAGAAAGACTGATATATTTGAGAGAAAAATATTTTCTAAAGATTAAAGATTAAAAATAGTGAAAAAGTTAAATATGCGAAATGGAGGTACTTAGAATGAAAAAAAAAGAGAAATTGACAGAAGAAAGGAAAAGGTGTCAAATCACGACACTAATTGTCCAGCGCACACAAAATTAAAAGTTTATTTTACTCTACAAATTAAAAGCATACTTTGATGAAAAGCTTTGCACCATTTTTACTTTTAATTATAATATTTATAATGAATATTAATAATTGCAATAATCATCCATACCCTGTATTTAAATAATTAGTTTCGTGACCATATGTGAAAAGGCAGAAGAATCGATTGAATACATGTTGATGAGACTAAAATAAGAGATGTGCTGGACAAGGAAAAAAGAAAGAGATAGGAGAACTAAAAGAAGAATGTAAGAAAGAGAAAGGAAAAGAGTGAGTACGAATAAATAAAAACTATCTTGGAAATCAAGTTTTTGACTTTAGGTCGCATAGTCGAACATAGTGTGTAAAATTTGTATCATTGCTGCATATATCATAGTTAACATATTCCCTTGTTCCGACACCTGCTATCGGAAGGAACTTGCAACATATTATAATCATTCGCGAAATTTACGTCGGTTTAACGAGCTATTCAGTGTCAAACACGAAGGTAAAACTCGATATCGCGGGCAATCCAGTGGAACCGGATCGAATTCTAACACGACCATGAATTCACGTCACGAGACGTATCAAGTTATCCGTTCAACGTCGTCGTAGGGTCACGCGGTAGATGAAATTCTCGTATTCCGGACGTAATAAAGTGCGCCTCGGTAACTTACGGGCGACATAAATTCTAGATTAGCTACAGGGGGTAACGGGCCGCGGTATAGCATTGAGAAAAGCCTCCACCATTCTATTGCACTCCCCTCACATCCGTTTCACCTGTGGGATACTATCACGTCGCGGCGAGAGGTGGATGACTCCGGTCGTGGAAAGAGGAGCAGCGGCTTCGCGTTTTAAGGCAGAGGCTGGTCCGCGATCGAACGGAAAGAATTATCGTAATATATTCTGTCTTTTAAAGCCAGGAACGGCGGATCGGAGCCGAAAACGCCCTGGCTCGTTCGAGAGGCCCCCGTCGCGCATAATAAGGCGCGCAGGCCCACTTTGGCCTCGGAGGTCCCGGCACGCACACGCTCGCATACACAGGCGGGAACATGCCGAGAATCCGCATGGACCCAAACACTTCCGTGTTGTACGACTAATGAATCACCTTCACTGGCTCTCCGAGCCCTTCCACCCTTCCCCGGTACTCCGCCTTCTCATCCCTGCACGTATATATATATATACGAGAGCCTTTCGATGCAGGTTTCCTCTTGCAATCAGGCTCCTCGCGCTCGAACGTTTATCGGGCGTATTGGAATTCGCGATAAGGTCTGACCTTATCGACACCTCTCGACCGGCTTTCGACAGCGCCAGACCCCGATCGGCGGGCTCACCTCCGCGCGCGATTATTAAGATTATTTGTTCTTTCGATAAAGCCTCGCTGTCGCTTATTTGCAAGACTCCATGCCTGCGCGAGATGCAGATTCTGCGTGTAGATATACGTAGGATAGCGACGGACAGGCGAGAAAATTTTATACGCGCGCTCTGCCAGCAAGCAGATTCCGCTAGCGACGCGTTCGCCCGATTTAAATACAGCAACAAATATAGCGACGCGGTTCTCGGACGAGCACGCGCGCGTGCTGTGCGTATCGGTAGATTTCACTGCCGCGATGCCAACTTTTTCCTCTCTCCGTAATATTTATTGCGCGGTATGTATCATGCACTCGTTATGATATCCTGTACAGTCACATACGATGAATATATTTACGCCGTAAAAGACGGTCATGTTATCGCACTTTTATCAACGCCAACGTTCGCACGACCGTTTTGCAATCGCACATATAATACGGCTCGCGACTAATTAATGCTCGCAGTCATTAATTACGGATGAGGAGATACGTAAACCGTTACGTTTATACTCAAAACAATAATCTTGATAACTTAACGCATTATTATGTTTTAATTAGGGAATAATGTTTATTTGCACATACTTATTAATTGCAGATTATATCCGCATTCTTCTAATGTCATCAATATTTTTGCGAGATATTAAATGCGACATCTACGTCGCATTGTTTGTGAAAACAATGCATGCATGCGTGCGTTGCGATAATGCAAGTGCACTGAGCATTTTTTTACGTATAACGCTGAAGTATTATTATTATTATATTAACGGTTACGTTAAAACGGTTAGGTATTTGCTTAAAATGCACGTAGACAAGTTAGTAGTATTGCGTTCAGAAAATAGAATTTGCATAATGTGACAATTGAATAGCTGATACCAGACGGAATAATAACGGACAAGTCCAAATGGGTCAGGTCTATAATGCGTAACGACAATGCAGGTTGTTCGGGGCAAGTTCGATTCTTGTATCTAAATCTCAAATTCTCCGGCGTACGGTTCACCGGAGTCGACCTTCCTGCCACGATCTCAAACCATTACTCATAAACATTACGTTCAGGTTCAGGTACCGATATTATCCGATGAAGGTTGATAAGACGTTTAGACGGTTTCTCGCGAGCTATTCGTACTACCCTGTATACGTAGCCATATGTATACACCAACACACATTGTGTCAATGATGCAGGCAGTCGATAAGCAAGGATGTGCTTATGAAACTTGGCACCTCGTTATCCATCTTCGAGATCTCAAAAGGCACGAAAAATTCATAAACGGTGTGATATTGTCTATCGCGAGCTCTCTTATGTAATCAAGTTATAAATCCTCGCGAGAAATCTATACGACTAGCCACTTTTGTGACCTGACTATATACATCAAATGATAGACAACAATTTCTACGAAAAATTGCTATGCTAGGATTCTACACATAGTATATTACATTGTGTACAAAACTATCAGTTGTATTCGCTGTGGTTTATTATTTAATCCTACAAAAAAACTTTCATATATCTGTACTAATATTTTGGAACGATACTCCGTTTACAGATTTATGATTGTACACGCAAAGATTATTGATACCTGGTATAGTCTTGCGGTCTTTCTTTGTCCCACATTTTTATAGTCCTTTTGTAATTCATTCGCAGTTATGTCTTTATACAATGCTACATGCGGAAGATATATGTATTTGGAATAGAAAATTTTGTTGAATCAAATCTTACTTTCTATCTGACAATATCTAAAGAAAAAAGTTTTATAACATTTATACTACTTTATAAAGAGAAAAAGAGACAGAAAGGTATTTTTGATGTGATTAACATGTTTCATGAAATATATTAATAAAACGCATTATTAATTAAAGTAAAATTAATATAATGAATAATATAAATGATGTTAAAAATATTTTAAATTAGATTATAAAAAATAAAAATAATTTAATGTTATAAAATAATATTTCTTTAAAAATAGATACATCTTGAGACTGATAAATTTGAAAATGTATATAAAATATCACAAGAAATATTAGCACTAAAATTTAGCTATACCCTAAAACTTGTTTTTAATTAATTATGTAACTTTGTCACATTTTATTATTTCACTATATACAGTTGATAAAAAAATATTTGCACACTATTATTTTTCATAGCATTCTTCATCGATGAAGAATATTAATACAAAATATTTCACATAACACAAACACACAATAACACAAAAAACATGAAATATTTTGTTACATTAAATTTCTTTTTGAATAATGTTTTATTACATTAAATTCCTTCTTGAATAAAGAATATTACAAAGAGTGTGCAAACACTTTTTTTACCCACTGTATATAATTAATATTTTTTGTTTATACTTATATTACATATAACTCGTCAATATTTGTACTCTGCTACGCGTGATTTTGAAAGAAATTAATCTATTATTGGTCAGTCCTCTTCACACAAGAAGAGAGAGAGAGAGAGAGAGGATTCTTAAAAAGCGTCGTCCATGATTCGTCTACGATTGTTGCTGGTGTACTCAGCAGAGAGCCTGTAACATGACGTAACATCTCTTTTGTGTTCTCACGAAACTTTAATCGAGAGATATTTCTTCTATTAAAAATCCTCTCTAGCAATGAAATATCCTATATCAGTGCGTGAGGCACGTACAATGGAGTTGCTGATGATACCAAGGAATATGGTAAGAATCAGTACTGACGGCATTTCGTCGCTATGTCTTTCCAGTCAGCGAGAATACCGAGGAAACGCTTCGTAAGCTCGTGCAACACGAATAGACATCGTGCAACAATATTCGTGACTTGCATGCTATATTGTACAATTAGAATTATCATCTTCGTCCACCATTGGCCGTTTGTAAAACGGCTTTTACCCCGAGGCTCGCTCCGAGCGCGTTTCGTAACAATGTCTAGTAATGACCGATAACGTAATTAACTTCCTGCCAGTTTCAGAAATTAATTGGTTCGCGTATGCTAAAGTGGTAAATGCAGCATCGCGCTCGCCGCGAGTGCACCGATGACGCGCGTTTAAATAATGGGCGCATGTATTTTTACGTGCGTGTTCTGTCGTGGTGTACCGTTATCAGTACCCGATCGGAGATCGCGAGAGACGTCAAGGAAGAAAACACTGTGATAAATAGCAACACGAAAGGATCCCCACCCTGGTCTGCCCACGGCCACGGTTTCGGTGGTCTTTAAAGGAAAGTGACGAGACCGAATGGCGGGTAAACGAGCTCTCGGTACTGAAATCTCGATTAAAACCGGCACTGTCGACGTGGCCGCATTCGGAACCTTTGAATGTCACTCGAGCGTTACGAGACATCGATTTAATGCGGCCGGCCATTTCGGTTCTTCGGATCTACTCACGCATTTATTACGTAAAATAGCGTTTAACGATCGCAGATCGGGTTGGAAATAAGCGAGCGTGAAGTTCAACGGTTCGATCGCACCGCCGGCGATTACCGCAACGCGTGACAATCGAATTTTCAATGACGCGTGCAGGACACACCGGCGGATCGAATATTCTAATATCGGCTCGTCTCCTATTACGCTATACTTAGGGCGCGAGGTACAATTTCACAGGCGATTCGCCACGGAGGAGGTATCTCGCAAACCGATAATGGCTCTCGAGGAGGTTTCAGGTTCAGTGGAGTATCCCCTCATGACGGGCAATGTCGGATAAAGATCTAAGTACCTGCATAGCTGTATATACGGCGCGCTGAGGAAGATCCTTAAATACTACCAAGGTAACGAAGGTAAAGGTTTCTCGTGACGTCCGCTTCGGTTGGAGCCGTCAGGGGTCAGTGAGCGCTCCGGTCGGCAAACTCCGGCTCTGAATTCTCGATCGTTTTCTTCTTCTTCCTCCTGTTCCTTTTTTCGTCTCCGCCGTGCTTCTTTTATTCCCAGGGGAGAGGAAGGGGACTCTGTACTCTCCCCCCTCCCCCCGGACGAATATCCCACTCTGATAAGCTCCGCGATGCGATTTATAGCCTAGCCTCAGGACAGAAACTCTCTCTCTCTCTCTCTCTCTCTCTCTCTCTCTCTCTCTCTCTCTCTCTCTCTCTCTCCTTTTCTTCGTTTCTTCTTTCTCTTGCGAAGCAGAAACTATTAAGCACGGTCAACCGCGGCGCCACGGCTGGAGGTTAAGCGGAGGAGAGGATGAGGCGCGATTCGTCTTGATCTCGTACTCTCGGAAAGCACAAGTGGGAGTTATAAATTGCACGAACGAGCGTGCAAGTCGCTGACGTAACACCAATCCTCGGACTGATGTGGCGAATCCCGCGGTATATCGCGCAGTTACAGTCTTGGGGTCCCTCGACAGGACAGTTCCCAACGTCCTCGATTTTATTGCGTGGGATTGATTGGTCAGCCTCGCGAGGATTACATAAAGAGGTTTTTATTCTCTTCGTCGAAAACGCTCAAATTAGTTGGCGATGAAATAAGATTTAATCCTCGTTTACCGCGTGGGAGGCAAATGAGCCGGATCTTAAGTATGCTTCACATTTCCCTTCTCTGAATGATCTTTTCTTGTGAAAGTTTTTTTTTTTCTTAATTCTTCCACGTGTTTCTTCTCCCTCGATCTATTCAGTTGATTCTTCATCCGACTCTCGACTCGTCTATTTTCTTTTTTATAGAAGATTAATTAAGTTTAGAATGCTACTGTGAATTTTCGCCAATGGGCTAATTCAAGCATTTGCTATTAAATAGCAGCGCTAATCTCTTGGAGCTTGTGGTTTAATGTAGCTGCTAATAAATGCTTTCCAATACAACTTTATATTAACTCCGCATAACTACAGTTAAAAAAAAAACCGATTTCGCACTTGGACATTCCTCTTTGTAATTCGTCGTTTTCTTTTGCTTATATATTATACATCTCCAGTTATAATCCATCGATTTTAAACAAATTGTTAAAAATTAATAACTTGAAGACTATAAAAAGAATATCTTGATTTAAAAATCGTAATATAAATATATTTTGCAATAAAGCATTTTTATGTGTTCAAATGCTGCAACAATAAAAATCGGTCGCGCTAATCCAGTGTGGGTACAGAGGGTTAAATTACGTTTGTACGCTTAATGACACTAGGAGAAACGCAAATTTTTATTTTTAATTGAAGTGTCCGTTCGAAGATACATTCGAAAGTAAAATGACAAGGAAGCCCGACGACTATTACAGATTGTACAATATAATTGATTGCAGTGGGTGTATTTTTTCAGCCGACACAGGTGTTACTGCTTACACTTACGTAAAGGACCGTCGGTAAATCGTCTAACGCGAATATGACGAGACGCGTTCGAACTCGAGTGTTACGCGGAGAACAAATTGCTGTTCAGAAACTTTCTAACACCCACCTACCTAAACATCTTCGAGGTACCGTCCTCACATCTGTGCTGCATGTCCAATTCACGTAGACTTCGTGGCATAAGTTTAACGTCGTGGCACATAAAGTCGCGTACATTTCTTCTTTTCGTCCTTTCTTCCAGCAGGATACCGGATGTCGCTACCGTATACCGGCTGTGTGTGTGGCAGCATTCAGAATGCGAAAGTGAAATTGTATATGGGATTAGCTGACAAAAGAGCTGCAACCACCAGAGATTTGCGATCCGAGACACGTCGCTTCAGGTCTCCCCCTAATCATGGGGAGGAAAGTAGGAGGGGGAGCGACTTATCGCGTGTCACTGTAATCGCCCACGCAGTTTTACAGCGCGACAGGTCTTGAAGAATCGTTCTTACTCCATTCTCCGACTCCCCTTTCAGCCTAAGCCTAATAACTCAGCACTGATAATCGTTGCATTAGGCTTGTCCGTACGACCCGACCTCGTGAACTTCGCTCCACCCATACCCGGTGCAACTCGTGCAAGCGATTCGTGTAAAAGGATCCCACCTTCGCATCTCCTCCTCTTACTTCTCCAGCTTTTCCTTCGCTGCCGCCATCGCGCCTCCTTTCTCTTCATCTCTATCGGCTTCCACCGGCGCGGTCTTGCGGGAAATGGAGCAGCATTCGATTATATTCTATCGATGCTGAACTTAGGTGAACTCGCCTCAACTGATACGGCATCGTGGCTCGTTTAACACCAAAGATGTGCATGCCAGCGAAAACTAATCAAACCGCCAATGAACATTGTACATCTGATATAAATGTATTTTAACCGAGTTATATATCAAGGGTAGGCAATGGCTCTTAAATCATGTTACATCACAGCCAATTATGACGTGATTCACGGTACGAAACGGACTTGCGGGACATGTGCGCCTTACGGCTATGATCCTCAAAGTACTCAATCCACGCAACACACGTTGTCGAAGTAGATTACGTGGGTTTAATTAAGCCATTATTTTGTTATTGAAGACTTACTGTCGAAAATATGTAATATAACATCGCATTATGAGAAGCAAATAATTTCTTCAAGAAAAAGATGGGAGTTATGCCTTTCTTTATAACTTCGATACGAGGATTCGGTATTAGAAGGTAGTTGTTTGAAGGTAGATAGTATACCTCATTATATTTCTAGTTCAATCATTGCTTGAGATCGCGGTAACGATTCAATTCGATTAATTCGAGAACAATTATCTAGTGCTTTCGCGTAAACGATTACTTGGTCTGTAATTTCTTTCAGATTATTATTTATTTAAGTATATACATATTTTTAAATGTTTTTTTCTATAATTTTTTTATTTGAGATTATTATTTGTATGAATTTATATATTCAACATTTTTTTAAATAAAGATAAATGAAAAAAATAGGTTCATGATTAGTAACAAAAATTATAGTATTGAGTTTTATTTTTTCGAGATATGATTTCGCACTATTTTCGCATAGAAAAACTGCGCTGTGTATTGCTGTGATAACAGTGCTGATTATTTCACACATATAAATTGTTTTGCGAGTTGGTTTGATATTTTCTAGATTCAGCCATAATTTTGTGAAGTAACTACAGCTAACGTTTGTTTTCTTACAAGTTCCACTTCTTCTCTAAATTTATTTTTTATTTATTCAAATTCAAATTATTAAACTATGTATAATATTATTTTTAACAGTTTTTGATAACAATTTCTAGTAATCTAGTGTAATTGTAAAGGAATAAAAATATTATTAATTCTTCTTTTAGTGGATTCAATTCTTATCAGAACTTTTTTTGCCGATAACTCAGATGATAGTTTTTGAATTATGTCGTTGTTATGGCAAATGTTGTTTAAGTTTTCGTTAAAGTATATGGATCATTGTTCCATGCAGTGTGTTTGTTTGACCACGTAGTTTCACTTCCTGATCATGATTTTGTCTGGTACAATATCGTCTCTGCTACAAAATCGATCGCTTCCTGTCACCTCTAAACAGATGCGCATTCACGATGCTCGCTTTGAATCGCTTCACTTTCGCGCGTATTTTTTTCGTCAGCATTTCGTGCAAGATGCACATCACGAGACGGTTTCCAGGAGAATCGACGAAGATTCGCAGGAAAGATTGACTTTTCAGGCGCAAAGTTCTGCGCGTGTGCATTGTATACTGCAATTTCACCTTTGCGGTCGTGTCGCGCCTTGGAACGTTTTTACCGACATCGAATCCGGCGCTTCCTGAATCGTGTTTGCCGCATCTATGCGAAATCACGACCGGGCCCGGCTAGTTATTCTGGCAAGACGGCGCCGGGCGTGAGTCTCCGTGTTCTTTTACGTCCCGCTTGTCATATACTTAATCAACCTGCCACTGCGAGGTCGAAACGCCGGAGCCATGAAACGCGACGTAACTCACTTCGTAGGCTCTAAGCGCTAGTGACCTGGAAGCGAGCTCGATTGATGAATATTTTATAAGGAACTAAAGTCCCTCTTTCGGACGGGAGCAGTTTGGCTTGGCACGAAGTCCCATTATTTGCGATTTCAATTTGCTGGCTCCGCTCTCAAGTAGATTAAAAGTAACAGTTTCTCTCTTTTTACTTGAATAATTTACGTCGGAACTTGTGCTCGTGGATTCTTTGAATATACATTACAGGGGAGAAAAGTACAAATACGAAAACTAATAACAAAAATTCTATACCGAAATGTTTTTATTGTAATGATGGTGCTAAAAGTGTTTGTTGCGGAGACAATTTTTTTTTTAATTAAAATAAAATTTTTATCGTAGGTATGTCCATAAAGTAATCTATAATATAAAGAACAAATAATAAGGTTTCTTATAATTATCGTATTATACGTATATATAATTTTACAAGATTTTAAGTACAATATTTTATTCAAAAAATTATAATTAATAATTGAACATTTTAATACATGTTAAAAAGTTATAATAATTTTATATATAGAAGCAATGAAAATTAATGTCGCATAGAAATTAATTTCCTAGAGTCTTAGGTTATACTTGTAGCCTTATTTTTATACATACCGATTACTTGTCTTAATTTCTACAGTTTAGAAATTAATTTTTATTAATCAAATAATTTTTGGTTACTTGTTGTATTATGTACACTACAGCAATCAGCTGGCAAATTAATCGTTAACAGTAACTCTTAATTGTTATTCGCTATTTTGCAGTCGTGTTTGTTGACTAATAAACTAAAATAGCAATTTCTGGTTGCGCCTGCGAAGAAAACGTGTTTTCAGAAATGCAAACGTACGTTATTAAACATTACCCTCGCGCATCTCGCGAAAGGGCAAGATAAGCATCGTATCCAAGTCACGAAGACGTTCCGTTCTCCGAGAGGAGGTGGGTCTCTACTCCCCCGTAGCAGCTGTACGAAGGGCTTATCTTTCCGCGAGGCTCAATCGGAAGGGCTGCGTTATATCCAGTAAGCGAGGCTTAAACGTCAAATTGTATGCCCGGTGGAGCGATCATCGTGAAGATATCTCCACCTCGTCGTAGACCGCCTGAAGTCTCAATTCCTCGTCGTAAGGTTCCTCGTCGACGTGCTTGTACACGCGTTCCTAGGTCCTTCTCGCGATGTATATACCGCCGTATGTGCCCCACGAGTATGATTGGTACGTATTTCACGGTTTACGGCGGGATCATTTCAATCGAACATTATCGAGCCGGAGAAACCATAACGAGCCCACGTAGAGTTGCCCACGGTTACCCCGAAGCAACGCGGCCAGCAATCAGCAATGGCCAAGTTGCGCGCGCGCGGGGATTCGCGTGCAATTGTGTATACATACACATACACATATATATATTGTATATGTATATAAATATATTCATATACGCGCGTATCTTGTATATAAAAACATTTATAAGCGCGGTCTGAATGTGTGCCCGCACTTATATACTTATGCAGCGCCAGTAAACTGCAGCGCCATAAGACACATACCGTTTATATCGTAATCCGATGTTGTGTTGCCAAGCCTCCTTAAGAGGAGTATACGCTCGCACTTAGTCGTCCAGACTCTGCTGCAAATGCCCACTTGCCTCACCTGTGTATGCGCACGTATATCCTAAAGAATACATCCCTTTGAAACAAGAGCAACCAATGTTACTTTTAGAAAAAAAAAGGAGGGGGGGGCGGTATATTTTCTCTCTTTCTCCCGCTCGCCGTAGATAAATTTTCCTGCCGCTGCTTCCAAATCGTAAAATGATCTCGTTCGTTCATTTTATCGTGCTAATTTATACGCGAGCATTGTATTTGCGCGATTACGCTTTTCACTGTGGGCCGCATGTCGTTATCATTATCGTCGGATCTCGCGGCGACTCCGACCGGCGGTGCTTTTATGAAACGATGGCGGTGCTTTAAGGCAACTAGAAGGTATTATGCGAAGTGCAGATAATCGTACTGCAAGAACTGACATTTTCCAAGAGAGAGTTTTTTTTTTTAATTCGCGCGTTTTAATGAGCTTCTTTCAGACATTCAAGAGTCGTGAAGTTTAATTATTGTTATTGTAGTAAAATGTTGACATTTATGTCGCGATGCCGCATGCTTTAATACTTCCGTCAAACGATTATTAACAATTACTGACTTGTACAATTACCTATTTGATGCGGAAAAAATTATACTTTCCCGGTGTTCAGTAAATAATACGGTTCATATGTCCTGCGTAGAATTACCGAGACAATCCGACTTTGCGGAATCTGATTGCAAAATTACGCGAATCGTAAACGTAAGAACTTACGGATACTGTTACGACAATTTATTTAATGCGCGATTTTTGCGTGCCGGCGTAATTTCACAACGCCGCGAGCGCAACTTTGTTCGCCTCTCCCGCGGATGAACCCTTTCCTATGCGCGAGATTGTCGCAACCTCTGGCACATAAGGGGGGCCATAATCTTGAGGTGGCTCGCACAAGCCGGTTTTCGAAACGTCACGTACCTATAATCTCGCCGGCTTTGTACCCCGTCGTATCGTTCAAAAGTGCACGGGGCTCGCGCGCGAAAGATCGGAAGCGTTAAGTTCGTGCTTTATACTAGTGCGACCTCGACTGTGTAATTACAGGACGCGGCGATAAGAGGGGCCCTCGGATTCATAGTTTGACAGTAAATGTATGCACGCCCACCTTGCCCCATCTCTCGCGTGTGCCCCTCCTACAATCGAACGACGTAAAAACTCTCGCGGCCGCAATACCGCATAAAGTTCGCGAGCGCCACGTTGTTAAGGAGAAGGAGGAGGAGGAGCACCGCACAGCCCGAGAGCGTATACTCGCGATGATCCGCGCGGGCCGTGTTAAATTGTGGTTCTCTTATTTACATTTGCGCTAATTGCACGTCTCGCGGTGACGCTCTCTCTCGCCGTGACTTTTGTCCTCGCGGGCGCGTTTCATAAATTATCGTGCGGTCTCATGGCGGATCCCACGAGTGACCTCTATCACGATGAAGGGTCGAGAGCGTGCGAGAAGTCTGAACTATAAAGTGGACATCGCGTCCCTGTTTCACACATAGGACGTATCAAAATGAAACATTTTATTCAACATTTTGAATACTAAATTGATGTACTATTAATTTAAATTTTTTACTTTAGTATATTTATCTATACAGCTTTTTCTAAGGACAACTTTTGTGTTACATAATATGTTACATTACTTTTCAAACATTTAGTTTTAAATTTAAATAAGATGTCAGTTTAAAAGTCGTGGCTCTTTTTGATATTGCTTTTATTACAAAGTATCAATAGGTATTGTGTGATAGATGTTACACCGAATTATATACTGGAAAGGCCAAAAACTGTATATAACAAAAAGTTAATATTATTTAAGTAATTTACAATACTATTTCTTGTTAGCAAAAATAATATTTTAAAAGGAGAACATTGATGCATGATTATAAATGTACGAGTTTCGAAAACGGTGAAGACTGTAAAAAGCATTTATGTTGCATTTTTAAAATGTTTCTACAACATTCTATTATTTTTTTTCAAAAGTAGTACATTATAGTCGCACATAAATATTATTTCTTTAGACTTATTTTTGCTGATATAAAGTAACACTGCAAATAATTCGTATAGTATCAATCATTTTTTGTAAACAATTCTTGATGTCATCTTTCCAATACAATATTTAGTTTGTCATAGTATTTGCTACAGCAATGTTAACACATTGTATGGGAGTAATATCATCTCTATGAAAAAGACCACGACTTTTTGACTCGTCTAATACTCGAGGTTAACAAGAGAATAAATCTTTTATTAACGTATTTCATTAATCAAACTATTAACTTTATAATAGCGTACATTTTAAAAAGTATTAATAACTATTTATCAAGATATAGTGTCATTTATATTTAATTTCGAATATTATATTTTATCTATTCTGTTATCTGACAGAAAGGTCTTTTTTTCTCTCTTTCTCTCCTGACTATTTTTTTTATTTATAATATATTACAAAATTTTTCAAGATTATGAAGAAGTTAGTCCATAATGTTTTATTATTCTCCTCTTCAAATTTCATAATTACAGTTTTCATATTACAATAAATTATTTCAGATTTCCGAAGGAATTCAATGTAGTTAAACAGCCGAGTCTTGAGAAATACGATTCTTTCTGTTAGATCTGATTTTCCCTCACATAGCCGATACATGTGATCGCGCCAAAGTATTCAAGTTCCTTTCATTCTCTCGCCGTTCCAGTGGAAGGACCCAGGACATCTCGGCACCAAGAGCCGTGGTCAGAAGACCATTCCTCGCTAATGTGCAAAACGAAGGTCTTAGCCTGCAATTTCGCAAGTTCGAGCACGTGGTGAACCCGACGCGGCCGTGTTATATATAGGTACGCATATTACGCGGTGAATATGTGTAATGAGGTAAGAGAAAGGAGAGTGAGGAGGAAGGGTGATTGTGAGGGTGAAGGGAGGAAGCCGAGGGGACGACAGAAAAAGTAAAAGAAGAAGGAAGGCAGACAATACTTGCCAAGGACAGGCGGTATTCAAATGCGATCGTCGCTGTTGCCGCTGCCTGCACGGCGAAACATTTTTGCAGACTATCATGGCTGCAGGACAACCGTCATTTTTTTCCACCTTCGCAGGCGCGCAAGTACCCCAGTCCTTTCTGCATTAACCCTCCTTCTTCTTGCACCGTCGTCTTCTTCGTTCTCGTTTCGTTGCCGTTGCCGTTGCCGTCGCCGCCACCGCCACCTCCTTCTTGAACATCGTCCTCCTCGCGAACTGACTTTCGCACGTAAAAAGGGTCGCTCTACAGCCGTATATCATCGAGGTTTATTACTCATTGTTATAAAATATAGTAGCACAGTGACATGCGGCAAATTCTCGTGACGGACTCCTCGCTCGATCCTTAAATGAGATTCGCGGGCCGTACTTATAGTGCGAGTACAAAACCGCAACGACAGGATGGAAGATTATTTCGAATGTTACGGCGTTTTAAAGACGTACCTCATATACTTTATCGTCAGCGTGAAAATGTCTTCTAACGATCCGCGCCCATCCATCATGGGATTCAGGAATCTTTAGTACGACTTTATGACTAATGATTCAAAAAAAATGGATGATTAATCACGACTAATGGGATGTCGCCGAGAAATAATTATTAGCCTCTTTAAATCGTCACTCCTCTTGATTGCGGAACGTATGCCGGACTTTGTTGTAATTATACAAGCAATAAGAGTTTATCTTCCTCGGGACTCTTCGTTTTACCAAACCGGTCTGCGAGATTCCTCGGCTCGCTCGCTCCGCGAGCGATGCATGTGGCATTTCGCTCAAAGCGAACTGCCCTCGTAATGTAGACCCATGCCACCTGATTTTTCCGAAGGGAAATAAGCGGCCCTTCGTAAGTGTATTACGATCGACAAATGGGAGCAACTTATTTAACGTTCTTAGGATGCTCGCAAATCCTGCGCGAGCGCGCAAAGCAAAAGGCCGGACGGCCCGATATACCGACGCCACTAGTTACTCACTGCGCAAACCTGCCTTATAATCAATTTCGAGATTTATATTAGATCCACTCGAGGCGAAATTATATCTCTACCGATCATCTCTACCTCCTAATCCATAAATAACTTTAAGACGTCGCCGTGTGGCTTTACGTGACACGACCTTGTTTTTCGTGCCAAATATATATATATATATATCGATCCGCGCGAATCAGATTGGTTTTCTCGTATGATCCACGGTCGAGAGCGATCGGTAGGCACAGCCCGTTCACATTCCACCGAAACGATCCGGTCGATCGGAGATATCCGGTGCCTTGTTGGGATCATTAGCGTGAGATCGTGTGACGTAACGAGCCAATCAGTGTCCCGGCCGCCGGAGTAATGATCGTGTAGCGAGAGGTATTAGCATCGTGGACGGGCGGTCGATACCGTTAAACAAAACCTTGCCTCGTGACCTTTGCCCGGAAGAATCGCGGAGGACTCGGTCGATGACGAGGACGATCTTGTCGAGTCGCACAACCGTCTTCCATCCGGATCGTACGCGTTTTTTGCAACCGCGCGCGGTACGTTCTACTGTCTAGAGTGTCTAGACTACGGCAGGCACGGAGACTGGAGAACAACGGATCGCTATGGTACCAGCCCGGTGACCTTTTGACTTGGCGAGCGCAAGAAACGTAGGTAGGGCGGCGAACTGAATCGCAATCATCGTAATCTCGCGCCGTTTTTCATAGCGTTTTATCTTACGGTGAGGGATCTGTATGATGAAGAGGAATGGACGTTACTGTGGTTGAGACATAGCTCTATTATGATGACAGAGTGACTAGACTGATTTTCTGATTTTCAAGGGTATGTCCTCATTTTAGAAACGTCTTCTTACCAACTTTTTCTCTCTCTCTCTCTCTCTCCTCTCTTCAGAGAATACGCTCTTTTATATACCACCAGACACCACAGACGCGTGCTTCGCAAGCGCTATTCAGCTTTTTATTTTCTATTCTTTTTAAATAAATTGCAACCATAATTGTATAGATAACCATCTATACAAATTATTATTTGCTAACTCCGCAATGACAGTTTCTCACGAAGTATCGACGACCGTTTCTTTTTTAAAATCAGTTGTATTCTTAAATCATCTATATCTATATAATATCTCCAAAGTCGCTCTATTTACAAGCTATACAATTTTTCCTGTTGTTTTCTACATTTACACACTTTCTTTGCATTGAATTTTATGACCAACAGTCTACAAATATCTTAAGCATAATAATCGAAATATAATTTTACACAGGAAATTTAAGAAATTTGAAGCGTACTTAAAAGAAAATTATGTTGTCAATTATTTATAATAGATGTGTGTAAGAAAATTCTACTTGGATGATTGAAGAAGAAACACGTAGAATCAGGTTTGATTAATCGTCAGATGGCAATAACAGTTCGCCGTGCGTAAAATAGCGCCACGTGAAGATTTAAGCTTATTAATATACGTAATTCCATTACTATTTCTCTGCTTAGTGAATTACCTACTGCAATTGCGCGGTATTCGGTGGGCGGTAATGGGTTAATAACGCTGATCCTCGACAGCGAGCTGGCCACGCGGGAGATTACGGCATACCGTTCGGTGATATTGAATAAACGCTCCCGTATGTACGACGATAAACTATGACCGTCGCGCGAGACGGCTTGGCCGGAGATAATCAGTGGGGGTGACATCGAAACCGTTCCCGGCCAACGACAGTTCGTGACCCGTCCCGCCGTAATTACGAATCCGAGGAGTACTTTATTATCATCGGACATTCCGGCGTGCTTGAAATCGCCATTTCACCGTACGGTGGCTGTCACAACAGGCACGACATTAGTAACGCCGATGCAGCGCACCTCGGCTCCACCTTAAGGAGATAAGGGATCTTCTATTCTTCTTGCTCCTCCCCTCGCTCTCTCATCTTCAGCTACAGACGCCGCACGATCGGCGCCGTCCATACGCACGACTCCGCGGCGGGCGTGCTGTAATGCGCGTCGCGTTAAAGCCGAGTCATGAAGGTGTATGCGTCGATCACGAGGATCGATAACCGCCCGAAACGATTGGGAGTATCCCGTACGTGGAAAAAGGGGCAGCATCCTCCCGCAGCCGTTGGATCGTTGTGTTCTGCGTGTACACGCGTAAACGTATCTCCCGGAGGTACCTGCCCTTCCGCGGTACCAGCGTCCAGCAGCAAGGCTCAAAGAGGCCGACTCCGATCCTCAGACCGTAGATGAATTTAGCACGAACGGGCACGCCGACGTATAATACGCGCATTATGCTTCGAGGGCACCGAGCGGCACGTATTTGAGCACCCTCGCGATGCGGCGCGTTTGCTTTTTCACGACGCTCGCGCTCGCATCGCGGTCGTCTGACCATTCGCGCAAAAGATCCGGCAAGAAGAGCGGCGGCCGCGCGGCGTTTGCTCCGGGGCCCGTTGTCCCGAAGGACCTTTGACTCCGAGAGACAAGAACGACGATCAATATTGACGGGGATTTTCGCTATCGTTTCGCCGAAACCAGTCGGCCGACGCGTTTCGGAACTCGCTACAAGAGGAGCCGACTTCCGTCGAGAGGCTCGCGCTGCTAGAGGCCGGTGACGTTTATGAGTATAAGGATGATTCAGTTGGATGCGGCATAAAAACATGTATGGGTGCTTGTAGGGATGTTAATCCTTTGTACTTCAGGGAGCAACAGCGCAGCACAAACTCGGCGCAAGCATTCCGCTCATCTAAATGTTAATCCCATGTACTGCAACGTTCATCTCTACTTACAAGTACTGCAACATCATCTAGTAGTAATCAATATGTAGCCTCTCTGTCAAGATAGAAACAGCAGCTTGTAGATATTTTAATGAACAATCTTGGGAAATATGATATTTTTCCATTATGCAGTTTCTTCGCGTGTAACTGAAAATCTAATTTACAACCTTATGTATTCAACAAATCTCTAAACTCACATAAACGTATCTTAAAATATCAATATTTTACATTACAATATAAACGAGATGTATTTATGAAAATCAATTTTCACAAGTATGCGGATACGTTTCATTATTATTAGAGCTAAACATGTGATGGACATCATTCCTCTCATATGACAAATTTTACAGTTATATATTCCTATATAGTCACAAGAAAACGTTAATAACGTATAATATATACGCTGTCTGTGCGTGGGATTACTAATTACCTGCGCAATAAATTATTCATTCGCTGTTTTAAAAGAGACACAAGTATTCGAAGAATAGAACACGAATCTCTTCGTAGGAAGAAACACAAGAGTAATAGAATAGGAATACAATCGAGAAAAAATATGTGTTTGTACTAATAAAGAACGAGTAAGAAAGAAAAGCCTTTTGGAAAGAAAAAGGCGTAGAAAAAGAAACGAAACAACAGCGGCGTGATAAAGAGGAAGGAGGAGCAACGGCAGAAAGGCCGGAAAAATAAGAAGAGAATGAGAGACTCGCGAAACAAACCGCGCAAAACCTGAAGAAGTAGCGAAACGAAACCTAAGAAGAAAATCAGTCCGAGTTCAGGTCACTCAAGTACGAAAAGATGTAGGGCGAATGTCGGCAGAATGTTCCATGAAATTGAACATGTTTTTTTGTTTAACATGTATCGCCATTTCTGTTTTGTTTGCGAAATATATTACTCAGATATATACGTTCAATAGATTACGAATAAGTTTTATATTTTTAATTAATTTATTTGTAATAAAAATTTCTTATCGTCTTAGATTTTTCAAATTATTTCGACAATAATTCCTTTGTTATCTCGCAGTCCTTTGCCGCAACTAAGATGTCAATTTTATTTTATTACAATTTTATTACACAATTAAAATCAAGATAGTTTTATTACATTTTTCACGATAAACGATTAATTGTGACGCTATTCCGTTTGTATCTATTTAATTGGCTGATGCTTTTAAAATTAAATTTCATTAAAATACGAAACTGACACAAGAGAAATAATTTGGAACACGTTTCGTTATGGCTGCGCAATTGTTTTGAAACAATGGTCTTCGGCGAATCACGCTGCATCCGTGATTCGTGTTTGCGTCATGGCGACAACGTCATCGAATAAAATGGCACAAGGCTGACAGAACGAATGCGACAAAAAGAGGACTCGAATCTCTGGAGCAAGCAGAATGCATACAAATGCAATTGCTCGGTACGTTGGATTCAAGCTTCAGCAAACACGAGCGTGACGTCGATATTGTGAATCATGAAGATTAAACTGTAATTAAATAGACTAAATGGATAACAGAGAAAAAAAGGGATATAATAAATAAGGAATAATAAAATTTAATAACAATTACATAAATATTATTAAAATATCATAACATTTGCATAAAGTATGATTTAGATTTTGCTTCATATGATGAATTTACTTAATGACATTGCAGTAGTTTGTTTTGTATGGCTTATTACTAAAGCAATTGCTAACGTAACGAATGTGTTATTGAAACATATCTAAATTAAGACATTTTACAATTTTCTTATTGTTAAAGAAACAAAATATTTCATGTTATATATCAACAAATTTTCAGTCATTTGTATTGATTGGCAATGCTGCTCGTAAATCCAGTTTAAAATGCTGCACGATGCTCTTCGCAATACTGTTTCCCGTTTAAGCGAGGAAATGCGAGGTGTTTTTATTGGATTCGGGAATGCAACCGGTTACCACCAAAAGTGCGATCCCTAAAGAGGTCGTTGATTGGCCGAGAAGAAGACGATTGGTTCGTGATAATGCGTTTGCTTTCGGGTTCGGGCGCGGCTCATGAGGCGGTAGGCAAAAACGAACATCGGGAAAAAAAGCCGGAGAGATAACACCACAGGGGGGTGAACGGGTACCCGAACGGCCGGAGGGGGCGGCAAAACCGGAATTTCATACAGTGGCGTAACACGCCGGATAATACGCCGAGAATCACGAAACTGCATCAAGACTGCTACCCGGCTTCCTCTCTACCGACTTCCTCCTCCCCGTCCTTAATGTTGGTTCCGAGATCTCGTTGCCGATTAGAGACTTTCGGCGAGGTAGACTGTCTCCTTATCAGGAAGTCTAACGCTCGTTCTTTGCCGGTCAATTAAGTAACCTGCGTTACGCGGCTAATTAATTTCGCTGCAATTAATTAAGTACATCTCGGCGAATCGCACGATACTCGTTTGTATTGAATTTAGCCATTCCCTTCGGCTCCCTCTGATTAAATATAAAACGCGCGCGTTTGACATTGATTTAAATTATAATGCCTATCGTTTATTCGATGCGCCGCGCCGTTTGCCGTGCCGACTGTGATACACGCCGGGATGGCATCGTGATAAAGTTTGTTGGTTTAACGCGTCGATATAAGCGGCCTATCGCGGCTCGTAACGAGTGCGCATCGCGAGCTTACGTAGTAAGAATTAATTGACATTGAGAAAGTGCCAGTTACTGAGAAGTGCAGAATTATCGATAAAGAAGAGCCCTCGAAGCCACAGGTACGAACCGAGGAGGTGGCGGCTTCTACTGGAGATGGCCAGAAGTATCAATGACCTTGCCAAGGTCATCACGCCCTAACTACTACCGGCCCTTCCCCCATCCGCCAGCCGTCTCTCTGTTTTGTCCCACATGGCCCTTATTACAATAAAGCATTCGCTCTCATTCCCTCGCAGGCGTGTGCCATTCATTCGCCACGTTTCTTTGGCTCCAACTTTCTTCTTTCGTTCCTTTCTAACGTATCTTTTTTCAATTTTTACCCTTTTTTAACCTTCTTACTTGCATAATCTTTTTTTATCGATCTGCCTGGATAACTAAAAATTGAAAACTGCTAAAGTGAGGCAGTCACTGGCACGACTGTTATACTACTCTCAGCGAACACCGTGAACGCGCAATTGCTCTATTTCTTCTCCTCTTCATTGAAATATTGTAAGCCATTGTCTTTTCTTCTTGCAACACGCGCTGCGGTTTTCTTTTATCGTTGCCACGTAACGATCGCGCTGCCATTTTTTATTACTGCATACTTTGTAAACGCGTGTAGGAAGAAAAAATGCGTTTGTTGAAAAAGGTAATTGAGCTAATAGTTTTAATCCGTATAAAACGATCGTAATATCATATTACTACACGAAAAAAATTTTTATAGTAAAAATTACTATGTACGATAGTAACTACAGCCCATAAGAAGAAATTTGAGAGAATTATACTATAAATAATTTAAATACTATTGTAATTTGATAAAAAACGTATATGTTATTATAGTAAAAATTTTCATACTTTCTTGATCCACGTTTACAATTTACCATAGAAATTTTTACTATAAAATTTACTCCGTGTATACAACATTATTTTGGCTCTTTTATTACAGAAGCAAGATCAGCGATTCCTACAGTATCCAAGATAATCATACTGGAAGCAGCGGAGGTGGTGGCATAGGAAAGTGGTTACGAGAACATCTGGGTGGCGGTTCGAAAGGAAGTCACGACGTCAACTCCACGTTTTCCTCGAAGGGAAATCCAAATACTGGTGATAACGGCCAGGGCAATAAATCTTTGGGCAAGACAATTTACACGTCACAAAATCTCTACTGCAGTTTGCCGAGAGAACATGGTCGCTACATTCACAATGGTCCTCGAAAGATTATCAACCATGGTTCCGCGAAGTCTCACGGTTACGATAGACCGCGATCGAACAGCATGAACCATTATGAGAAGTCCATGTCGAGCGATCTTGGAACTTTGATGCGAGGCGGACCTATCTACAGTAGTGAGAGCAGAAGCCTGAAGAAGCGGAATCGCGATCGTCGTCGGCATTCGTTACACGAGACGCACGATCAAGGCCGCAATCGTCGAAGAAGGTAAGAATTATTATAATAGAATATGATAGTTTATTTTTAACTTAGCAGATTTGAATTTAAAATTAAAAGGAATGGAAAAACTGCGTCAATAAATGCAATCGAATGCTTCAATAAACCGTCGAAGTTGAATGCTAACAAACAATAAACAAGATTTCTTAGTACAAATTAAATATCTATGAATCACGAGTTTATCCTTAAATAATGGATATGATGATTGTACCACAAAAGTAACCTTTTAAATAGATTTCCTTCACGTTTATACATTTGTACATTTATTTTCGTTTACTTAACTAACAAACCATTCATCATATTTACAAGAAACGTCAAGATATTTCTCTTAGTCAATACTTTTATCAGTTGTTGGTAGAGGAACCCAGGATTGCCAGTGTGCCCAACTCTGGTTATCCCAGTAAACAAAGGCAAAGAGAACAACGTTAGGTATTTTTGGTATACCTGCACATAATTTTTTTCCTATGATATTATTTTAATAGGGATTTTAACACACCGAGAATTGGCACTGCTTTTTGAAATGTAAGTGACAAAAAAGATAGATTTTTGTTTGCTTTAGTTAGTTATCAAAAAAAATTCGCAGAAAACCAATGTAAGAGATTTAGCATTTCCTTGCGCAGGAAATGTATATTCAAGAAAAACATTACAGCGAAGTGTTGGACATAAAACACTAAACTTTCATTGTGTGAGATGATGAAAACTATTAAAGCTCTTTATCGTTAAAATAATGATTTATTAGAAATAAGGAATATTAATTAATACTTTTTATAAAGATAATAAACTAAATATTGTTGTGAACCGATAAAATTTGTAGAGAAAAATCAATTATTAATGAATATTCGTTTAGGCAATAATTAAAAAAAATTATTTAATATTTTTTAAGTAAATTAAGTAAGCCAAATATGTATAAGCAAACATTAATTTCGTGTAAATTAGTTTCTTTTATGTTGCACATGTGTTGGGTGAATGAAAAATGTAAAATTACTTTCACAAAATTTCTTTTATAGTGACGATCCATAATATTACGTGACATAAGAAAACTCACCACGCATCAGTGTAAACATATTTAGTATTACAGTATTACTGATGTAATTCGAAAGGCTAATCGTATTTGAATACAAGATGTACGAGGAAGCGCGCAGTGCAAACGTATGGCATACATTTCGTCCTATTCCATTTATGTCGAGAATCTCTCTTAACTACATGTGTTAAATTATTTCCTGCGAATTTATTGCATAAAGCTAAAGTTGAGAGTAGTATGTAGGAGGAGGCCCATTATCGTTGCCCGCGATGAAGAAAAAGAGAGAGAAAGAGAGAGAGGGAGAGAGAAAGAGGAAGAGAGTCACGTATCTGAATGGACGGCTTCCGTAATAATAGAAAATCAGATCGCGCGCTATTTCCATTAGCGTCGGTTATTTACTGCGAAATGTAGTGTACGTATGCGTATACATCTCTCTTTGAGATGAAGGGAAATGCCGAATCACAGAAGGCTCCGCGCCTTTGTTTCGCGATGCTGTTAACTCGCGTCTCTTGATTCACGTTCGCTTGATTTATCGTGAAGTCACTCAGCGCGCACGAGCAACGCTTTAATGCCGATTCATCCAGCGAAATTATAAAATGCGCGATACGCGCGTACACGCGTACGTTTCTCCCTCTCATTCGATTACGTCCTTTTACCATTGGGACCCGCGCAAACGTCGATGTTGCAGTATAGCGACAGCGTGGGACGCGCGACTTCGGCGTTGCGCAATTTTCACCGCGGGTATTCCTGGCGAGGCAGACCTTCGTACCTATTCCCTCTTCGTACGTGCGCTTCGGTGCGTTTTTCTTCGATAACTTATTCGCGCTTGGACATGATTTAGCATCGCAATGCATGATCTACAAGTATAGCCGTACTGTACATGGCGACGCGATGCCCGGGCAACGCACGTTCATAAATATGTCCTTATTGTGTGGCTCGCGGACGAACGCACATGGGAAATCCATAAATGCAGAACGGGCGATCGCGTTTGGAAAACCGGAAAAGTGTTGTTCTATTCATGTTTATGCGTTTTCTTCAATGGGATTGTATTTTTCATCGGGGGCGCACACGCGCCGACGACGCGTCTTCCTTGTCTTCGTACCGTTTGTCCCTGTCGTCCATTCTCTCCGAATAATAAATTGTAAACCTGTCTGAAATGATTCAGTACATCGACATACAGGACGCGTAAGAGCTACGAATTCTCGGTGGAAAATACTTCGCATACGTATCGGTTCTTATCCGCTGACAGCACGTTGGAAATGGAATGGTGGTATCCCATTATCTAGGATGATTTATCACTGCAACGCGTGACCCACGAACACTCGGTTGTACCCGTACCGGGTGAGAGAGCCTCGACATACGCGGAGGATGCACTAAATTAAAAAGAAGTAATACCCTTGGCACTTCAGCACTTTGCGCGGCAATTTATTTCCCATCTTTCGCAAATAATGAAGTAAACTCGTGATGTGAACAAATTATAACTTCCTCTGTGTTCTCCCCTATTTTATCAATGTCTAGACGTATACTTTTATTAAGACGGTGGCACTGATCTCAATAAAACATCCCGCCAATCGATCTAATAAAAAGGTCATTATTTAATACCACTTTTTAAAATATTATTAATAATTGATCATGAAAACTTTTAATGGAATTTGGTTTATGTATATAGATTGACTATTCCCTTATTTTGTTTAATTTCTTCTAATTGATTCTAAAAACTTTTAAGTGCTTAAATGTATACATATCCGTAAAATGAACTTTATTAGAGATTTTTGTAATTAATTAGAAAAAACAAACAAGATTGTTAATTTACAAACAATACTTAAGGGTAATGAAAAGTAAGTAAACTATATCTCAATTAGATGACAAACATGAGAATATTTAATATGAACATTTCGATTATTTACCTTTATTCGGCATAATTACTTTTAACAGAATGAAACAAATTCGTGATAAGAAATAAGTAATGAAAATATTAAACATTAATTGTAAGATCTAATATAAGTATAAATAATGACATTATTATGATAAAAAATTAATGATGTAAATATATGAGTAAAAATAAAAAATTACAAGACATTAAAGAAATCATTTTTAAGGTCAGGAAACATTGTCTATTAAAATATCGTGTAAAAAAATATAAACGGTTGCTGTCATATATGAGATAAAACATCTGTCAATTGAAATTCTAGAAAAACTTATTCCTCGTAGGGAAACGAGAACATGTCCAATCTAATTTTAGTCAGAATTTTAGAATGTAGTGCCTGTTATCAAAACAAAATAAAAACCAAAAATATTATTCAAAAATTGATTAAAATACGTGAAATTTGGCGCCTTGTTACAAAATAATCTATGATATGAATAATGAGATCTAAGGAGATTTGCTGTGTCAAATAATTAAAATGAGAAACACACATTAAATAAGAAACTGAATACATTTTACTTTACGTACATCTTTTACGTACGTTGTGTCGCAGACCTTTTGTTCATATGACGATTTATCGGAAACCCCTTTCTGGCTTTTATTTCATCGCTTCTCGATGGTCGATCTCCTTGAGAATTTCTACTTGAGAGCGGAAGGGCTCTCTTCCTTCGCATAGGTATACGTGGCACTTTCTCGGTGCGGGACCTCTTCTCCTTCAACTAGGATGATTTAGCACGCGCAGTTCGCGACAGCAACCGCGAATGCTCGGTCGTGGCACGAAGGTTTGGACCTTACATCGGTTGTAAGTGTTCACGTCTGGTATGCGGCCAGTATGTACGACTGGGATATATGGCTGTCTTCGTGCTCGTCTCCTTGTATAACTTCCTTCATACTCGGTAAAAGCTATGGATCTTTTCGCGGACTCGAAATAGCAATGCGAGTTCGTCGGACCTCCAAGAAAAAGAGTAAAAGTAAGGTGGAGATACGGTAGAAGGAAGGAAGGAAGGAAGGAAGAGAAAGAAAGAAAGAGGAAGAGCAGAAATAATCGGGGTTGTTGGGCCTGAATTTACGGCGTGGACCGCGATAACCTCGATAGGCCGACACGAGCATATAGCCGCCCTGAAGTCGGTGAAACGTCCATCGTGACTCCCTCTTTTCGCGCCATGAATTTTACACGTTCTGAGATATTGCGATTGTTCCGGGGACGTAATGAAGACTTGAACAAAGCCAAGCAGCAATTTCAGAAGGTTACTATTAAGTTTATAATAAAGGTAATTTCTAAGGTTTCGAGAAGAGACATCGTAACTCGATAAATTTTCAAATTCCATTGAATGCTGCACTATTATTATATTTTATATCAATTTAAACCTCCTTATATAGTTATAAATAAAAAAAAATAATAAATGATACGGACTTTAATTGTTGTTTAACTTTTGTCAAGAATTCGTGTTTGAACCTATTGTTAATTAATTTACAATCTTTTCGATGTTTCTGTATTGACTCATTTACGCGTTTAGAAAAATTTAAATAGACAATTAGCGTGATTATCTTTTCTTTATCTTTGAATTGATTAACATTAAACTCCCACTCGCGTTCAAAAAGTGATCGAAGCTGCGGTGACCTGAACTTGAAGCGCTAGTCAATACGTTACACGCATGTATAGAATGGGTTAAAGTACGAGGTATTGAGTGGGCTCAGATATGGCGGAAATCGCGCGAGAGATAGTGAGTCCCGAGAGTGCTAATGTATTCGTCAGGCGGATTACCGAGGCGGCCGTGTTGGGCGACTTACCCGTGCCTCTCTTCTTCCTCTGTCGTTGGGCGATCGGAGCCCACTTGTCCCGTTCTACTCCCTTCGCGCCTTACCATGTACCTGCACAGCCCTTCATGGCTCTCCTTCACGCCCTTCCCCACCGCGCCCTTAAACTCTCTTCTTCGCTCGCTTTCCTGCAGGGCCCTGTAAGCTAAATATAGCTAAGTTCGTGATATAAATAGAATAACCCTGCAGGCCAAGATGGCCAGGATCAGGCCTTGCCTTTTTCTTTTTCTTCTCCTTTTGCTTCCTTCGCTTCTTCCTCGGTCCCTGATCCTTCTTTTTCTTTCCGCTTTGCTTCGGCGCTCTGGTCACTAACGATTTACCTGTCTCTTGCTTCATCGTACGATTACTCCAAAAATTTTAACACTTTCGTCGTCTCTCCCAGTTGATTCTCGTAACCGATCTTACATGAGAAAGGTCGAGTCCTTCGATAAAAGTTCATCGACTCGATTCTATCACGTTCAAAATTTCGCGCAAATGTTTAATGCTGGAACGCGTTTCTAGCTAGCATTCGCGTATGTTAATGCTTCAGCAGCAATAGGCATTCTCGTGCAAAGTTCTAGTTATATCCTGAGCCTCTCGCTGCTATATATAGATAATTAGACGCGAAATAGCCATAACATCGGCAGGCCGCATTCTCGAACGTAGCAAATGTCTGCATTTATGATATCGCGTGCTACCGGTATCGATCCGATTCTCGTCGGATCTTGACACTCTCGCTTAGAAAGTTACAAGGGTATGGCCGATTGAAAGACTGCCCACCGAAGCGTCTAATCAGTTCAGTTCATAGTTGTGCTTTTTGTATGAGATTAAATGCCGTTTCTAACGACCTAGTACTTTATACGGGGATGCAGACGATGGTGCTCGCGGAATATCCTGCGTTTATCATTCTGTACGAGAAGCGGAGGTCGTAAGATCGAAAGAGTAAAAGAAGAAGAAGAAGAAGAAGCAAAAGATGGAGAAAGAGCGAGAGAGAGAGAGAGAGAGAGAGGAGAGGAAGAAAATGAGGAAGACGGCCCGAGGCTCGACCGACTCTGGCCAGGGCCGTATCGGCGGGATTAATGGCAGTGACATCCCGCTCGTGGCCAGATGAGATTCTCCATCTCACCCGCGAGCGAGAGCAAGAGGAACGCGATACCGGCGATGGAAGCGAGAGAGAAAGAAAGAAGTATGTGGCAAGCGCAGGGGAAGAGGGAGGAGGTCCAGAAAAAGAAGTCAACGGCGAAGCGGAGGAGGGGGCGGAGGGCGGCCGATGTGAGTCGAGTGCGTTGACCTTAGGATTCGATGCGCGTCCTTGAGGATACCAAGATGGCGGGTTTATGCAACCGGTCACAATGGTATCTGCAGGCTGCCGCGCTCCTCGTCGCGTTCTATTTGACGCACGACGATTCAACGCGCTTGCATTCTCGAGGGATTCTCTCCCTCTCGGCGCAAAGCACGCACGCACGCACTGCACGCACGCACGCACACACGCGCGTAGTTGCGACAGTGGTTGCAAATGTAGGAGCCCCGTATATACGTTCACGTGGGTCGCACGTACGGCCATCACGGACGCGAGCCTGAGACGCGCCGTTAAAGCCAGTCAGTCCAGTTTCCATCGCTGCAGCCTGCACGGACGAGTCGGGAATATACGCGGCGATTCGAAAGGAAATCAAATCCGAGGAAAGGCCAACGAACGGCCCGGACACGCCCGGCATATACATAACATTGGTACCTATGTACATACGTAAAGCCAAATGGAAAAACACACCGCGGCCCTTCCCGATGAATTCCTTGAACGTTCGCGCGAACGGTCGCGTCCCCCCTCCCCCGGCTCTTCCGCGTGACACGTCTGTCTTCGGCTTGTCACTCGTCACGCCGCATAAACCGCTTTCTTACACCTATCCTGATTCCTTACTCGGCACGACCGCGATGAACAAATGTCTTCCTGCGCAGCCTGAAAATGCTGATACGCTTTACGTTGCAGCGTACGTCCTCCATGGAATAAATCACATCCGTTCCTTCATTTCCTCTGGATCGCAGGAACGTAAGTTCGATGCAAAATTGTAAGTTTGAGACAAAACGTTATATTTTGACTTTTAGTACGAATTACTTACAAGTGCAAAGTTATTTTTATTAAAAAAAGAAAGTAGAAGGAAATCTTATTTCGAGACCGTCTCACTTCAAGAATTCAATTCGCGAGATCATTATTTCGGTGTTCACACGCGGTGGAACCTACGGCCTTTTGTTCCCTGCGCTCATGGAACTCGCGCAATGGAAAAAAAGAAACCGTATGCGATACTGACGACCGGGGTGTGAGAGGCGAACAGCTTTATGTCACCGCACATGTATGAGTGATACGTTTACGTCTATAGCTGGCGGTGGCACGCATGTGCGTGAACACGCGTCCGTGTCGCAAGTCAAAGCTCCTCACACTGTGTGTCCGCATATGTAAATGCACACACGAACCAAGTATAGGGATCCTTGATCCTACAGGAATGCAGCGCTAGCGGCTGCCCACGCTGCCTCGAGTACTTCTTCGTCTCTTTTTCCCCGGCTCTCACATTGTCCCTACTTCTTTCTCTGTTTCTCCACGGCGTTTAATCCCGGTAGGACCAGGCGTAAAGTGCGAGGCACCGTCGGCAGTACGCATGTTCTCGTCATTCTGTAGCGTCATCTTCGTTGGCATATACCGTGTCTCTCCGCGTCGCTACGTGATGCCTAAAAATAAACGCGACATGTTATTAAATAAGAAATATTAAAATACTGACTTGCTTTGACTTTTGAGTAACTGCGTTCTGAAGTTGACAATGGATATAATAAAATATTCATAAAGTCATATTTAACTAACAATCATATACGTCGAAATAAGAAACAATATATATTTATAAATGTATTATCTTGCAGAAAGATGCAATTCATTTTAACATATACGAGACACCACAGACGAATTTGAATGTGACAGCTGTTAAAATTCAATCGCAATGACAGCTGCTCTCGCACGAAGTAAGCGCAGCAAGAGAACCAATCGACATCGCGGAAAAGCGACAATAAATTTCGATACGAAGCAATCGACTTCACATGCATCTTTTTAGATAGGAGAATATATTAAATTAAAGAATATATTTCGTAAATGTGTGTTTTAAATTTTCTAAGCAAATATTTTCTTAGTAAACTTTATTATATTTTTAGTGGAATTTAATTAAAAAATTTTTATTATAACATGAAAATAAATTCGTCTATTTAGAATTGAATTGTTTGTATTTAATGGACATTGAAATTATGTAAATTAAGCATGAAGGTGCACTTTTATCGACAAACGACAAAAAAAAAAACGAAGAGGGAGGGGCAAGATATGCTGTGTCGCTCCCCAGTCCTGACGAATTATGTATATACCGTGTCGTTGTTAATTCCCTTCGCTTTAACGTCCGGTAAACGAAAGATACTCGGGTTTCAACTCACTATGTTACTGCCGTCATGCGGTTCTCGCGTGATCGAACGAGGCACGTCCCCCATAAATAAACTTTTCATACATCAGCGAGAAGAGTGGCCAGCGCAGAATAAAGCACACGAAGATGAAATCATACCCTGCGCACCGCAGGATGCATCATGCATCCACACCGACGGTGTCCGGTAGCTCGCAGCAGTTTAATCGACGTCCTGCGAGGAACTTTTCCTCCCAGTGCCTGCGTGAGCGCGGTTAAACCAACGCGGCAGTGGCAGGCATATAGAGAAAAGATCATCTTCGATCTTCAAGGTCGACCGCATGCGGCTCGAGGCCTTCTCGCGAAGACGTCGATCCAACCGCGGTGAATTCGTTCGACTGTTTTCATCGTCTGGCAGCTGTTATCCAGCCCCGTTTCCCCGTGGCTGTGGCATTCGTTGCTTCGCTCCGCGTCCCAGGGCGCGAGTACTTACATTTATCGATTTAAACCGAGTGTCAGAGTCTCGATATGACGGAGCAAATGGCGGAGAACAACACGGACGGAGTCGTCGACAAGGTACCGCCTGCGTGGTAGCTCTTACTGGTGGGTACGGGCGTCTCCAAGAATTCGATAATGCGCGATTTCTTTTTATAGGACAACGAGGAAAGGTTATACCTGAATACTGTGGTTAGCGACGATGAAAATTGGGCACTGGAGAGATCGGAGGAATACGAAGAAGACGAGAGAAAAGAGGAGCAAGAAGGTGAGGAAGGCGTTTACGAAATGGATGAGTTTTTTACTCGGGACGAGAAATATGAGCGCGAGAAGGAAAGATATGAAGAGCGAAGTCACGAAGATGAGGAAGCAGAAGGAGAAGGAGACGCACCGCCCGATGATACTACGACAGTCTCAACAGCAGAGAAGCCCGAAGAGGAAGTGCAGCAAGATGTGGTGGGGCCCGATCACGTGCTCGCTGAGATACCAGTTGAGGTTCGCATAAACTTGTCATTCTGCGTCATTCTGCCCGTGGAATTACTGTGCCTCACGACCTTCGTAATATTCTGAGGACTTAAGTCTCCCTTCTCATCACGCGCCCCCGCACAAACGTGTTTCCGCATTGTATACGTGTTCCGTCGCTATTGTGATCGATTGAAATGGTAATAATAAAAGACTTCCCCAAGTATCCTGACGTGTTTTCATGAAATTACGATGATCGTAATCGTAATGCGTATTTGCGATAATAAAAAGAACGTAAGTTAAATAGCCCACTATTTGCACTGAGATTTAATGTAATTGCCAGTGCAGGTTTTTGCCAGTCGCGAGGCAATGCTCAAAAAATTAAAAGAACTTTTAGCTGAACAAACAGAATTACGAAGGAAAAACAGGCTTCTCGAGGCATGGATTGTCAAACACATGAGGAAGGTTAGCCGTTTAAACAAATAGTACAGTTGATATTTCATTTGGCTAATTAAATTTCTATTTTATACACTGCAATCAGCTGCAAGGTTTATTATTTTTCTTATCGTTCCGGCTGATTGCGATTAAACTGACGCACGTGAAAGCGCAGCATAGAAATGTCTGCTGTGTCTTCAGCAGAAACGATTCTCGCCACGATGCATTTATGCATGCAGATGCAAGAGAAAGCGACACCCGTGGATACGACGAAGGAATCCGAGCAAATGGAACAGATCTATAGACAAACTTTGTACATGTATAAGCGTCACCTCGACGGCACAACGGAGAGAAAGACGCGGATAATGGCCGACATGCAAAGCTACGAAGACAGAGTGCAAAAGACGCGTGACGAAAACGCGCGAACGTTCGCCGAGCTGCTGGATCGCGAGAGGGAAGTGGCGACGGGTCTCATTTACGCGAAGACCGGACGAATGCTCACGGAGAAGGCTGTCAACGAGATAACCCGTCGGCAGGTGTAACTTAATGACCGTGAATCATCACTTGTCTATTACAGCAATTATGCGACGTACCAATTAAATCCGCCCGACGTGCATGCACGTTAGTCGCGGAGCTCACGTGAGAACTTCTTCATTGCCAGGTGTCACGACGCGAGATTCTCGCTCGCAATCGTTATGAGTACATCCTACTGCAGCACCGTCTCGAGGAGACAAAAATGCACCTGCGAAATCTGGAAACGCTCGGTGAAGGAATGACCACTATGGATTATGAGGCTTTGCAGATGGCGCATGTGAATTACAAGGATAAATTGGACGAGCGCGACAGAGAACTGGAAAAGTTGCGCCACAAGTACGTTGAAAACAAGCAGTATTGCCTCTGCGGCTACACTAACATAACTAATTGTCTAGGAGTTGCGTTGCTTTTTTTCTTCTTTCGTTCATCTTTCAGTCATCTCGAAACTATCGATAAAAATCGTGTCTGGCGCTTTAAACTTCTGCGCTAGTGATATTTTATAGATTGCATTGCTGATTCATCTAGAACTATCCGATGAGGTATCTACAGTATGTTGCAGCTTTAATACGAAAGATCTTTGACTTAAGGCGACGAATGAATTATTACCGATGTATCTGTCTAATCTGAACGAGGGCTTTATTAACCGCTTGTTGGCAAATCGAAATTAGAATCGCTGAAATGGTTAACGGGGTCGCTCACTACAAGGAGAAGGAGACATGCCTCGCGGAGGATATCGAGTTTGAAGAACGCGACTTGAACGAGTATCGCGAGCAGGCAGCGAGAGTTCGAGAGGATGTCAATAAGCTCTATTTAATTCTAAGAGATTTACGACGTGCTCATGATGAGAAGAGGCTTGAAGGCGGGCTCCTGATGGCTCTGTAAGATCTGTTAATTTCGTGTGTAGCGATTTCGGTCAATGTCATTCACGGTTCATCGACCCAGACCGGTACTGCGTGAGACGGAAAGGATGATGAAGTTGCTGGACGCCGTGGAGAACGACATTGAGATAATCAAGCGCGAGATTCACCGGTACGGCCCTGCGAACGGGAGGAAGAAGACGAGCAGTAAGGCATCGGCGATGTCGACGATGACGCAGGACAAACCAGGTCACTTCTAATAAACGAACTCCTCTCTAACGTCTCCAGTCGAGGATTTATTTACCGACTGTACGCCTCTCGCAAAAATACGTACGGGACTTGACGGACGTAAATAAACATCGCACCTTTTACCTTTAAGCCGTTCGTTCGTTCGTTCGTTCGTGTTCCTTCAAAGCGAGATTTACAACCGGCCGAGGCCAGCGCAGTTGGTACGATAATTAGCGAATCTCGCGGATTAATCGCCGAATGATTGATCTCGCGCGCGGACATTATATGAGAAACAAACCGCACTGGCGGTAAATCACAAACACGCCCACGTACGCCATAGCATGAGGCACTCGGGCTTTGCACGTGAGTGCGATACGATAAGTCGTTCGCACTATCGCCTTCTGTGTGACAGCTTAATATCATAGCAGCAAGTACGGGCGATAGTGCGTGAGTTATCCGCGATCGAACAATCGCAAATTTCTTATGCTGTTGCGATGCAAATCGCTGTTCGCGCCATAATCACAATTACGTTATCGCGATTTAAGACAGACTCTCAAGTCTACGGCAAGCAAGGATGATTTCGCATTATTCATGAAGCCTTGTAATTGTAACGTTACGGTATATTCAACGGTATACTAATTTAAAAAATAGGTCCTTTGCAGAAATTAAGGATTGGCTGAAGAAAATGTAATTAAAATAATATTTTCTGCGTGCACACACACACACACACACACACACATACAACGCAAACATGTAACTGTCGACTCAATTGATTTATATTAAACGGCGTGGTGTACGATCGAACCTTGCGAAATCAAATTAATTCGTCCGATCGTGTCAATCCGCCTACGGGTGTTCTTATGCCGATTCGTTGATTATACGTTGCGTATATTATTGGACGATTCAATCGTATAATTCGAGTGATACAGAGACACGTTTTTGTTACTACAGACTAAGTGCGTCAGTTATAGAAATGTATTGATTATAAATTTGAGGAAAAAAAATAACAAATCTTCATACAGGTTTTCAGCGAGTCTACCTCGTGTCACACGCATGACATTGGTGCGTTCTTAACTTGATTACTGCATTAGAGCGAGCGCATACGTGTGAAGTCCAACGTACTCTCAACTTTCCATGCATATAGAATGAATCCAGACAAGGCGGAATAAATTGACTACGCTTGCGAACGTTAATTCTCTCAACGAACTCCTTGCTTTTTTATTTTATCGCTAATTATATGCGAAGGTTATCTTGCTTGAGTTTCTGTTTCCACTATTTCAAATATTCGAGAAAAAAAGTACATATATTATATTAATAAGATAGATCAACGTTATTTTACAAATTATCATAAGTAGTTATATTTTCCAATAAATTCCAATATTAAGGTTTTTAATCATAAATTTTTGAAGCAAAATTTTCACGAGAATTTTATTGCAATATTAATTTTCCAAATAAAGGAAAGTTATTAATGCTGATATATAGATTTCCTAAAGAATCTTTTATTTTGTATATATTTATGTTTATAAAATTTTGTTTTTAGTTTGTGTAGAAGAAATACAATTTAAAAACGAAATTTTATCTGTATTGACATCTATTCTTTAATATCTTATACGTACAAAGAAAGCCAGTTTTTTTTTAATCTAAAAATAGCTGGATACAGATTCAAAAGTAATTTTGTATCATCTAGGTTATCAAAATAATTATGTAAAATGTTTAAGCTATGATTGTTAGAATGTCAAATTTTTTGGCAATATTGCTTATTATGCTTAAAGTTCTTTTATAATTATTTTAATGATCCAAAAATTATTTTCAAATCTATACTTAACTAAATTTTTAGACACATTAACAAAACTGTTTTTTCGGTGTAAAGTCTTCATACCTTATCTCTTCTACGTGTGAAAGTCGTCCCGAACTATAAATTTGAAATAACACCCAACGAAGATTTTTTTTATCTACCAAGACGAATCACTCGGGCAACACATTAGAACTGTAAAATCGACCATTGACCAAAATTAATGTCTTGAGCTAGAACATACGATTTTTCAACGTTCTACATTCAATTCCGTCTCTCTGTTATTATTAGTTTCCGGCTGTTTCTGCGTAGTCATCATGTTTTAAATTCTTTACCAAATTGTTCTCTATTAAGAATTGCGCAAAGTATAAAGTGGATGCGGAACTTTTAACAAATAAATAACGACTTTTTTTGTGTTGCTGAATAGATTAATAGTCTAATCTTTATTTATAGTGTAGGCATATCTTTCTTTTTAAACATCGAATCATGTCTTAATCTTTACAGACCCGACAAGTCCAGAGATTCCTAATGATTATTACATTAAGGTAATCTGTCCATTTCCTTCGAATTCTATGACTTCTCGCGCCGGTTCCGAGGCAGGTCTCTAATCGCATAAACGAGCTGACGTTTCGTAATTCTTATTACAGGCTCAGATGAGTTAGTGGAATGGCGTTAGATTAGCAAACGCGTTTCATTGTCAGCGTGTGGGTAGTTCCATTCATTCATCCACCCACCGAGGCACTGCGTAATTTAAAAGCTACTAAAGGTTATCTGTACATATATACATTCGCATGCGGGCGTGCGCGATCCCAGAATCACGAGTAATCGATCGAAAAAGGATGTTCATTAATTTCATGTAGGCGTAGAATTGACTTCGGCGACAAGATAAGATCGAGCGAGGGTGTATCTCCCGCTGTTTGTATCGTAAGGGCGAGGCAACGATCGGGCGAGGCTCCTTCGCATGATTTGGGGCCAATTAGGGCCGGCGTTGAAGCCATTAATCCCTTTTGGTAATTTGTCCGTATCCGGAATTGATTTAAGACCGACACGTGGATCGAAGGTAAGACGAATGGCTCTGTGTAGACCACGAGAAGAGGTGACGTGTCAATTAAGCTACCCTACAATTCACCGGAAAATTATGTACAGAGGCTACGATACACACGTGGTATCGATAAATCACGGCCGGTTTCTCAAATGGTTTTTGATTTGATGATCATTTATGCATGTCAATAACGAATTGCGATGTTGCTCGGCTATCAAATATGCAATCGCTCGATGGTCGTTTAATCGCGTTGCTCAAACTCGTTGTCAAATACTTTGCAAAATATTTAAATTGTTTTGATATTGTGCACATTTTATTCGTATATTTACGTTATATCTGCAAGGCTTATAAGGGGACAGGGAATTTCTATCGAAATTTGCATTTCTAGATGTTTCTGAAGAAATCTCATTCTGAACTCTCGCTGAACTCTTCTTTTTTTTTTTACCATATCCCCTACTGTCCTCCTCTCCTACAGAGGACCGTCAGGTATAAAATTCATATTGCGATTGTACGAGTTTCTACCTGCGGGTCTGAGAACCTTTGGAAAACTCCGCTCTTTATCTGTAGCGAAGAAATTCCAGCGTCCCTCTTTTCTTGTTCTCGTCTACTATGTCGTATCTTTTTCTTTTCATGACTTTTTCTAGTTCAAACTATACGTTGTCAAAACATTCTTCTTTTTTGCCTTTTTTCCTCTATCTTGTGTATTTTTTTATTAACTGTTATTAAGGTAAATAGGGTTTGCTTTGATCAATTTTTTCTGTACTCTCTTTGTACGTGTATAGCCTTAAAAAATTTATTTTAAGTTATTAATAAATACCGTTATGTATTTTTATAATATAAAATTTTATACATTTAGTAATTTTTTGCAAAAAAAGTAGATTCAACGAATGTCGAATGTTTTTTTTAAATATTACTTGATATCTGCAGCAAATTCCTTATTACTGCGAAAATTATTTTTTCTCTCCATTTCATTCGTTTTATCAAAACGCTAAGTGTCAGGGTTCAATACCTCCAACAATAAACAACGACACCTCGATCAGTATCGCGTAAACCAAGTGGCTGGTCCACGGCGAAACCGTGCAAAACAAAGAGAAATCTTCTGGCGAATTATGCAGATCGGGTACATTTGCATGTGCTTAGCATATACCCCGGTTGTTACACGGCCCTACTACGGTATGGACTTTCTCATGTGGTTACCATAAAAAAAAAAATTAGAGGTATCTAAGCCCAATGGATCCGGGCGGTCGGACTTCTCACATGCCCTTTCCCAAAGTCAATCTGTCGATCTCACGATGTTTTACTCTCTCCGAATTAGCTCAAGGGAAGTTTTCCGCATTAATGCCGATTTCTCGACAATACAATGCATTCGCGTGATACAATTTGAAACCTCGCAGACTAGCGAATGACGGACGTTTAGCGAATGATTGATACTTTCAATTTATGTAGATCGTGAGCGGTCGCAGATAATTAAATGTTTGAAAGTGGTAAGACGAAAATAACGATCTGAATCTTATTTCGTAATTAATTTAACGCTTTGTCTAAAATACGTGACAAAAGCTAAACAATAAATTGCAATCTAGAAATAACTCGCTCTTTACGAGATGCGAGTCGTCGTGGTCACAAGAATCGACAGGTGATTCCTGCTGACCGGTGCCGGGTACCCTGTCCGATCGCTGACGAATTTCGCAAAAGTCGAGCGTAACGCGGCAATTACGCGAACGCGGAACCCTTCCATAAAAGGGAAAACGCACGTTAAGGAATCATGTTCATTCTCAAGGTCGACCGGTATCCTACCGGCTCCCTGCCGCAGCCATAACGCGTTTCTATTACGCGGTCAATTGCAGCGATTGTTGCGTGTCTCTCGCAATCAGTGGCTCTCGGTCTACACGTGCTCCGTATCGCGCGCGATTTGTCCTCCATCCTCTTTTTCTATCTTGTCTGCACTTTTCAAGAGCTCACGGTCCGTTGCTGTCTCAACCGCTAACTAAAGGAATTCGACGAGTGATGCATTAGATATTCTAATCGTGACAAACTGATCTCCCGTTTTTGAAGACCACTTTGGCAGAGCATTGCTCTCGATTTCTCCTGAACGCCGAGAACGGAGATCTATTGAGATTGCCATTTGCAAAACTCGCCGTCTTGTCCGTCGGGCGGAACTAATTTTTCGAAAAATTCCATCGGTACCGCTCACGAAGAAGGTCGGGCGATCTGCCCTTTCTTAAACCAGTTATCGCGACACAACGGTTTCTTTCGGGACTGATCGCACGCACAAAAATGGCGTAATCATCGTGATTAACGAGGAAACCATGTCGTCGTTCCCGTCGTTCTCTTTCGTCGCCGAGTCTCTAATTGGAACACGTCGGCGTATTCGAGAGACTGCGGTCACCGCTCACGTATCGGAGAGCGCGCAGCGAGGTAGCACGGATTTTAGGTCGAAACACGAAACCTCCGTGTAAATTCTTGCGTGCTTATATACCCAAATGAATATGTGGATACGTCACGTAAATTGCGTACCCGTGAATATTTATAATGTGCATGTACAACTTTCGACGCTGTAAAAGCAGCTAATACAGTCTCGCTGTCGAACAATGGCGTTTCAGCGGCGCGTTTCCGCTCGAGCGTGCTCGCCGTTGCGGGCGGTGTTATCAAACATTCGGCGGGAATGCTTTAATTGTGCCTTTAATTGAATCGACCTCACCTCTCCGGGTCAACAGCATCGAAGGACTCGACGTCCTTGGCCACAACCGGCAGATGGTCGGCAAGACGTTGGTCGGTGCAATCCGGCTCACGGTGCACACACCAATGCTGGGTATGTGCATTCGTGCCCGTACGATCTAACTTACGAGGCAACATCTCGTTTCTTTCGAACTGGCCGCGAACAAGAGCAAGAAGATACCGGGCGCCTTGAGTGCCTCGACGACCGAGAATTTCCTCAGGGATATTGTCGCGACTTCTCGCACGCCGGACGCCTCGCCTCGGCTTGCCCGTTGCTCTTCTTTTTCCTCTTCTTCTCTCTCTCTCTCTCTCTCTCTCTCTCTCTCTCTCTCTCTCTCTCTCTCTCTCTCTCTCTCTCTCTCTCCTCCTTCCCTCGGCGTTTTCATTTTCGATATTGCATCCGCGCCCAGAAAGGTCGGGCCGCATTAACTGGTACTTTATGCGCCCCGCGAAAATTATTCCCGATCCACGATTGTAAATAATCCCATTGTGATCGCGCTCTCCGTGGACCATTGCGCAAGGATGCTGCGAACGTTTATCCTGCACGGCGACGCATTTCAGCGTTACGCATAAATGTGAAATTATGTAAGTACTACATAAGCGTGTAATAAGTGTAAACCAATACGATATTTTAGTAGGACTTTACGAGGCGATATCTGCGTGGGCGTCGCGTGCTGTAAGAACCCCGAGTAATTTTTACGAAGAGGAACACGCGCGCGTTCGACGCTGTGTGGCAATAGATAAGCATCCACATAAATTTTTGCCGAAACGATAATCAGTTATCGTTAAGCATAATATAAGCTTTCTTCTCAAACATTATGTTGATAAACTTGAAATATAAGAAGATCAACAAATATTCTTGATATAATTATTGTTAGAAAATTGCAATGCATTTACTGTTTTATTATTCCTTGTGATTTAAAAAGTGCAACATTTTTTGTCACTCGCGCGACAGTTGCTTAATATTTACTCTAGAAAGTCTCATTATTTGAAATTTTATCTGTACACGATAAAAGAAAATGTAGTATATCCAATAAGATATGTAGTTGCGCGCTGCCAACTACAGATATACTCAATACAATAATATGTGCTATTGCAGTATCAACATTGTACTTGTATTAAGAGCAAATATTGTATTAAGTATTATCTGTAGTTGGCAGCCCGCAATTACATATGTTATTGGCTATATTACTTTTTTTTGTGCAGGAAATGACGTATAATGCAATCATATTACGAAATATTTGATACGCGGTTTAATTACACATTATTTAGTAGCTAGAGACATCCTTTGGTAATTAAATAATGTATCCTGATGTCTAGAAACGTTGTGAATCATTCACAATATGTTACTCATTTTTGCGGATTTTGTTGTGATTGATGCTAATTCCACGAAGAAAAATATTATCTTGTGTGCGGCAGATCAAAATTCGTTGTATGTTTCTTTTTTTTTGTCAATTTTTCACACATGTGAGTGTTTCATACAACGCAAAAATTATTCTCTTTTACACCACATTTACAACTTCGTAGCAAATCTTGATTTATAGAAATTAATTCTGGTCGTCATTCTTAATGTCGTGATAGTCTCTTTAATTAAATTCTGACGCAAGAATTCAATACGACGCACATGTCTATCTATTAATTGAATTCCTAATCGCTGATTTGTAAACCTAGGAAAGGCTATATCCAAGATCGATGCTCGATTAAACTTCGATTTGAATCGGCGCGAATTTAGCGCGCCACGTATCGCAAAGTACGGACGGGATAACGTGGCCGAGAAGCGAACGGAGAAGAGGGATAATAGACATAGATTATAGCAGTCTTAAGGGTCTCTACGGCGTGGAGGAACGAAGAGCGGGCAGTGCGGTCGTTTGCCTTGGATTGCCTTCGAACCGGCGCGGCGGAGCACCGGCGGCGGAGCACCCGATCCCGATTCCGATCCCGGCTGGTTTCCGCCGCACATTCCATCCAGTCGAATCGGCCGCGCTCGGTTTCGTACGGAGCTCTTCGGCCGCCGTCGGCCGCTCTCGGTCAACCCGCGCGGCACCGCGGTCGGCTAACATCGGCAACAGTCGTGCAACGGCGCTCGCGCGGAATGGATCGCGGGCCGTGTCTTTTATTACGAACGCGCCGATAGAAATGACGGTGTCTGCGTCAACGTCGTCGCGAGACGCCCGTACGTGGACTGATAACGTACCGGTCGACGGCTTTACATGGTGAATCGCTGCTCCGGCATCTGTTCGCGAAAGAAAGCGAAAGAAACGAGAAGGGAAGGAAAAAACCATTTTTTTCTCACGCGTGGTTTCGAGAAGAGAGCCAACGTTCTTCGGCTAGTGACGTAGTGTTAATGTACAGTGGGTGTATTGCTGCTTCCATCGTTTCTCTCCCGCGCCTCTATTCATCCATCGTCATTGTCGTCCTCCTCGGGATCTTAAGGACGCCGCGATCGACCTGCGAGCATTGCACGGGCCTTTCCCTGCGACAGTAGTGGCATAGCAACGACGGAGCGGAGCGGAGCTGCAGCCGTCTTCGTGCATCAACAGGTGGGGACCAGCCACAATATATCAGCTTCTATGTCTCTTCGCTTCTCTCTCTGTCTCTCTCTTTCTCTCTCTCTCGCCGACACCTGCGCGTCTCGCGCCAGGTGGCGGCGAGGGCTCGGCCGTCTTTAATTGCAAGGGTTTCTAGGCGATACCTTAGGGAAGCCCGCTGCTCGCAAATGCGTATTCGCACCTGCCCACTGCTACGGGCTCCCTCACCATGTTTTTTCTAGAAAGCGACCGATACCACGTGCTTAAGACACGATCGTTGCATAACGCGATTACCTGGTCCCGTCTGTTCCGTGTTTTACGCTTCAATTAATTAAGTTAATTTCCATGTGTGCCTGTACGCGCAGCAAAAATTGTGTATAAATCTCTGCGTTCGGATGATCAGAATTCGGCGCGGCTTGCATCTGGTCCGAAAGAACAGTCGTCGGAAACGCCTAACGGTCTCGGTTTTCGGTTCATGTCGCTCCTCCTTTCGCGAGAGGGAAATGGGGCAGCGTGAAGAAATCGTTCTTCTACCTGAGCAAATTCCAGATAGTGATCCCTACCGGATCTCTGGTTCGCGTATTCTCGTTCGCCACGCGAGATACCCACGGCCACGGTCCCGAAAATCATTGGTATATGATTGTCGATGCTTGGGATCGCGAATCCCGAACGGGAAAGCGGCGCCGTGTAGCGTGCACGTTCTCGCGTGGAAGGTAATGTATCGGATCGCCATTAATGGCGAGCCTCGACATTCCCAAGGAATCTTCCTCGGCACTGGCCGTCCGGTGCGTTGAACCGATTTTCCGGTCGGGTCCATTGTTTCGTTTATAGCCGCTTAACTTTCTTCCAAAGGAGACGATCGAGCCGAAGAAGGTGAGTTTGCATTCGCAGGTATAATCAACAAGCCGCCACTTCGCCGAGTAGGTTGTCGACTCTCCAGGGTTTCCTCTCGAGTCGTGCGTCGATTTTTTTTTTTTTTTTTAATAATATACACGCCAGCGCGTTGTTTGCGCGCGCACGTTGGCCTTGACACCAGGTTGATACCAAGGCTGGTGCCTTGACCTTTTCCGTGGCGCGTTCGTAGGTTGCGCTTCTTCAGCGCGGCGAACGGCGTGGATAAGCGTGATATCAACGCGCGATGCCGCGCGGCCGCGCGAATCGGGGCGCGAGAGCGGATTTATTAAATTCTCCCCGAATAGGTGCGCTCGCTGTAGCAGCTGGGATTAAATTGCGTGTGTTAATACAACGTGCGAATATAATTGTGTGAAAGTAGTTGCGCGGATAGATAGTCGATCTTGGCGAATGTGTGATCGGATAGGAGAGGTATTACCCATTATATGCTAATTCTAAAATTAAGACGTACGTTTTTAATTCTTAAGATAAAACTTTGGTTCTAGGTATACGTTTTCATAACTCAAAGAAGAAGGAGAGATTAATTATAATTTTTTTAAATTAAAAAAAAAGGATTAGATTGGAAATATTAATTAAGCATATGAAAGAAATACGATGGTATAATTTTTGTTGATAAAATATAACAATACAAGTTTTCATTGTTTTATATTAGTGATTCCAAAACTACTCTAAAATTTGAGATAATTTCGTTATTTAGGTTTACAAGTCCACTCTATAGCGAATTGGAGCGAAAAAAGATTAATTAAATTAATCTCTGAATCGACGTACTAGTAACGGGATATTCATATTACGAATAATTTAAATTATAGAATACACATAGTGAATGTACAATTAATAAAAGGTACATATATGTGTATTGATTAAATATTAAAAAGTTTAACACTAAATTATATTAAAAATGTATAACTATTAAAAATATTTATATTCTGTAGAATTAAGAAATACAAATTTAGAAAGAACGATGAAAATATTGAGTTTTATGAAGCTCATATTGATACAACGGTTATAAAATTTTACACAAGAATAGAAGTGTCACTGTCGATACATTCTTAGCCAGTCATTGGTATTTACACGACGGTTGATAATTATAGAAGTAATTGCGCAATTGCCAACGAAAGTGTTTGTACGTCTGGTAGAAGACCTGTCGGGCAATGTAGTTTGGCTTCGATAAGCGATACTTTATTGATTTTTTAACGACGCATGAAAAATTTTTACAAAACCGACACGAAAAAGTGCAAATTTGCTTTTTATGTGAGTATTCATGGACACAATAGGAGGTCCCTCTTGTGAATAGGGAGGAAGCACTGCTTTATGCAACTACTTTTTAGACTTTTGTCGTATAGATTGTCTGACGTGTCAGATATTGATGTGGGTAGCTACCTGTAATAATTATGACTGGCCGTTCCGACGCATACCAAACATACCCGAACAGACCTCTAAATGTAACGTTTATTAAAATACCATCATTAAATGCTTCGATCGCGGTCGTGATCTCTCCTAAAGGGGCTGCAGTGAAAGTTGCTATATACGAGGCATTGTGCCCTTTGACCATGGGCACATTACTATTACGTAATGGCGCATTGGAACTATTAACCTTAGAACGATGAAGTAACGTACGTGGGTTTATGTATAATGCCGGAAAATTACACAATAAAATAACTAACAGTAATATTAATTAAGTTGATATCAATTTTATAGTAAAGGAGAGCAATAATTGATAAAACTATTATTACTTTTACATTTAAATTAAATTTTAATACTTTATTTCCTATGAGAGATGATTTTCAAAGAGTGTTGGCAAAAATAGCAATTCATTTATTAGCGCCTCGCCACAAACTAATTGGTTATTATGATAAACTTAACTTTTAAAGTAAAAAAGATAGGATCAAAGATTTATGATATTGTACGAGTTTTTTCTTGAGTATCTTATACCTGCTTAGCCGGCTTAACTAAACCTGATTTGTTTTCTTTAAAGGGAAAAAGGTTTTCCGCTTACATTGTTTGCAAAAAGTCGGTTTCGGCAGGATTTATTTGTTTTTCTTTCAATAAAACGGAGTTCGTAAGAGTTTAAAAATAACCACACGACCATGTAGTCAACGATTTCTAACGGTCAGATAATCTTACGAGATTTAAAGATTTCGACATCATGTGAAATGGAGAAGGATAAAGAGGTGAGAGGAAATGTACGAAACGAACGTAGGTGAAATGCTTGAAATTGCCTTGAAATCACGCGTGTGTTGCTCAAGAACGTTCCGCGGGAGGCTCCTCAAATTATGTGAACTTGCCGTGCTCATTCGCGTTTAACGAATGTAGGCTTTCAGCTCTCCTAGTTGCATATCTCTTTGATTATTAGATAGAATAACTACTTGGGTTGGAACACATTCCATTTCCCTTGTGAAGATCAGTAGTCGCTTTCCAGGTCGATCATGCGGAATGACGTGATCTATCCCGATGATAACATAGACTCTGCTCCAACTGAGAAGATCGTTACTTTGAAAAATGACAACCAATTGTGAATAGATTGATTCGTATTAATGATTTTTGGTCACATGCGACATTCTTTCGGCTTAACAACGAATTGTATACATATATTTTAACAATTTTTATAACATTTTTTAATTGAGGATTCATATATGGAAATTTCGTTTAGTATCTGCCAACGACCACCCCAGACGACATAATGCATCAATTAGGTATTCAATAACGTTCATTCGCCATATTACGAAGGGTAAGGGCAAAAAGCATCACATTAAATCGATTCGGTAGGCATTATGCATTTAAGAGTAGCGAATGGCTGTCTAAACCGTTTATCATGGCGCATCTCGAATATTTTTCTCATCGCATCTGACCATCATACTGCATTTAGTGCGTACTACTATAGCGGTATACCGGTGGACATTGCAACGGGATGTCCTTCGTATCACGAAAGAGAAAAAAAATGAAGAGAAGGAATAATAAAGCGGAAAGGGGGCCAGGGTCCGGGATAATCTATTTTGCCTTAATATTCCTGTTGGCAGGCAATAGACATTGAAATTGCGAGCTTCCAGAGCGGGTATAATCGTCGATTGGCCCATAATCTTGGAAATCGACAAGGGGAAGGGAGGTTAAACGGGGATTGAGCATGGCATGGAGTTCAAGAAGCGGAAGAGCGCAAGGGAAGAACGTGGAAGCGGCATACTTAATGCCGCGGGATATCGGCCGCGCGCGCGCGCGCCTTTAAACATTGTAAATCGAACGCATGTAAATCCTCGGAGAAACGCGCGCACCTCGCGGCAGTAATAAGCAATCGGGAGGGGTAAATGTTGGAAAGGCGTTATTACCAGATCGCAATTGCTATTTCAGGAGCAAAGCCTTTCTTTCGTATGATGATCAGGCGGGGAATCCGCGGTGTATTTATTACATGCACGGAAGTAGACCCTCTAGAGTTTTCCTCTTTTCATTGCGCTTTAGCTACACCGTATAATTCCGGAGCACAGCCCCAGTAATTCCAGGTAGATCAATAGCATCGAATATTGTGCCAAATAACGTTCATCTGACCGTCTTCGATCTCCAATCGACCGGCTACCTGATACCTCACTAATCCGATCATTTATCTGTTTCGGAATGTGAACACGCGATCCCTGCCGTTCTAATCCATATTTTACCGTACGGCGCGACGACCAAGATGAGAGAGAGTTGCAAAATAAGACTTTCGTTCGTAGGACCTGTCCTACGTAATTTTATCTATTTCCAAGTAATTTTCTGTTAAAAGATTACTGGGAACGGGCATTTTCCATCGTCTGACACATTTATGTTAACATCTGTTGAGGTTAATCTCAGTGTTCTGCGTGTAACTTTCTTCTGGTTACAGCGCAATTCTCGAGTTTCTCATAATTATTCGGAAAATGCGACGTGACACTAACGATATACATAAAATTCATATTTCATAAGATAAGAAGCAGTTCGATCTAGTATCACGTTGCAGATTACTGTGCTTCGTTCTTATTACTAGTCGTCGAAATGGATGTTGCATAACATGCAAACAGGACCACCATATTTGTCGCGTGAAAGTGAACGATTGTTGTCATGTCGATGGTCCGCGCAGCTCAGGACCAGTTTAAACTACATGGTTCGCGACGCACTAATAATAAGCAACGCTCGATCACGACCGGAGATTTTATAAACCCGCGCGCGCGCGCGCGTGTGGCCTTTCGCGACCGCGATGCGTGCCGCAGCACTCAAGTCATTTGTGACAATGAGCGATTCTGCAAATGTCGATGACACGCCACGGAGAACAGAGCGGTCATTACGGTCGGTACACTCGCGAACCGTGAACGATCGCTGGAAAATTATCGTTCCGGGCGCGAGCGGCCACGCTCTTGTCGTGCAGCGTTTCCGATTGCAACATAAGTTCCAGTTTTCAAATGAGAGTTTGTTCGTGCGGCAGAGGATGACATTTGACATTCTGTCCGTTTAATTGGACAAGCGACAATTAATAAAAATGCTGTAAGAAGACATGGGATTTATCTCTTGAATTTCAATACTCCTGAACGACGGAGTACATTTTTTTCTACTCTAATTCGAATATCCAAATATGTATTTCTATTTAATGAGATATTATACTAACATGACTCAGATCATGATAAATTATTTGCTTCTGCAAACTTCGTTGAACTTTGATCATTAAAAAATCTGCTAGAAGAGATTTAATTATAAAGTCAATCTACTTCTTAATGTTTTAAGATCGTCAAATTTTTGTGAGTTAATCGCAACTGGTAGAAGCACATAATTTCGCAATGTAAATTGCGTGTATATACAAATTGAATTTCTGTATTCAGGAAAAAGCAAACATATTCGGAGCATCTAATACGTTCCGGTTGAGATTTTAAATATCATGTTACTCATAAATCGTTTAGAAATAGATGGTTGACCTCAAAAACCAGTCAACCTTTATTATAGTATAGTTTATATTACGTTGTAGTACGACACACGAAACGGATACCAAGTTTTTTTTTTGCGACGCTATTTTTATACCTCGAGCGACATTCATATGCATTATTTTATCGGCATAATTTTCACGCGGTAGATTAATAATAAAGTTTGATAACGCACGTGCTCACTATATTTAGAGTTGAGTCCGGTTCCTTTCTTTCGTTCCTCGGTTCAGCAAGCCCAACTGGTGTCATTGCAGAAAATCAAGCTATCAGTTGCGGTGATCTCGTAAAAAGCTAATAGTCCTTGACTGAAATAAAGCCATGTATTAGAGAGCCCAAACATTATGTTAGTTGATCCTATGTATCATGTCCTTTTCCTTGGTCGATTCAAACGAATCTGCATAAAAGAATGTAGGTACTTGACGTTATCGCGAGACGCGAAAATCCAACAGCCTCGTCAACGCATGCGATTTACACTCTTGCGAAATTATTTACGATCTCATCTCTTATCTCGCGACATCGCGCTCGTCTTTGTTTCCGCATTTATTTAAATATTTTCTTTTTACATTTCTTCGAAGAGACCGGATTAATGATGTATCCCCCCCGAAGAAGCGTCTGTAAACGTGCAGCCTTCTATTAATTAATCCCGCGTTATTGCCCATTGCGTAACAAAGTTCCGTACTCTCCTCTCAAGATAACGGTTTCTCCGGGATGATAAAGCGCTATTTATTCACAGCAGAGTCACGTCGCTTTGACAGTTAAGACAAGCACGCTTTTAATCAACACAATAACCCTGCGCGCACTAATTAATTGAGAACTCGTAGCCATACATCTTCGATAAACACAACAACAAAACAATGCGACCAGGCGTTTTACGTTTTCCTTGAATTTCTCTCTGCCATGTGTCTTCAAACTATATCTCTCGCCTCCTCAGACTATGCAGCGTGTAACCATTTTGCTTTATTTCTCTCTCTCTCTCTCTCTCTCTCTCTCTCTCTCTCTCTGTCTCTTTCTCTCATTACAAGATTTCGATCATTTCATCACTGATCGATGATGCGTGGAGACCGCTACGCCGATTCCCGTATTCAATTCAAGTATCGTCTCATTATTACCCTAATTAGTAATTGACGGAGCATGCGACTCGCAGATGCGCTCAATTACACTGTTGTTAGACTCATTGAGAACTAGCTTTCGTCGAAGGCCTCAAAGAACAATAATAATCGAACAGCTGTTTTCGCATTGATCCTCATTCGGATATCTTACGACCGACTCGTTCCGCATTTTGCTCTCCGTTTCAATCGTTAGCGACGCCGCTAGTCGCGAATGTTAATTACGGGGATCGACAAGAAACGCATTCGTCTCGCAGAACGCCAAGTTTTTGTTTGCATGTTTACGATTGTTGATGCATTATCGTAAGATACGGCATTTATCTACGCTAGTTTACCGATCTTATCGCCGTGAATGATAGCACCAATAAAACGGTGGAATCGACCCGTATGATAGAACGGCAAAGTTTTCCCCGAATGCTTTTCCGAGTTGGAATTGCGCAAAGCTGCGCAAAACTGCACTGCAAACGGTTTCTCAAATATCAGGTTAAACGTCGCGCGACCGGAGCTTGATACGCCAGCACAATAGGCTGGGAAAACTACTTGGAGAGCGACGCACTATATTCAGCTGCTTTATTACCGGGTCTCATTATGCCACGATGTACCGTAAAGGCATTAAGGCTACGTCGTTACAATACGGCCGCCACAATAATCCATTAGAATTCGTTATATAAACGGATCTAATTTTTCTTTTTTTTTTCTTCTTCTTCTTTTTGGTGGGGTCCCGTTTGTTTGCGCTGGATCTCGTCTCGCATTGTGATTCTAATGAAAGAAAGCACTTTCCTCGAAGGGTTGCGGCCTCCAATTCACGCCCGCCATCACAAGTGACGAAACACCCATGAGAAATATCTCCACATGCCGCGTCCTAACGCCCGCGTGGAGCAGGTATTGTTGCATCGTTGCGCCGCGAGTATTCGACGATTGTTGATTTAGGATCGAGAGTAGCGTAAATAAATGCCGGCCGCGTGAACGCAGAGCGGCTGGGACGTTCGTTCGTATTTCGATCTCAATGTCAAACATTGTTGGCCGATTATTGCTGCACGAACGTACGCGTTACTCGTTCAATGCGATTTACGATTATGATAATCTGCGACATTTATGACGTTCGAAATCGCTGCGGTTCGCGTTAACTACCTTTACATTTTGAGCACAATACGCGGATAAGGTCGTAAAAAGAATCGAATGTTAAAACCGGTTGAAATCAAATGTTCCTCGTAAAGGAGGAGTGACTTTGCATCACGTGAATCCATATCAATGTGAATTCAAGTAGTTTATATAAATACAAAAGTCTCTGCAACTTTCCCCTTACTTTGGTATTAATTCCATGCTTTAAACACTTCGTCACATTTACAACAACTCTCCGAAGAGAATTTATAATTTATTATATGTACATGCATTTAAAAAAATTCCATTCTCTACCTTGTTTTTGTAGAAATTTATAATGCCGATGAAAGTTCAGGGAATTCAGCTTTCATCTTAATGAATCCGCTAACAGTCTACGTTTGCCGGTTTAAAAAAGCATCAACACTCTGTTAATGCCACGTGTCTGCGTCAGCGTATTATTCCGCTAATATCAGCGAGGTACAACGGTACCTCCTCGCAGGATAATGTACACGGTAGCATCCGTCAAGTGTGCTCGTCCTCACCTGACGTAACCGGGTCGAGGCGTCCCGGGAAAAAAAAAAAAAAAAAAAAAACTGTTAAAGTGTAGAGACTCAAGCCGAGCGCTTCTTCCACGTATAATCGAGAGCTGATTTCACGGTGTTGCATCTAACACGATTCCGTCGACGTTCCTACTCACGCTCTCGTTTTTTCATATCTGAATGCGAAACCGCGGCGAGACCCGGTCGAGTTATGTGCCACGAATATACGCCTCTCGCCGATATCCGACGTGGAACGCTTTATCCGACATCGCGCCGCTCGATCGTCGCGCTTTCGAGTCGACTGGGACGCGATATAACTGCATTCCATTGCATATAGGCGACGTGAGAGACGCGGACGCAGATGGACGAACGGAGACGCGGACACGCGGTTTTATTTTACGCCGTCGTAAACGGGAAAATCATATCGACGCCAGGAATACGACGAGCAAGAATGTTGGAGAATGTCTCGAGGTATACGACACTTTTTGTTTTTTTCATATCGCACCTTTGCGTGCACTTTGCGTTTCTTCGATAACTTTTTGCAGACTTGCACTCACTGGTAACCGGTATTTCTGGCACGATGGAACACCCCGGCGGTCTCGATTTCCAGGGAAAGCGTTTTGCGACTCTTCTATTTAATTTTACGAATAATTTCGACGGACAAGAGCGAAACGCTTCGATTTTAAAAATTTAGAACAGTATATATAATTGATAATATGAAAAGAATAATTATAATTATAATCTCAATAGAATAATGATGCGAGGGTTGTTAAACACTATAATTATAATTACAATTATAATTATAATTATAATTATAATGCTTAACAACCCTCGCATCATTTTTCTATTGAGAAGAAATTTGTCGCTTGAGCTTATGTTAAAATTATGTACGTATTGTTTTAAAGAAATATATAATTAAGATATCAATAATTTTACGTTTTGTTATATAAAATATGATCGAAGTATAGAGTCTCTGTCAAGCAAATCTAGGATTCTAAAATTTTTTTCACGTTGTCTCGAGGATTGCTGTAATAGGATTCAGCTATCTCGCACAAACTTGTTTTGATGCTTCGTGTTATCGTGACGGTGCAATGTACGAGCTTGTTCAACTGTGTTGTAATTTAATTAACATCCCTTAGCGAGTTTGTCATTGTCCACTAAGCAAGTATGAATCACCTCGACGCCTATCAGCAAGCATTCTGCACTTCTACGTAAAGACACTTTTATTCCATTCAACGAATCGAGTCATCATCTTGGAACGTCTTATTTAAAGAAAATAAAATAATTTAGTCCTACCGTGTCCGTGCGATTCTAGAGTTAAATAAAATATATATTATTATAAATGCAAATTGCGTGTATTCTTCAAATTGGAATCAGTGAAATTTTATTGATTTCGGTACTACACTTGCAACTATCAATCAATCAGCGAATAATACATTGATTCCAATCTAGAGAATAATGTAATTTGAAAGTAGATTTTGTATCTCGATAATACGACACGATGTCATTTGATTTATTATTTGACTTAAAATGGCTCATCGTCGCAACACCATCACTGATTCGCTCCGCGATACATTTCGTAGTCTCTCCGAAGTTTCCAAACGTAATTGACGTAATACGATCGTAAGTAGATAGTTAAGGCCGTCACACAAGACTGTCTCCCGTGTGGAAGGGTACGGTTCGATTGGTGAACGGCAAAATCGAGCCAACATGTTGTTAGCGCGCTTAAAACCATTTAGCACTGTCACAGTTTCACAGGCACAATTCGCGGTGCATTATATCTACGCCTCCACGACGCGCTCGTAAACTTTCTTCCGATACGTACGGCTTACCTTCGACAGCAACATCGTCGCGTATATGCACGCACTCGGCGTATCGGCGTTGACATTTGGAATGCTAATGTCGCTTTGCGGAATATCTACATTGTCGCGATATACGTGGCGCGCAAGACTATCCTCGCGTATGCCGACCGAAGAGGCGTATATAAAATAAAAAAGGAAAGGAGAAGAATCATGGAAAAGAGCTACGCATCTGGGATGAGTCTCGTTCCCCGCGTTGCTATTTGCAAATAATGCCGCCTTGAGACACGTCGCTGCTTTCTGTGATCCGGGCATTATGCGCGGCATTATGGGGGTTCATTCCGCTCATTACAAGGTCTCTTCAAGCGTACATTGTGAGGAAAATATGATCGGAGAACCGCAAATTACGGGGAATTTGTGTACCGAAGATCGCTCGTAGCGTCGAGCGGACGGCACGAGCGCAGAGAGCGGCGCGGCGCGCCGGATTTTGTTTCACCCTCCCTAACGCCGCAATAAATTTTACACGGGTCGTAATCGTAGTGTTCCGTGAGTGTCCGTTTATTCATTTAATTAACCGGGCCGGGAAAGGAGAAGAAAACGGGCGGGGTAAAGCGATGAGCGCTGATGTGAATCACGTTGTAATTGGCGTTTTGGAGCAGGTTGGAAACGTGACTTACGCCGCTTACGCAGCAGGGCGAGCCTTATGCGCGTGCACGAGTATAGGATAGTCTCGTGAAGGGATATATTAATACTGTGCGGCACCTACGCGTCACGTGTCCCCTAATGGGATCTGCGTTTCGCCGCCTTCAGGTGTCATAATAGTTCAGGTCCTTGAGGCCGCGGGCGAGCTCCGGAATTAATTTGTAACCGGAAGACGTAGGCACGACCGATAGCTTCACCTGAGGGCTTAAGTATTGAATAGCGATGAGATATACCAATGGGCAACATAATTTCAAATCCACCTCGGTCTCGAGACAGCAATCGTTTGCAGATCGTGCAGCTGCAAACGATTTTCGGCATATAGCAATAGCACGGTGGGTAATTTTATTAGAAACCGCGACGGAAGTGAAAGTAAGACACAATGCGCCTCATGCCTCACGAAGATGGCAAGTCAGTCTAACGCGCAACAGTAATTACAAACCCATAATGATATGCTTCCCGACGGTATGACATTCTCCTGCTCCTTTCTATGCGTCAACGTTTCCTCCGTCGCGCGTCGTATTCGTCGACTGTGGTTTCGTAACGTTATCGATTTTAGAAGACGCGTCCGCAATATATTTTTACATAGCACGTGTCGGCAGATGTTAATTTGAATATTTTTATACGTGGAATATACTGGAACCAGCACATGCATACACACGGAGGAGGAGTCGAGGTAAACATCCTCGGGCAAAGATATCGTAAAGTCGAGGGAACACAGCTGGCCGCAGACAGTTATTACGGATCATTCGGTTCCCAAAGAAGATTCCTTTTCTTGCAGAGGAGAGCGCAAACTAACAAACTCCGTATCTTCGGATACGATTTTTACAGCAAATTTTGCCTCTTTTCGACGAAGGATCGAATGGGTTCCAACCTTGAACTCAGAGACGGAAAACTCCTTTTGTACACCGTGATCGTGACGGTTGATTGGCCGACCCACCGACCGACTCGGTGACCATGACGATCTGAGGAAACGCTATAATAATACACCTAACCGATAGGTTTCCTCTTGATTTTCTCACTTCGGGTCTTGATGGCTCTTGTCGCAACTGGCCTTACCTGTCCCTTGGTGGGCTTTCAAAGAACCCGTTAATAACAGCGTGCTACGAAATACAGCAACAACAGAGATAATAATGTTGATGTACGTTTATCGTACCCAACCCAAGCATTATTTAGTCCACCGAAATTGCATACGTACACATTGTATATTGTATATTCCGCATATAAAAGTATCTTTCGAGGTTGCTGTCTTCTACCAACAATGTTCCGCTTCCACCCTCTGATATTAAAATGAAAATTATAACCACTTTTACAAAAGAATTTATGCCTGTCAATCGATTGTAAGAAAAGTTTATTGAAAAATGACAGTTATAATACAGTTAGAAATTATATATAAAAGAAAATTGTATAATTTATAAAATATAAATCAAAATGTTTAAACTGACAAAATCTGATTTTATTTTTTATTCTTTATAAAAATCGTAAATTTTCGTAAGACTTTATTGGCAAAGAAAATATTTAAGAAACTTTACTTTTATACATTTAAATTCTATATTTCTTTTTGTGACAAGATTATTTCTTTGATAGTTTTTTCTTGATAATGCAAATTAACTTAATTAGCATAAATATTGCATTTACTTGTGACACTCATAAGTTTTTATTAAAAAGTTAGAGTGACAATAGAAGACATCTCTAAGTTGATTGTTTAATTGTCTTTGAAATGTATTTGATACATATATATTTCTGTATTACGGACAGATAATATGCTATATTTACATATAGGATATAATATTTTTAAAATATTTTCGCAAATTTAATATTAAAAACTCAACTGATGTTTTTTTCGTATAATTGACAAACATTAATAATGTATAATAAAATTAATTTATTTTCAACTATTAAAAAATTTTCTAATCTTATTTGAAATTTTATATAAAATTCTTGAAAAATGTAAGAATTTTATATAAAATTAGAATTTTTTTTTTTCAAAATTTGAGTCAACATTTTGCAAGTTCTTGTACAATGAAAGACATAAAACGGGTAAATTGTTCTAATTAAAACAAAATATGTATCTTTTGCTGGCTGAGACCATGATATGATAAATACTAAGAAAAATAGATGCAAAAATGATTCGCCAAACCGTGATTTGTGTGTGAATATCTCCATAGAAATTTCTCACGTTATTCCGTAACGCCATATTTTCCAGCCGGCCAATGTTCTCGTTTCTACGAATGTTCAAAGAAAAGGTACATCTCGCTCGCTAAGCAGAAGCCACAATTTATCTCGATACATAACGAGAAAGAAGGGGACTGAGATATGCCGGACGCATTTACGAAGAACTGTAAGAGCTTGCGTGTAATTCCATGTCTGTACGGATACGGATAGATAGATCCTATCCACACGTAGCTGATTAACTCGCCAGACAGTTCTGCGCTCTCAGTATATACAGACTGGTGCACGAGCAAATACTCAAACCCTGTCGTTGTTACATACGATATTCTTGGCTCTGTAAAATACGTTTGAATACTTTATTCGTATACGATGTGCACCCCTGACTGTAGTTTCGTGTTCGAAGAAGTTATATCTCGAAGTACGTGCGGTAAATATACATATATCTCGCGTGTACATAATACGTATGTGCATATGTAAACAGAGGGATTAATATGTAGAGATGCGCGGATAAGTGATTGGATTGCCGGGTCCTTGGAAAAACCCAAAATGTCATCATATCAAATAGGGTATCACCGTGGTCAATTTAATGCATGCAATGATTCATTAGATACATCAAGATTATATACTATATATTGCGGCGTATCGGCGACATCAGAAGTGACATTTGTCCGGTGTTATCGCACGGACAAGGCCGCAGAGACGAAAATCATGCGGTATCTTTATATTATACGATATGATGTGAATATTTACACAGTTTAAACATATAAATTGATATGCCAAGAAAGATTGCAGTTTGTGCTCGTTAATAAAAATTTCTGACTTGAAACATTACACGAAAACTTCACGATGAATAAATTATGTGCAAATAGTCGAATCAATAATATAGCATTGTAATTAAAAAATTATATAAAATAACGTAGAAAAGAATCTAATACCGGCATATTAATTTGTTTTCGGATAATATTTCTTAAACAAAAATTAAAAATAATACTTTGGAAACATATGTGAATTAGAAAATATCTTCAGATGGCAATTTTTATAATACTGTTTAATATTTTGTAATAATTAATGTTTTCGCAACATATCCGAAAATAAACGTCTGAGAAATTGGGTTCGAAATTACATAGATTGCATTATTTATTCCTTTTTTCTTAACCTGAGTCATCTGTATAAAATATTTACAAATTAATACATATGAGAATGCCTTGGAATCTTTTACATGTCGATGTAAAACGTTCTTTTATCGATTATACGAATATCTCCCTAAGATGTGTGTATAAAAAGAAATTGTATAACAAATTGTATAACATAATTTCAAACTAGAGGATTTTAAATGCATCCTTGCTCTGTTTTTACAGTCTTTACTTTATTTTTTAATTAACCTCTTGAATGATCTCGTTGTGTGATTACAGCTGTTGTAAGTCTCGATTTATGCATAAATAAAGTATGTATTCTATCATGCAAATGACCATGCAAATTGGAATAAATTACGCAGAATCTTGCATGTTATTATTAAACCTAAGAAGTTTGCACAAAATTATTAATTGCTCAAATCTGCGTTATGTCCTGAGAATGAAATAGTCCAGTATATAAAGAAAGATTATTAATTTCATCCCGCTTAAACTGTGACTCACATCGCGCTTCGTTTTATCGTTAAATCATTTATCGTATTCGAATAGTCACGTCAATTTCTGCGCTGATGTCATTTGGAGAGATATATTTAGTCGTTTCGACAACTCGCGCATTAATATACAATTAATACTAATTGAACGATTTCTTCCTTGTAGACATTCGTCGTGAATTCAACCATTCAGGTAGAACCATAAATAATCAAAGGCGTACATGTGTTGACGATCCGCGGTTGGTGGTAAAAAAAAAAGGTCGAATGATTTCAGAAGTCATCGGATACCCGAAGTATCGCCTAAACTACTTCTCGTGCTCATCTCCAAGGTCCACTTCGATAATCCCAGGACCTCGGCGTGGCCACGCTTGTGGAACTTGCGAATCTGGTTTTTCTTCCTGCGCAGCGTGACACGGCGGGGCGCATTAGCATCCGTCAGCAATTATGCGAATTCTCGCGGTGCGAATGCCGCTTACCTCCGGGGTTAGATCGGGCCGGTGGTGTCAACGGCCCCCCGAGCACGTTCATAAACTTCAGTCGAGAGACGCCGATCGTGCGTTGATATCGTTTTCAACTCGAATCCAAGTGTCCTTAAAGTATGGCTGCCGATGCGATTCCGTCACTCCAAGTATGGTGTTTTCGCCCGTTTACGAGGAGCGGCGAATGATCATAAGCGTATGCAAATCGATCGTATATCCTATCAGAATTCTTTCTTCGATTTTGCTTATAATCCTTAATTGTCACGATTTCAATTAGAGAAATCTTACGACGATAATCGTCATAGAAATTGTGCCCGATACGTGAGAAATAATTGGTTCAAATAGCTCTCAAAAAACTTAATAACTAAATAACTGAAATATGTAGGGATTAAGTATCATATATTTTTCAATAGGTGTTTGTACTTCTACGTAGGAGAAACTGTTTGAAGTTTCAATTATTGTTTCGCGAGCTTCATACATTCATTACTTTAACTTCAATTAATGCTTTTAAGAAATGGCTTTTTCCTTGACAGAGATTGTCATATGATTGACAATCCGATCTCATCTTTAGGAATACATTAGCTATGTGTTGCGCGATATTACTATTAAACTTGTTGATGATGACGTTTACGAGCATGTCATGTGCACGACTTTCTGCACGTTACGAGATACATAAATAGAATAAAGCGAAATGGCAAGTTTTATATACGTCTAGATAAATGTCAAATTATTACAGGAAAATTTGCTGTCTGAGAAAACGATTCACAAGATTTATTCTACCTATCCATCTTGACTTCTGCGTATAAAATCCCTCTAATCTTTTTCTTAATACACATATATATTTCAGTATTTAGAATTTTACACACGTATACTTACTCGTACAAAGCGTGTATTTACCTGGAATCCACGTTTTCAATAGATCTGTTATTTTTGACAATTTTCAAGCTTTGAAAATTAGAATTCTCTCTAAATCTGAATCAATAAAATCTTATTAATTTGCAGTGATATACTTATAATTGTGATCAGTGATGATTCACTGATTAAGAGAGAGGAGGGGGTCTTATTGACTCTTATTAGAATCATTGTGTTATCAATAAAAGATAGTACACATATCACAAAATTATAAGCACTGAAATCAAATTATTCACTGCCTTTCAATAAATAATACACTGATTCCGTTTTAGAGAGTTCGAAGTTGTCAAAAGTAACTGTCCTAGTTTCCAGTGTATAGTCCGTGGCAACATCAGGAATATACGTGCATATCGCTCATATTCATCTCCCGTGTAAGACACACCGTTGTCGTGTCGATGCTTGCTCCATTTTGCTCTTTACACATCCGGAGCGTGACGAGAGACGATTCTCAGCTCGCCGGCGTTTACCGGCGACGTAAATATCGCTCCATGACATAGGGTCACGAGGTGGAGATCTCATCGTGGAGGCAGCCCCGCGTTTCCTGGGCCCCGCGGGCCTCAGGCAGTTAACGACTTGCGCGACAGAGTGCCGTAAAGACGGGCGCACGCTCGGGAACGTGCCTCCCGACTATCGAGCATGGTTCCGGCATGACGAGCTCTCGACGAGGATTTCGCGCGCTCTCCCGACTCGCGCGGATAATTCGCGACGATAACCTTTGAAAAGTAACAATGTCACGTAGCGATGACTCTTTAGGTCAACCCGATCGACGGGCGGAATGTTCTCGCGTGCGACTCTCTATTTGCCTTTCGCGGTAGATCGTCCATTGAGAAATCGGTTTGGGTGCAATGCAAATTTACTGAAAACAAGAATATTTTATTAATTTAAAAAATACATAAGGATTATTACAACTTATTATTCAGATCAGTTTTTTATACATTCATATTATAATGTAATCAAAATATTTCTTCAATTGCATTTTTTGTTAAAGTCGTGTGAGATGATTATAAGTCTTATTGTTAGTGTTTCTAATTTGATAGTACAATAAGTATAAGTGCAAAAGTATGTTATAAAGATTGTAAAATATTTTTTAGATTTGTATTTATATTTCAAATAGATATAAAATTTTATTATTGCAAGTTGGAATATTTTATATAGAAATGAAAAGTATCATTTTTCGATCGATGCAAATCTTCGTGTTTAATAATATTTTCATGTCACTTATTAAATCTGACAATTAAGTTAATTTGAGATATAAGTTCTAATTTTAATTGGTTTTTCGACAACCATAGTAGTACATAATTTATAGAACTGAAAAATGTATGTAATTACTGACAAGAAAATATTATTAAACAAAGTTTCTTCGTATTTCTTGTGTTATTCATCATATATATATATCAGTCTAATCCTACTTATTATTGAAATATTTTAGTTACAAAAAGTATTTGTGCCTACACAACATACCGAAACTAGAGAAATGCCAAAGTCACTGTTATAATTCTTTATAAATAATAGTTGCGAAAAATAAATAAACAAAGCATACGTTTATTCAATATTATTCAACATTTTAAGAAAACTCTGCGTCATCTAACATGATCGATCCTTTCGCATTTCAACTGCCGTTGCATACTGCATTTAACACTCGTAATGATACTTTGTTGCAATCTCCATGACAACCGCAGTTGAGGGGGAAATTGAATAAATCGTATTTATATTTCATTATCATAAAATAGTCCGCGCATTTCGTAGCACTATGTATATATTTTTACAACCACGTGTGTCTCTTGACGCTTTCGACATCAAGGTGCTCACATTAAAGGTTTCGTGTCTCTCTCTCTCTCTCTCTACATGACGTCAGAGACGGTAACACTCGCTTGACAAAACCGACATCCGATAGTTAGTAAACGACTGGCACCTACCAGTTCCCAGCATGGTTTCTGACGTTCAATGTCGTGGCATCACTGCTCAAATATCTAGTCGCTAGATATTCCTACTCACTGACTCGTGGAGAGGACGCCGCCGGCAGTTGGAATCGTGGAGTGCTGGAATGTATCAGAGATAAACATACTTCGCACAGTATCAGCGTTGTGATATACTTGCTGTATAAATATTGACACATATCTTAGATATATTTTATTGTTCTTTAACTTTTTGTGCCAACGCCAGAAATCAGAAGTTATCTCGCAGCCTTGATGTATTTTCATCAAAGAAATGCAACAATTTTTGTTACTATGCATTAACAATTAGATATCACGCATTAAATGTTAAGTATTTTTCAAATTTTTTGTGACAATAATGCTCGACCGACCATATCTAGGTTAGTGACATTGTAGGGTATTATGGAATTTAACGTTCCTCTTTCTCTCTTTTCGTCAATAAGAATTTTAGCGAGGGCGATGCCTGGCGCGAAGATCTCTTAGCCGATTCTCGATCGTTATTCGACGATTGCGTAAGCGAATGTAGGCAGAACGACTTCCAAGGTTGAACACTATGAAATGCGAAAACCAAGCTTCGTATAGCAGTCTTTTATCCATTTTTATGGTTGATCGAGCACTTTAGTACAAGTTTAATATCTCGTTATGTACCATTCAAACTTGAATTTTTTTTAAACTCATTTTTTATCTTGAATCATACTTAATGAAAATTAATTTCGTGTTTGTTTGCAAAGAAGAGTGAAATTAAAATAGGCAAAATACTCCACGTTATTCCTTACGAATAAAACGTGAAAGTATTTAATTTCGCATGCAAATTTAGCATGAAAAAATATGAATATCATATCGATTAATGTGTCCTGTCTTTGTGACCGTGAAGTAATAAAAAAAATGCATCGGCTTCTTTCAATATCCATATGTTATACAAATATTCGAGACGTATAATAAAGTCTGATGAGCGATGTGTGCACGAAGGAATCGAATCTTAACTATTTGCGGAACGACGTTCCATTAGCCGACCCACCATCTGCCGTACGGATTCGATTACTCATCAATCGAAATTCAATGAAACTCCCTTTTTATTTTCATACGTCTAGCAAGCACCTGCCCGCGCACAACGGCCGGTCGCTGCGGCGGCGCATCGGCGGCGGCGTTTCGTCGCGTTCGTGCCGCCGACAAAGCGCATTTTTGCACGCGCATCTCGGTGATAAATTCACCATGGTAAGAGGACCTCTAATCTGCCGGCCGGTTATCTCATCGCTGACGACGACGCAGCACTTTTGGTTGCCCGGCCGCCGCTCTTGCGGCGATCTCGGCTTTCCCCTTTCGGTTCCTTGTTAAGAATTTCACGAAACGCGCACGCAATCTCGTATGTCGCCGGGTCTTCGGATGGAATCCTCTCTAAAAGGGAAGAGGAACATCACGTTCGTGCCCGCAGTTCTCGCATATTTTTGTTACTTGCCTGAAATTAAACGGACTCGCCATATCTTAATACGCGACGAGTGTTGTGTCCCTGTTGCCAGGAGCCGAACGCAGGCCATGTCATATTCGTTATCTCTCTAGCGATATAATCCGACTAGTTGAAAGAGAACGCGAACGGGAGAGAGAAGGAAAGTTCCCACAGATTGCCGCGCGGTAGAAAGAGAGAATCCTCGCCTACCTTCGGAAGTTTACGTCTCCTCCTTTTCTCTATCCTTCGTTATACACGCGAGAGTTGATTACATATCCGCGGACCTTGACGGCATTCCTTGCCGTCATTGCTTTCGAATTATATGGAAAGCATCGCTCGGTTTCTTTACGCAGCGCAGGCCATTTTTGCAAACGGTTTAACGAACTAGTTTACTGTTTTATTGTAACGCGTATTAAATATCGCGTATATTTACCACGGCTGCGCGTAAAATTAAGGGTCATCGGCATCATCCCGCGTTATCGCGGGGTCTTACGCGAGCCTCTGTCCGCGCGTAACAAATCCTCTGATTCCTCGTGGGTCTTATCCGCGGAGAAATTCCACGTCCCCCTTTTCTACAATTATTAGCGATCGGACGGGATGGAATTTCCGTCCTTGAATTCACTCGCTCGAATCCAACTGCGCTAATTCTTCGTAGTTTGCCTGCACCACGTGCTACGGACGTCCTCGGAACTGCCGATGCGGTTTGAGGTAGTGCGAAGTTCAAGAAGAGGAGGGCAGGAGAATGTGGAAAATAGGAGGCGAAGGCGCTGCTCCAGGGATTGGAATGTCGTCTCTCGCCCGCAACTTTGCGCCGATAGTCTCTTATTTATTCGCTTGAGTATCCTGTTCTCGGCTTCGTTTCCTTTCTCCTGTTCTTCTTTTCTCTTCCCTTTCTCTCGCTTCCTCCTGGCCGTTGACGTACATTCTCTCTCTCTCTCTCTCTCTCTCTCTCTCTCTCTCTCTCTCTCTCTCTCTCTCTCTCGCTAAACGAGATAATTCCTCTCGTAACATGAAACACTCTCTCTTTAACACGTTATTAATTCTGATTCAATGCATAAACAGTTCCGAACGATGTTACGTACAGCTTCGGTAATTTCACAACGAGACGAACGGAGTGGCAAACGCGTTCATTCATCGACGTACGTTCTATCAAACAATCACGTCGCGGGCGATTACGATAAATTGCATCGTCTTCCGAAGACAATGCATCGCGACGGATAATGCGCGCGTGTGCAAAGTGCACGTCGCGATCGGATCGTCGGGCGTACGTAATGTATACACGCGTTGTCCTCTATGCATGCTGATTGACTCGAAGAGACCGACACGCACGCGCGTATATGAACATCGAGTACGACAAGCCATTCAACGACAATCCGATTCTTCGCCCGCGGCCGTATGGACGTTTGTTCGGCGGCGACGAATTCACAAAAGAAATTCGAAACGATGATAAATCGCAGCGCCGAACAATCCACGCACGCGAGTTTCCCCGAGTCCGTCCCGTCCTCCCGTCGTTTTTGCCTCGCACCGCCGCGTTACGTAACACGATTCGTAACACGTACATACCTTTTACGCGGCCGCATACCACGACCCCCGTGAACCCCTCTTTCCACATCCAATAAAATCCATCGTCCTCCATCGGCGCGGCATCGAAGGCCGGCTGGGGTGGCCGAGGCGATCACCATGAAGAATTCGCCGCGCGCGATGCGCCGCGGCCGATCGTTGCGTGGGCGAAAGCGCATCGACAAGACCCTCTGCATATATGGATACGGAGAGTCGGAGGGCACGATGCGCCATTTATTTACGGCTGTCTATGTACGTATGTCTCGCGCGTTATCGCGCAACGATCATTAGCGCGCACAGGCGTGAGCGTATGTATGCACTCACTTCCCGGCCCACGGATGCAACTTTAATTCGAGCTAAGGTAAAGGCGCGATGTTTTATGCACAAAATTATTTACCGCTGTCAATTAAATCGGAGAATAATTGGTGCCAATTAAAATTTCCCCTCTCTTTCTCCGACATTAGTACAATTGTACGGCGTGAATCCGGATGGGCAAACATCGCGGCGGGGGGGGGGGGATTAACTCATAAGCGCTTTTATCGGATCTTACGTTACGACATCGGAAAGTATAATATGAATTGGATACGATCTCGTTGCGACGCGGCACAATAAAGTGCTTGTCGTAGTAAGATCATCAAAACGGCGTTAGACCGGCGGATAAGAGCCGAACGCGATACTCTCCCTCCCGATCGACTCGTTATTCCTGACGTGATATACACAGTCTAACGTAGTCATGATATACTCGAGCGTGATCACCATGTTCTCCACTTTATTATGCGCGGAGTGCATTGTTCTCGCGAAGGACGAGGAACCGCGGAATCGCCGCGGGCGATGCAATTAATATCTAATCTTCAATTACGAGTGTACACGCCGGCAACTTAACGCAGGCAGCCCGTTATCAGAGAGCCAGGATCTCTCTCTCATTTTTCGCCCTCGTATATTACAGCATTGCGAAAGCCCGACGGGAAAAATTGCATCATAATCCTCCGTCCTAATCATTAATTTATTTATTATTCTCTTGGTTGTAATACGCGGAAAATGTGTACACCCTTCGCGAAAACAGCCGGACTTGCGCTCCACAATAAATAACTTTCTGCAGGAGGAAAGAAGAGTACGCGCAAAGGGGGGAATCAGGATATGGAAAGAGATCAGGTCGAGGAGGAAGGGTGTCTGCAGCATCGCCAGCCGAGCGTTTATTATCCTTCAGCTTCGATACCGGATTATTTTTAGTGTACGCGTGGGCATAAATGAGCGCATAAAAATGCACATACCTGCCAGAGCCCGTTCGCTTGCCTCCGGATCAGCAGCGGCTAGAAAGAGAGAGAGAGAGAAAGCCGCGCGCGGAGAGAAAGAGAGTTGGACCGTGCACACACGATCGAGAATCAAGGAGGAAAGGAGACGAAAGGACGGGAGACGAAAGGATGGCCGGAGAGCCGTGTGTGCAGGCTTATAGGTACCGACCAAGAGCTGTCCGACGCGTTGGCGCCACCAAAGTATTTTATGCATGCCAGATGAGAGTACTCGTCTCGGATCTGACACTGAACTCACTCGACTACCCACGCGATCGACTCGCTTTCGAGTCAAACTCGAGTCAGGACTCGAGGCTACATACCAGAGAAATTGTGCTGCAAGTGTTGCGCGTTTTTGGTGTTATTTCGGACGCGGTGCGACGACCTGACCGCTAAGTGGCGTACTGAATGCACTTAACTCTACGATCGCTTGTTCCAGTTTGTCACAATGTGAAAGATGTTAACACAGTCCTTATGTCACAATAGCACGGTAATAGTACGGCAATCCACTATTGAATCAATGCTATCATGCATTTTCTATATTACGTAAATTGCTCTGACGGATAGTATTTAAATTAGATAGAATTATAGTTGATTTTCCTGCAGTTAACGATAATTCAAAATATCCTTAAAAAATGTCAAGAATATAAGACAAAATTATTATCATTTTCGTTCGCCATTATCACAAACGACGTATGGAGTTTCACTTTCGCCGAGATCCTCACCGTTTCGATCCCACGAACCTAATGCATAACGAGCATCTTTTTTATGGCACGATTAGCACACGTACGATTATATTTAGACTCCGAGCTATGAGTCACAAATTTACTAGATCACGATGATCCAATCAGTTTGCGAGATTCATTATCTGATCGAGAGCCAAGTGTTTTGATCACGTCGATCTATGGTAAAAGGGAGGAGGGAGGGGGTTCGGAGAGGAAGCTTAGCATTCAACCGTGAACACAACTTCCGATTTGCTCGAATGCTTCTCCAGTGAATCATTGGTCACGGCGATGTCTCGAGAAGGGTTTAGTCATCCAGTCCGCGCGACGCATCGGCTTCGTGCGACCTTGCAGCTGGTCTTATTGTCGTTCGTGTGTCGCGCGCGCTCGCCGCATCTACCGCGGCGTCGTCACCTCATTGTTCGCGAAGCCGCGATGTACCTTTGTCGTTAGCCTTCTTATCGTCTCTACTTATGTCGTCGCTTAATGTCGACAGTGGCACATCATGTAGTTTGCTCGCACGCAAACCGCCTTGCGTTTATCATACACGATCAAAGGAAGCAGCATTCACCTCTGTCAGCGGTTAATCCGTGGAGCAAAAGCGAAGATATTTTATTACGTCAACTTGTCGTACGCGTCAAAGAAACATGCACTTCATGGTCATGGTTTTCAGTACAATAAATGATGCGAAAGTTCAGAAAGATATATATGGAAACATGTAATTAAAAAATATATTGTATACACTAAAACTGATGTTAAAGCTACTAAAATGCGAATTTAAATAGTTAAAAAAAATGTTCTTAACAATTTTGTGGAGTATATAAAGGTAAAATGAAATAAATTCGAAGAATACTTGGTTCCTTGAAGTACGCGCTCATATCGTGCACATAGAAGCGTATAACGTGGCTATCTGCATCATTAAGCATGATATTACGGCACTTGCGTATGTTTGAGTTTACCGTCTCGATAACCATCGGGCTCTCACGACTGGAATCGTCGTTGTCGGGAATGTCGCGGGAAAGACGAGTCATCTCGTAACTGTTTGCTCGTGTATGAGTTGCGAGGTGACAAAGAAGGTCCTTCCTTGATTTGACGCTGACCGGTCGTCGAAATCCAGCCTGGTACCGCACGGCCACGGAAAGAGTTCGTTGCCCGCGTTTATGAAAGGCTCGGTAGAACACTGAGAAAAATACGTAACGCTACTTAATTCTTAAATAGAGCTGACAGATTTCGCGTTTCCGAGGACGCGCAAGTCGTTTCGCGTTTGCCATTTACCGTTGTGCCTATACGCTTCTTTCGCGAAAGCAGGCAAGAAGTCGCAGTAACGTGGAAGATTGTCAGTAACCATGCGAGGTAGTTAACGGACTATCGTTTTTCATAGCGTTTAGCTAATACGAGTTGCATCTACTGAAATTATAAAACGTGTTACTAACGGATATGATAAATCACTTCCATTTACATACGCGTGTATTTAACCCGGAACCAGATTAACGCAGCTTATGATTCAAAATGTTTATGATGCATTATACGAGTGATTAATAATTTGAATTTTGTCTTTTTTTCAGGTACGTATTAATAGCGAAAGAGGCGTGCAGAGGATATTACGAAGAATTGTAAGTTACTCTTTCTTGTGAAAAAATTCGCTTATGCTATACGCACGTGTCTAACACGCTGTGATCGGTCTTTTGAATAATGTCTTAATTGGGATTACACTTTGTTTAATCCCACTTATTCCGAAAATATAAAAGTAAAAAAATTTAGAGCTAAAGTGCACAATTATAATATCGACGATGAAATCATTGAACGAATTCGTCTTCGCCATCATAATGGTTTTATGTATATCGATATCTCTTCGATAGATCGCTATCTGCGTTTACGCGGCACTTTTGATAACAAGAGCACCGAAGACCCGCAAATTACTTTGGGAGCCATTTGCGTGCACCATGCATCCGCGAGCTACCGGTCTTAGTGAGTTTCCTCCAGTCTACCGTACTCCAAGACTATTAATAGTACTCTCTCGGAATCGGAATGTGATTCAGGACTTTCACTGTCACCTCCTCACGTGAAGCTTGTAGACACGCGAGCGGCAGCCCGTGTACGCACGTCCGTAGGCGTGTCTTCGTCTCGCTCTGCCCGAGCCTGTTCTAGGCTCTTCTCTGACTTTGTGTGCGTTATGTTTTTTTCTCCCTTTCTTCGTGTCTGCCGACATTACGATCGTGCGCGCGAACGCCGTTGCGTGCTCACGCTTACGTCACGATGACTGAATCGTAACTCTACGCGCGGATCGTGTATTCTTCTTTTCATTCGCCTCTTTTCGCCTTCTCGCGCGCGTGAACATTTACGAATGCTGCGATTAATTAGTTCCTATCAGCGCTCGATGCATTAAGATAAATATGTCATCGAAGGACGGATAGAAACTGACGCATTGCCATCTGTCGCAAATCCTTCGTCATGGCTCTGGTATTTTCAGAGATATCAACTGATACAACATATTTGATATAATTCATTCATTTTTGACGGATATTGAAAGATAACATATCGATATGCACGCCAATAGATATTGTGAGAGTTAGGAAATATTTGGAAATTTAAATAGCTTTTTAATAAAACTTTTTCAAGTGCTTTATAAAGTTCGGAGAGACAGAGTAATGCAACTTCCCTAGTGACACAAAACATTGGCGCAATATTGGGAAGTAAATGTAAAAGCAATAGTCCCAATATTGGCCCAATATTGTAAAATAGACGCTTTACCTTATTTAGCCAATTTGTTTAAGCAGTAATATTGGTCCAATATTGGTTCAACGTTGGACCAATATTGAACCAATTAATTTTTCATTTTGGACATTAATTGCATTCTAATTGGGAACCAATATTTTATATATTAAATGATATTGGTGTTACATTGAGAAAACATTGGTGAATATATGTCCTTTCAATTTATCTAATATTAATCAATGCGCTGCCAATTTATTGCGCTACTACGGTTGCGCAGTTGACTTTTCTGCACATACTTTTTTTTCTTCAAGAATATTTCAAAGTAAACTTTGTAACGTTTAGCGTATCTTAAGGAGGTACATTAAAAATTGAAATATTCCGTAAGTGAATGCATTACGTTGGCTGAACTCATTGCGAATGTACTTTCTTTTTGCTCGAGGCTACAATTATAAATTTCCATTTCAAAGTATCGCGCTAATACGCGGCGCATACGATAGATTCCGACGATTGCACGCATCGCGGATAAAGTTTACGTTCATGGGCGGAATCAATTAGCTCGGGGTTTTCAGCCACGCTTAATAGCATTCATAATTGCTATACTCGCGGTATATCCAATCGGTCGATCAGTTTTCTCGGGGGAAAACTCCCTAAGCGGAAGCGGCGGCGGCGCAACAGTGCATCTAAATGAGAAACGTAGGGGAATCTCTAAACCGGCACCGCGCGCTCCTCTCACGTCCACCATTATTTAATCTATAAAATCTACCAACCATCCCCGCCGACTTTTCGAACCTGAAGAAGAAGCTGCTCCTCCTCGCTTTCTAAATCACGTCCGCCTTTACACGTGTCTCGCCGTTAAGTTCAATACGTATCTATATATTGGATCATTTAACGAAAACAATTATTCGTCTTCGACATGCCGTTGGCTATGCTCGTTTTTTCATGCTCTTACGGTGCGCACCGCGGGAGGATATAAAGGAATCGCGTGCGAGCGCGCCGTTTGCAGCTCGGCGGATCGAAGCTCGGAATTCAACGCTAGTTAACAGACTATTTCAAGTCCTCTCTCTTTCTCTCTCCCTCACCTTTGTGTGACCACGCTGAAAGAGTATGGTGTCTGAATAGTCGAACGACATTTCTGACTCGCCCGTCTCTCGGGCGCGCGATGAGCGAATACTGATAATGCACGTTCGTGTTCCTCTTTACTTTATAGCGCGAGTACCGTCGGCCGATTCGGATCGGAACTCGTTAGAATGCATGGAAGCACGCACCAGTCGACCTTGCAAAATGCCCGTTCGAACCCGGGCGCTAAGCACGTTTACGTAAGTGCAGCTTAATCGGCGATGACATTCGCGATTATGCGGGGGGGGGGGATCGGGTAACCACGGTGTATAATAGAGAATAGAGAATTTCGTAATCGCGCCCGTTCGACCTGCGAAAGTTGCACAGCCGGCGCGAGCGCACGTGGCTGTCGGATCGAGGCGAGCGGATAACGCGGCGCGGCGGCGAGATAAACGGACGGAATAATAACCGGGGGCATGCATATTGCGCGGAGCGAGATTCATCCGCCGTGGCCCTGATTTCGCAGCGCTAGGACTCCGCGCGAATTGGAATTGCCTCCGCTGCATGCGCGCTGTAATAATCGCGGCCTCTGGTTGCATTAGACAAACACGTGCCGCGCGGCCAGTGAAAGTATGCGCTCACGTATCGGAAACGCACGCATGCGGCGCGGTGCGTATCTATCTATTATACGCGCGGTGCGTATCTATCTATTATACGCGGCGCCGCGTGATTAAGGCGCGCGACAGATAGATACGCGACGGACCTTAATTATATCATTGCGTGCCGCGGAACGAAGGTTCGTACGTGCGCGTAAATGTCCCCGCGCCGCGCGTCGCGTCGATGGAGCGTGGTGGTAGAGAAGTCGCCCGTCGTGGCTTCGAGAGCGAGAACCAGTTCTTGCTCGAGGTGACTTTTCTGCGATATTCCGCTTTTCTTGCTACGTGCTCGATAACGCTCGGGAATTGTTTCACGATGTTACGCGGAATAAAATGGGAGAAGGCGAGCGTGGTCGGGCGCTATCACAATTATTACAAAACGAAAATCACGCTTAACGGAGCGCTTCAGTGGAGAAACTCAAGAGCCCAAATCTCATGTCGTATGGGCGCAAATTTACGATGCGGAATTTTACTTAAGGACGTTTATTTACGATGTCACATTTCTTTCGCCAATCAAATCTATCGTTTATCGCGACCAACATCGATTGCAACTTGATAGCTACGAAAATTTCAGCAGCCACGCAACGCTGCGTACCCGTTCGTTATATACGTGCGGCTCTCGAAGATTGGCAAATCGCTTCTCGTCGCGGATTGTATCGGCGCATTATGTGTATTCGATTCAACGGCGTAGTATCGCATACGCTTGTATACGACTGGCCGTTGCGCGTTAGGTGCAACGCGCTCCTAGAGTATGTAGGTTACATTTCACAAGCGACGTTGTGTCTGGTGACGTGTCTGGCACGGCAACAGTTTTCAGTTTGTGTAGGCAACGAGATTCTCTTTCCCGCTCGCGTGCTCGGTGGTGCAGCGGCGAGCGGAGTGGATGCTGGAGCGAGTGCCGTGCGCGCGTGTGGGATCTGGTCAACGGTATTGGCAGGCAGGAATTTAGAACGGCTCCATTGTCTTTTGAGACAAAAGCGGATTAATCGCTTTCCCGGCGGTTCGTTTCACAAAACACGAGCTCGCGAGTCGCTCATTAATAAGGATGACGATCCGTTTGCGATAGATTGGTGAGAGCGGATTGATTTCTTTTTTTCTTTCGTGCGTGGCGATTTCGTCACAATGCGCCTTGCGTCCTGTTGTTGCTCTTGCTCGTTCGATTTATTATTCTTCGTTATGCGGCGATCCGGCACGATTCTCCATGAAACCTGGTAAAATCGCTTTAACGTCGCAACGGCTTTTCGCAAAAGCGGGTTTGACGTTTCGTCCGACGGGTCTTTATTACACGTTCTTATTAACATTTTTATCGCCGTGTCGACACAGCGTTGAGCAAGTTGACCAAACTATCGATTACGTCTCCCTCTAAATGCTATCATCAAATCGCGCCGTTTGCGCGCCGAGACACGAAAGAAGACGATTAGACAAATGACATAATGACAGATCTTCTTTTTCTGCCTGTCATTTTCTCGTTGCTCGTCCGTGTTCCTTCAAATTGAAGAAACAGCAGCAATAAGGAGGTCAAGTTTTGCTTTTCACAAGTCCACGTCAAAATTGCATAAAGATCGCCTTCTTAAAATGAAATCTCTGCACTTTATTATGGCCTACGGTGAAACGTTTGCGGGATGATAGCGCGTTTTTATCTCGACGGATTGTTTCGTTTTCTTTTCGTGAGGATCGTGACGAAATCGCGAGATTGACGTCACCGGGACGCGTCCGTGCAAGAATCGCGGTAAACGGCGGGCAAGAAAATGAGGTATCGAGTGAGATGCACAATGCCGAGCGGAGGTCCTGTACGTGAGGTTACCGCTAACGGCCGGCATACGGCCGGCGCGGCGACGTTATCGTCTTTCGTTTTCCTCTCGTCCGTCCAAGAGACACGTTTCATTCCTGCGTTTATACACCCGCTGGATCGCCGCCACATTGTACGCCAGACGTACAATAGCTGCTTATTATGTCCCGTACACGCTCGCGACTTCCGAGTGAGCAATCGCGGATTCTCTTCTGAATCACCGCGCGACGGCCGCGGCGGGAGAGTCCGGAGGTCTCGTTAACCCTGGGCTCCGTGTCTCCCCTGAGAAACCGAGCGTGGAAGAGGCTAAGCGTGACGCGGTTGACGGGCAGTCGAAAGTAATACCGCGGGGCCGCCGTCGTTAATTATATGGGATAAGTTCGAGTTTCGAAAGCGGAATCGTGCCTCGCCGCGAGCTGCGGGATTAATAACAAAGTACTCATCGGCATGGTTGCGCGCATCGCGCTCCGAACGCGCCTTGTCAAGAGCAACGAGCTCCTCGTGCCTGTTATGCACGATGTTTCACTTGCGCTCGCGGCGCGCCGCGCCGTTGTGCCGGGAACTCGCCGGGAAATCCGTTCCAGGCGAAAGATTACCACGTCGTCGAATTTACCGCGGCGTTACTTTAGTAGTCACGGTCACCATTTGGCAGCAACGGATCTGGATAGCAGTGTAGCACGTCGTTCTGCGGCGATACGCCGTGTATCTCCCGTATACAACGTCTTCCAGACGTCTACCTGACAAGTTTCGTGATTCAGTGTATTTATCTTGAAATTCTGATATATCCAGATGAATCGTTAACTGGAACAGCGTGCGAACTCGATGTTTAAGATGTAGTTGGAGAGCCGTGTCGGGTATGTATTTAATAACATTCATCCAAATTCATCGGACAGAGAGAGAGAGAGAGTCATCGAGGGAGATCCTTAATGATTTCGTCGCTAGATGGATCATGAAATTGCACGTTTCGACGTAAACGTTCGAGACATAATTATACATTAGCTAATAGATATTCTCTATATTATTTCTGATGCAACGTACCTTTTAAAGAGCCAATCTGAGCTTAAAGATAGGCTTGCGTTTCGACGATCTCTTTGCCGACGAGATTAATTATCGACGATACATAACGTCTATTTGAAAATGGTGGACGAGACCAATTTCGCCCGAACCGCGGTAAATTCTTCTAAAGTCGTTCGCTCTTCCATCCGGTCGACCTCGATGCAGTCACGGTGAGAGCCGAGGGGCGATGTTTTGCTCCGACACGCTTTAAGTAGCAACGGGCGCGTGATCGAGGATTCCACGGGATAATCCTGGACGACGGCGGTCGACCTTGAAAGGGCCCCGTCCACGTACTCGTGCAAGTCGCGTGCCCTACGCGATGCCTTCACGGACGATACCTTGACGTCACGGCGACCCGGGAGGAACGTTTCCAGGCGGCGTTCCCGCGATCGATTACGGACAGGTAAAACGACGGGCACGCCCGTTTACGTTCGCTTCGAAATTTCTGCTTTATTTGTCAGCGCCCGGGATATTGTCGACGGAGACGAGAGAGAAAAGAGTCGAGAGAAACGCAGAGGCGTGTCTAGCGGACCCACTTGGCTGCCCTTGGCTACGAGTCTCTTGCCTTCAGACTTTTTTCTCCCTTTCTCTTCCTTTATGCCGGCCGCGAAGAACTGTTTTATCACGGAATATTTGGAACGTGTGTTACGGAGCACAGCGATTCCCGTTTTGAGCGAGCGACATATTTGTTCCGGGCTCAGAAAGCAGCAGACGGCGATCGGAAGACGATCTGCATATCAATGAGACACGAAAGGAGATTCGTCGTTGTGCCTTCGGGACCGAAATCGCGAGCGTTTGTTTAGCTGTCGAAAAAAAAAAAAAAAACCTCGTCGAGATTAATCGGTCGTATCTCGCATGCCGCCGTGCGTGATAAACGAGGCGTGAAATTTTGCACGCGACGAAAGGGAAACACACGGTAGAATATATATACGTGCGATAACTGATTTCGCGTATCTACGATACATCGCGGATACGTGTGTACTATTCAGAGGCGCGAAATTGATTTAGGCATTTAAATCTACCGCTGCTCGTTAGACTATCAGGATTATTAAATCTTCCTTTGTGTAGAAGTAGGTAGCGCACGTGCATCTCTATGTAACAGTTCATTTCAACGATCGCACCGCGATCCTTCGTGTGGTTTAGACGCATTCACTGTGTTTCCCTTTTAGTCGCACAATGCGTTACAGTCTGTCATACATTCGTAGATTAATGATTCCTCGGCAATTAACCGCAATTACTGCTGTAATTTATAATTCCCCGGGCTCCTCGACACGATTACGCATCTCAGGAATGCTCGCTATTCGCATTTTGCACACGACAGACCACATCGATTTGCCCGTCGTTTCACATCCGACAAATCGTGCGGGCTGTCGATACTCGATACCACAGACCTCATCGTCCCATTGCAAACCTGAGGCGCGCGTGTCAAGGAACGAATTCCTTACGCACACGTATATCATCCAGCGTGCCCGTCCGCCGGTCTTGCAAAGTTACGTGATCGTAACCACGAGATTCCCGAGGAATCTATCGATAGCAATCGCAGAGGGTTACGTGATCGCGCGAGAGTGCCCCGCTGGAATTTCACCGGAATGAGCACGTTCTCTGGCTCTGATTTCACGGTGGAAAGGGAGAGTACGTGTGTGGTCTGTCGCGACTGGACAGACCGGGCAGCTGCTCTCGCAACATCGTCCGCGCGAAGTCATCGTCATTCGTTGTAACACCCGGCCCAAGAGTCGTGCCGACTGCGAAACGAGCCGCGACGAGGTATGTCGCGGTAGAAACACTCGCGCGGTGATCACCACTCGGAGGACATTTCGCTAGTACTCGTCAGGCCGAGAGCTTTTAATCGAATCGCTCGAATAAGGGCTATCTGACGTTCCTGGGAACTCGCCCGATAACGAATCCCGGACGCGAAAATGCTTTTGACCTTACGAACGAGCCGGTCTTCGAACCGCGAACCGATCAGTGGGGAAAGTAATGACGAGACAGGCTGCGTTACCGGATGATTCATTGCCCCATTGGCGAGCGCGAACGCCGCCTCGAGGGTCGCGCTCTGCGTAACTTCGCGCTTCCATGGCCGAGGCACTCGTACAGATCGGATTATTTACCGAGAAATTGTAGAAACCGCTTCGGCGGATTTAACGGTAAAGGCACGCGGCAAGACGCGGGGCGTCTTGAATGACAACGAACCGGTGTCATTGATTATTTCTTCCTGCGGCGATCCATAGGCGATGCCGCAGGCGAGACGCGTTTTGTCAAGCGCGGTGATTTCAAAAGAAGAGCCTTAATTATTGGTGGAATCTATATATTGACTGCTAGTCATCCATTACAGTAAAGTCTAGTAAATATCTTTATTTAAACATGTCTAGAAATTTTATAACTATATATAGAATATTTTTAACAAATTTAATTGGTATTCATCATGCATAATACACAAAGAGAAAGATTTCTTTAGAATTAATAAACAGTTTTGTTAATTCTTTGTTTTTAATTAATTTTATACACATTTCTTTAGATTTAATATTTATTAAAATAAAAAAAAGTAAAAACAAAGAAATATATACTGGAAATATATACTACTGTGCATGTATCTGCGAATGAATCCAAAAATTGAAAGTAATAACTTTATTAATTAAAACTCGTAGAGTGAAAAAACAATTATTCAAAAATTGTACAAAAACTCCATGTTTCACTCTACTAAATTTAGACAACAGACATAGAGCATATTTCTGCAGTAAAACATTTTAAAGCAGCAAAACGAATTTATCAAAACATTACGGACGTTTTAAATATTTGTAATAAGTAATATATTTCTGAAATACATGTTTTTTTTGTTACGTATCGAAGAAATCTCAGAAGAATCTCAGAAGAAAGAAACACGTTAATCGTGCTTCGCTAAAGAATCGTGCGTTTCTTCCTCCATCAAGTTTCTTCGCGACATTTCGATCGCGCCTTTGTCAGAGCTCCGAGATGAAATATTTCAAGTATTGACCTTTGACGCGAATCGTGATTGCGTAACGGCCTGAACGAACGAGCGACAAACGCGGGACAACGCGGTCGTGCCGAACAAATGACCGCGATCCATCAGTTCACGATCTCAAGCGGATCTCGGATGGCGACGGAGGTCTAATAGTGTGTTTTCATTATAATATCGGATCACTTTCACGGGGCAGAAACCGTGAAACGAGACCGTCGGCTCCCACGGTGTTATATCTTTCTCGCCGGGCTCTCATCTTTTCTGCTCCCGGTCGAACCGGCCATTGAACGACAAAAGCAAATGCATACACAGCGACCGAGCGACGTCCATTGTTTGACGTTCAGACGTCTCTTCCGCATCGAATGCAGCACGAATGTCTGAGAGTGTAGGTGTAGAAGGGATATACCGGTACATGGAAACGGGTTTTTCTGTCCAATACGGAGGATAATATGGCGATTTCCGGTCAACCGCACGCTCTGAAAAATGATCGTGCACGCGTAGGCACACAAGTAGCAAATGGATGCAAATGTATCTTTCAACATTTACTGATCCGTTGTGGTTTGAGGGATTAGATGCGCGTAATGAAAAGAAAAGAAAAAGACAAAAAAAAGAAACTGGAAGCCCAGTCATCAATCTTGGACACAAGTCGTGCGCAAGACGTGATTCGATTCCGCGTGGATCGAATAGATCGCGTCGAATAGATTGGACATGATCGAATGGATTGGCGCGATGTGAGAGAGTTTACTACCTGGGAAAAGAGGAACCCGCGAGAAATCGCGAATACGCGAAGCTGTGCAGTCATGCAACGCACACAGCGCAAGGCACTTCCTCCCTCGGTGATGTACCGCTAGGCACCGGATAAATAAAACCGGGTGGATTTCTATTTAAAACGGTGATTCTCGCGACGAAAAGGCGCGGCACCACGGGTCGCCGTAATTGTCCGAGCCATTACGAGCCATCCCGACGGACTTGTTGTTTCTTTCTCCGTCTCTAATTGCGTGACCGCGACCAACGCAGAGGGAACAGACGCTTTCGGACGCACGACGGACCGTAGGGAATGTAAGCGTACGGATGTATCACGCGGCATCATTAATAATATACGCAACACCTAAAAGGAGGAATGTCAGCGTGTCTAGACGTGCCTTCTCCACGCGCGCGACGGCTAATTAGCTATTATGAGTGAGGAGTTACGCAATCTTCCGCGGTTGAACGCCTTTCCGGCGCGTAACGATCAATGAAGGAGGAACAATATTCTAATCATAACAGGCACGCGAGCGCGCAACGCGATTCGACACGTCTCGTTCTATGACGTAACACGCGCGGTGGAAAATCGGTCGCGTGTAACTCGCGTCTAAACGGAATGAATCGAAGCCTCTGAATGTAAAATACGCGCGCGCGCGCACGGAAGGTGGGAGGATCGCGCGGAGGTCGTCGCTCGCCTCGGGCGATGGAAGGCAAAGGCGCTGATAATTTCCACTTGCGTCTGCTCCATCGCGTGTACCTACACGCGTGTGAACCCTGTGTTCATGCGGGCGCGGGCTCGCGTCCGAGCGACGCACACGTACGTACTCGCTCGCTCGCTCGCTCGCACGCGCGCACGGCACGGCACATACGTTCGCACGCCCTGTGTTCTTAGGACACACAAACCCCGCTTATGGGTTTCTGTAAACTCGAACAGGTAATTCCATTAGCGGACGAGAGGAGTGGGTGTGTTGCGGCGGCGCGGCGCGGCGCGGCGGTGCCCTCGGGCGTGCGGCGCGCTCCCGCGCGAGTACGCTCGCGTCCGCGTGTGCGTTCGTTTACCTACCCGCCGCTTTTACAGTTAACCGGTGATTTTTGTGGGAAAAATAAGGCGCGCTTGATCCCGGGGATCGTGTATCGAGGATGGCCGTGCCGCGGCGCGGCGTCATTGCCTCTTGCATCCACTTACGTCACAGTAGCGTAGTTACGTCCCACTCGCGTAGATCGGCCTCTCTGTAAGGGGGTAATTTAAGCGCAGGTGCTACTCGCAACCACGAGCGATCGCTTATGGTTCTGTCAGTCTATATGAGTTACGGCGTATAAATAATTTATTTCGGATAGATTATTACGGCGAGATAGACGTCAGAGAGCCGGACGATTATTCGAATGACTCGTCGTGGATACAGTTAACATTTATACGCGGGTCAATGGGGTATGTTAAATTGTCGTAGAGAGTTTCCAAGTGTTCATTGTTCGCTGCCGCGACAGGTCCGATCGTGGCCGGCCGTAAACAATAAATTGTCATATCAGTCCGCTCGAGGCGCGAGCCCGTGACGCGACTGTCCTTGATCCGAATTAAGATGTGTATCTTTCGCAATTAAGATGACGGACGTATCTCTGTGCATAAGGCACGCATATTGTAGTCGCAGACTCTGTTGTACCTGGCAATTTTGCTCTCGGCCGAAACGCTGCACGATCCGTCAATTATTGTAAGAAGTGCCGTTACAGCGATAATCGACCTCATGATCGACTCGCCTTATGCCATTTCATCTTCTTTACCTTTCTCTCCCTTCAGGTACTCTCAACATTTGTGCCCGTTATTTCTCGCGAATTTTGGTCAGTTTCGCGATCGCGGTTACAGATTTCTATTTACAATACATCATATTGTTAACGTATGTATAATATGTGTATTTTTCACCTTGGATGTTAGTTTTACACTTTGAAGTATTATTCAGCAATTAATAATTATTAGTATGACATTTGCTCCATTCTAGCAGATATCAAATTAATTAAAGTTTAACTGATTCTCCAACCATTTAAGTTTATTATTTCTAGAAAAACAGTCAAATCAGTGACAGTTAAATCGTTAACATGACAGTTAAATGATTTCAATCGACTTTAATTAATGTTTATTGAAACACTTGGACGTAAAGTAAACCTTATCGTGTCTCTATCGCTCTCAAGATTTAACTAACTTTTTAACTTGCTATCGAATCAATATTTATTGTACAGGCTTTTTTGAGTGAGTAACCTTTTCTTTACACGCCACAGCAATTAGCGATCGCTCGATCTGTTAATCATAAATAAACAATCTTGCGTTACTCGCGCGTTCTCAAACAAAATTCTCGTGATGTCAGAAATGTCAGAGTTCGCCTCTCGACGTGATATCTCAACGGGGAAGGTACATGTACCACAAATGTACTTAATGTCATCCGTCTCGATGGGTCGACTTGACGCTCGAGTCACAGCTGGAAGATATTCGCGGCCGCTTCTCAGTTTTCAATCATAACAGCGACGGGCCTCGGGGTGTGTGTGTGTGTGTGTGTGTGCCGTTTTTCGCGTTGTTAACATCAGACTCGACGTAGCCATCGAGTCAATTACTCGGCTTCTCGTCGATTGTCGACGAACGGTAGGAAAACGCGTACTCGGAGCCGAAACGACACTCCTGGCGAGGCGGCATCAGAACCATGCAAATCGTCGTGATGGCCTCTAAGATCGGCGGCGGCGTCGGGGTCGTGTGAACCGTAAACTCTTGATACGAGCGTAAAGGCGAAGCGGCCTTTCCGAAGACCTTAAAAGTCGCTTAGCCGCGCCATCCGACTGACGGAGAAACGGGTCAACCACGCCGAGAGATCTGCAAATCGACACGACATCGTAAAACCCGAACGTGGAGCGGGGCCGTGCCGATCCACGGGCGTACGCGATTCCGAGGCTCCGCTTGATCCCGAGACGAGAGCGCGGTACATACGTAAATCCGAATCCGAAGAGAGAAGAAACCGCCACGTGAGGTCGTCGTAGGTGGCGAGACGATTTCTTTGAGAGATCACCCGACATTCCGGGGTCGCTTGACTCTCTTTTCCTCTCTTCGCTCTCGCGCGGCGACCGTTTCTGAAGTGCTGCTTTCGCGAGGGAGACCGGCTTTGATTTGCGAAACATCAATCTTCATAATTTATTGCCGACCCGCGCAGCACAGTGTGGCAATGCCGTTCCAACAAACCGACCGGCGGGAATGCATCCCTTTTCGGTTGGGCAACAAAGGACTAGTCCAATTTCGAGCGATGATTTCATTCCTCGTCCGGCATTCGCCATTACGGCCGATAAATGTCGGTTGCCGCGCCGACGCTAAAACGTAAACGTGAAAATAAATCATATCGCGAGTGACGAGGACGTTCTGCCTCGGATTGCCTTTACAATTATCGCGTGTAATGCCTCGCGCGGGAATACAAGGCGGAATTATCCTCGATACTGCTGAAACGCAAACCACGTGCAGCAACGCGCGCGCGCGTGTGTTATACCTTTAGACCAGCCAGGGTATACCGGCAATAAATTCTTAAGATTAGTATCAATGTTATATGCAGAATTACGACATTCGTTTCATTACCGTGCGAAATGATTGTGCGGCAATTAATAGCGCGCGTATCGTACGTTTGACAGCCGCTTCTTCTCACGCATGCGGAATCTTTATGCTTGGAAGACGCGAGAATTTCGCGGAATGCATGTAACTTCTGGCTCTGCCAGGTGGTCCGTAGTCACGACGAACCCATATTTGAAGGTCCCGAGCAACCGATCCTTCTCTCCTGGCTCGGCCAGCTTTTCAATTTACAGCCACACGGCTGGTAACATCCACCGCCGCTCGAATATCTCGATGTACGAGTTTGACGTGGAGCTTCGTGTTTCATTAAAATAAAGAAGTTTACGCGCGCGAGCACACCGGGCCCGGGCACCGAACGACGCGGCTACGTGGCGTCGAGTTTCATCAAAGTCGTGCAGCGAGCGATGGCCGAGGAGATGGTGCTCCCCCCGTTACTTCGTGAATCGGATTTGTGCCGAGTCGCGCTCTCGGTTGTCCCACTAGGGTAGAAAAAAAGAAGAACCGAGGAGGATCAGCGCACACGGCGCGCGGTCCCGTCATAACGAACGGTCGTTAGAAAAGCATTAGAGAGCGCATGTATACATACGCCTGCAACGTGATATCCGACCGGTGGCCAGAACTCCGCGAAAATCCCCCGCCGCGCCACGTTCGTCTTTCTCCGCTTAATTGGGCGCCTGTCCGTCCGACGCTCGCGATTACAACGAGCCGCGCGCGCACCTCGATACTTTTCGTCATGTCGGGTTAACCCGGGGTCGCCCCATCGCTCCTCGATTTCATCTGCCATTCCGGAATTCTCCCCCGGCGAGAAACTTCCGCGATGGGCGCGCGGCGGTTGCCCCGGTGCGCTTTCGCTTTCTCTCTTTCTCCTTCCCTCGCGGCCGGAGAGGACGATCTGGAGGAAGATCGATGTCCTGCATTTCTCCGCTAGATATTAGCGACGAGAGATATCAGACCACGACGAGTTTCTCGCGCGTGGAGCGTTATCTCGGGGAGTGCGATGCCTCTCTTTTTCCGCCTCTTTATCTTTTCGCGAAGGATCAAGAAATCGGATAGAATTTGGATAGATTCAAGCGAGATCACGCAGTCACGAGAGGGACTTCGCTGGCCGACGTTTTTGGAAAGAAATTCGAAATCTGGACTGGCGGAGATAATACCGAAAGATGGCGAAATATATCCTCTCCTACCCTTCCATGTCATCTTTGTTCTCAAACTATTATGTGCGCGCGCGCGCGTCTGAGATGACGTACAACGTCCCTCTCTTTCTGGAATCGCGCGCAATTCTTCCGTCTCTTCTCAGCCGTCTCTCCGCGTCCTCCCGCTCTCTTCGGCCCTGCGGGTTAGGTCGTCTTCGTGTCTGCTACCTGGCTGTAACACCGTTATCTAACCTCCAGCACCGGGACGCGCGTATGCAGCACACGCGTCTTCCCTGCGATTGGGTGCGCGCTGAACTCCACACGGTTCGAGGATCGTCCGCCCGCGGTGAGGCGAGTGAGCGGCATAAGTTAGTGCGTTCAGCAGGTTCCGACGCTCGTCGCCTTGAACCTTTCGCACGGGGGTTCAAGCGAGTAGAACGCGCCACCGCCGAGTAACTTAACGCCAACCGTCGTCGCGGTCATCATCGTCGCGGTGGCAAATCGTTCGCTCGTAAAGTTCCGCGCTCCGTCGTCGTTGACGTCGAGAAAGTCGGCATCGTGACTTTATAGCGCGACACTGTTGTCGTCGCGATTCTAAAAATTAATAACGCGACCGTGTGCAACGAACCTACGCACCTACCGCGTAGCGAGCGTGCGGAATTAACACGCACATTCAACTCATATCTCCGTAATAAAAATTTAGAATCGTAAAGCAAGATGCAAGTCACGATGTAAACTTCAGCGACTCTCTCATCGTTATTGTTACGATTATTTATCTCTGTGATAAGTAGTAAAGATCAAAGTTACATGTGAAAGTCCAATATTTTTTCCTGTATCCATGTAAAAGTACAATTTCAGATACTTTACTTTTTGCGGAGTCGTAACACTGAATCTCACCATTTACAACACAGCGCGAGCTAAAATTACACGCAACATCGCAGTCTGCCGTCACCGTTATATTTTATGATATGTATCCTGCGGACTGCATAATGACAGTAATACTTTTGCCAGCCGGAATCGACTTTAGAAATGTAGTCTGGACCCAAAAAGAGAACGGTAATACGTAATAGCCTTAATCGTATCATGGAGATACAATCTTAATACATCAGAAATACGTTGTATAACGCTATATGTATATACGCTATATGTATAACGCTATATTTAGATAGTCATTATATGTATAGTCAGTATTCCGTCATTCAAAGTAACAATAAGTTGCGTAAAACATTATTGGATCATTCGTTATGTAATAGTGACAGAATTTCGATGAGAGCTACATTTCTTTTATCGTTACAAGTGTCTTTTTATGACGTTGTAAATTCGTTAAGAATTAATATTGCAAAGAAATTAAAATCGTTCCAGTTTTTCAATCGCAGTTTCGAAAAATTTTTCTAAAATAAAAATATTTGATAGCAGTATGTTTCGAAAAAGAAAAGATTATATGTATACAAAAGTTGAATGTGCAAGATGGTTATATTTCGTAAATTATTTGTTATAGCGTAGCAAAAAAGACACAGGCAAGAGACTTTGCTTAACTTCGCTTATGCGAGCTATGATAATACACGCTTGGTGAGCAAACCAACCGCAACCTGGTGCACAGCCGCGATATCGTAAATCATCTTGAAAATGATTGCTCGATTATGTCTACGGATCGATTCTCTCGTATGTTGCAACGGGTGGCCCGCAAATCGTCGAATGATCGTCGAACGAGTGTCCGTTTTTCAGCTGTATCAGGTTTGTTCAGATCAACTATGGGAGTAATAGTTTTCTTGATGCAGGGGGAGTATTTGCTCGACAACATTATCCCTATCATTAATATCGGCACGATATTATTGACACGAATAGATCAATAAAAGACATAAAAAAATTATCGTTTATTATTGAAACGGCCAATCTCAAAACAGTAAATTTTAACTGAACAATCAAACATTTTATTGGAACAATGAAAGAGGCGAGCTGTTAAATATCTTGCCATCGATATTCAAATTAACGAATATACGAAATAAAAAAACGGGAGCCTAATCGCCATTCGAGTATTTAGTACCTGAAGGCTTTCAGGTTGCTTGCGAATAAAACTGCTTTGCAAAAATTAAGGGGTAATAGTGTTTAGTCCTGGGAAGATAGATCTCTCGATTAAAAAAGGGTTTAATTCGTTCAGTCGTGATGCCGGCCTTTGTTCGCCGGTGCCTCAAGGTTTTCCTTGGGCGCCGCGATGGCGACGTAAGTCGGGGCGGCGATGAGGTCAATTTCAATATAGTCCAGTAGAATTAGCTTCAAAAAGGGCCGTTTTGTAAAAAAATTAATAACTTAGGTTTGACTTCGCATAAAGCACAATTAATGTGCGTAGATTAAGATAGATACGTTTGTCACTCGCAAAAAGTTGGGGGTCATTGCAAAATTACGAGTTGAAGAAAATAGTTTAGCTCATTAATCTTGTCTCGTCGAGATAGCCCAGTTTAAAAAGAATCGTCTTTCTAAGACGCTTAGTTCCCGAGACATTGAAATAATTTGAACGTGTCAATTTTGTACGCGCTTGCCTGGCCGTGCGTTAGCAGACGACGTGCGCGCGCGCGCGCGCGCGCACCGCCAGCCGCCGTTCTCGAGTGATATTGTTTTTGTTAACACGTTTACAGTGGTCAATCTTCATGAATCGCTTCAAACTTTTGGGAAAGGATATTATAACTATAAATAGTTTAATAAGACACTGTCAAAATTTCAGCTTTTAATATTCATAACTGTAGCAACAGTGATTAAAAAAAAAAAATTATCTCGATTTCTAAATAAGCTAGAACAATATTTTTTTTAATTTAAAAAAAAATCGCATCTTTCAAATCCATTTTATCCCATTTTAAAAGCGTTAATATTTTAAAAGTTATTTAATTGTTAATTAGGCTTATTCTTTACACGTTTATTTGAGGCACTTAATTGCATTGCACACATTTCGCAATATCGATATATGATACTGCAACTTTTTCAGAAGAGAAAAAACTTTGGTTCGGGTTCGTGCATAGTCTCAAAAATGTAGAAATTTAATTTTAGTGGAGCGCGTTTTGGACAAACAATTGATATAACTCGAAAAGTTATTAATATTTTTTTATGAAATTTGGTACATTTTTTTATCATAATAAAAGCTATATTTTCCTATAATTTCAAATGCTTGAGTTGATTTTTAAAAAAGTTAGAAACAATTTAAAAAATGGCCATTTTTTAATGGTTTTTTCTACTTTACAGCCAAACTAATCGACCGATCTTAACGAACCCAATTTATTATTGTAGATCTACTTAATACCTACAATTTTATTTGAAACTTTTTTGGATTTTGTTTTTAGTTTACGAGTCGCAAGCAAAAAACTGCTTTTTCCTCACTTCAACTCGTAATTTTGCAATAACCCCCAACTTTTTGCGAGTGGCAAACGTACCTAATCTACGCACATTAATTGTGCTTTACGCAAAGTCAAACCTGAGTTATCAATTTTTTTTACAAAAAGAGTCTAATTCTACTGGACTAATACGCAGAGCACACGTTCTCGCAGAGACTTGGTTCCGCCAAATGTCTCAGGTTGGGAATTCCGGTGAACTCCCGCGGAATAACTAAACCGTAATAGAGTCGACCTGCCCCGCCTTTCTCTCTCTTCTCCGCCCCCGCGAGAATACGCCACAAACTCGGACTCTTCTAGGCCATCCCGGGCGCCAGGTTCGCACGGGTTACACCGCCGATTATTTCTGCGCTTCAAGGGCAGAGACTGCGAAGCCCCCGCCGCCGTGCTTCTGCGCTTTCCTCGAGCGCGGTAACGGTAATGGTAAGTGCCAGGATTTACGAGCGCCAATTCGCCTCGATAACAGCGCGGCGATGGGTTTCCTGGAAATCACGCGGAGTGTGGAAATCCATCGCGGGGTGTTGCGTTTCCATCGCTCGCGAGACGTCGCTTGATGAGTGGCCAGTCGCCACTCGCATCTCGCACCGAGCGACGACCGACAATTCCGCCCCGATTGAGAGACGAATGTTAATTACCCGTAAAACGCCGCTGCGCGTCGCCTCTTAGTGGCGAATTGCCTTTCAGCCGTGTAATTACATCTGGCAAGTAGATGCAAGTGTTACCGGTTGCAAGTGTAATGCCCGTAAGTAGATAATTGCACGGTGTGTAAAGGCGTGAATTTTTTCGCGGGAATAAAAGCGCCGAGAGAGGCTGTCGGTAGCCTTTGAATTGTAGGGGACTACTAATGGATATTACTCTCACCGTTGTCGATTAGCGCGTTCGTCGGAGTGTGCGTTCGAACTTCGCGGCATTTCTTTCTTTTTTTTTTCTCCCTTTCCCCCTTTTTCCACCGGTTACGTTACGCCGCGTACAACCGGTTACGCTACTAATTCCCAGTTTGCTTCGGAAGAGGGCTAAGTTAGGCGCTAACACGTTAGCGACTCTATCTTGCCGCGCGGTCCTGAAGAAGATTTCAGATTACCCGTTGAGGTGAATATACGGTACCAGCTTTTAAAAAGTATAGTGACCTAGTAATACGTGGGAACGCTTAAGCGAAGCGACGCGACGCGAGCCAGGTTCGTTCTTGGATGCATCTAATGTTTCTTTGTGTGGCGGACTTTACCGTGACAGAATGTAGCAATGATTTCCAGGATTTCACAGCCGTTACACACTATTCGTAGTATTACCGGGCTACAGTATTCATATGCGCTCCTTTGTTTGTCTAATTAATGCATGGTTAATTCAATCTTATTTCGAAATAGATGTTGCAGAAATATTATGTGGCAATATCATTGTTACGTGCTCGAACTTTGCTTGCGTCGTGTAATGTTAAAAATTTTAAGTATCTATATAACAACAATTTTGTTAAATTGATAATAAATTAGTTACGTGTATTGCTTTAATTGTTTTAATTGAGCTGGATAGGAAAAAGCAAGTTTAAATGGTATATATATACATATTACTTATATATGTTATTATATTATTAATGTTATAAAAAAAATATAAGACAGATATATTTTTAAAAAATATATGAATAACCTTTTGCAAACAGTTTTTTTACAAAAATTAGACGAAAACCAAACAAGAGATACTTTTTATGTTTTTAAATAAATTCCTCAAAATTTTATATATTTCTAAATCTTATAGCTTATTATATGTTTACAGAAAAATTACCATATTTATCAAAGAGACATAAAAGGATATTTTTATTAAAAGCTACTTGTAATTTTTGTAAATAAAATATGAAGAAATTCTTATTTTATATTTTAAATAATCTTTTTATTATTATTAATGTTATAAAAAAAATAAATGTAAAATATCATAGGAATAATTGATGATAAGCATAAAATTCCCATAAGAATCAAACAAGTTTAGATTAAAACAATTTTTTTTATGAATCCACAAAATATTAATTAAAATTAGAAAGAAACATTAGATTCTGTATACAATAAACTGTTTAAAGATACAAAATTTTTTGTTTTTCAAAAATTTAATTTTTTGAATTTGTTGAAAACTTATTTTTTGTAAAAAATTCTTTAATTATAATTTCTTGAATTAGACGTTTTGATGAGTTAAAATTACGAAGATATCTCATAATTTTCTCTTTTTCTCACAAAAATATAATCGACATTTTTATATTCTCTATTATATTCACATAATTGCATAGAATCATACTGAAATTGTACAACAGAATAAAGTTCGATACAAAAGCTGAAGGACGCGAATCAAAGAGGCAGCGTAGAGAGTTGCACAGGTCTTTTTTGCAACTTATAAAATATAATACTTCGACGAAACACGAATGCCGCACGGTACATACGGACCACTTTACAAAATCCGGTGTTCATTAGAGCGATTGTCCGCTCTATCGAATGGGCGGAATCTCCGTGAAATTAACGGCAGACTAATTAACGAGAAAGGTTTTCTTCCTAGTTGCGATACTACGAAAAGCGGAGCATCGGAACAGTGCAAGACAACGCGAATACATTATTAACCAGTGCGCGCGCACACATACACGCATAGCGGCACCATTATGAGAGAGCTAATTTACTTGCCTCCACTATTCACTTATCTCCCGCGCTACACAACCCAGCATTCCAGAAACGTGGAAAACATCTGCTTGGACGCGGTTGTTTATGGCAATTACGAGTCGTGTACCTACGGATTCCTATCCCGGCCAGCATTGATGTACTCGTAGATTTTCTCGCGACTTGCACGTAGCGATCTTCATTAGAATACGAAACTTTGATAGCGAAACAGCAAATATTATAAAGAATATACTACCTACTAACTTACGCGAAACGCGAGCGCAGAGCAAATGTCACAGACAATTGAGACGGTTGCAACGATAGCCTTGAATTAATGCAGCAATTTGGTTTAATTGAACTTACAGTAAACAGAAAATGTAAAACTTTAGGAGCTGTTGTGATGTGTTAACAATTTCTTAAAGTAATAAAAAAAAAAAAAACTAGACGCTGCATAGTTATATGTATCAAGCTTTAGAGAAAACTTTTCAAACATTATAAACCTACGCTTTACAATAATAAATAAGATAATCTGATTGTGAGTGAAATTTTAAAACATTCTGCAAGACAAATCTGTTTCTTCTCGATTCTCTTTGACTATTTCTTATTTACTTGATCTATTTCTTCGAATGTTCCCGTTGCGTGCGAGAATTGTTCCGCTGTTATAACGTTAACGGGGGAATATCGATGTATCGTTAAGAGCTGGGATCGCGGGGCGGTTGTTCAAAGGTCGGAATGTGCGCCGGATGTTTTCGTATCTTTTCTCTCGAGTAAGCCGTGGTGAGACGCTACGTACGTCGCTCCGAATGAATCCCAAAGTGCAATGAACGTCGCGTGCAGGGAGCATTCAAGCACGCGAGGCATGCCTTAATCGATCGAACGTTACGATCGTGCTCGATTGATCGCCCAGCTCAACGATCCCGAAGGTGGCCGACGCGACCCTGGTCGTCCCTGTACCGTCGCTGCCGCCGCCGCCGCAACGGGTGTAAGTATACGTCCGTGTTCCGCGCAAGAAACCCGCATTTCCGGCTTCTTTACGGTTTCGCTGACCTCCCGGAAAGAGGAGCTCTCGCGTGTAGACGTCCCTGGCGCTTCGTGTCGATTTACCGCGACGTTCCACATTCTCTGCTTCCGCGTGTGAGACCAATGGCAATGTCACTTGCGGGCTCCGTGGAATTTGCTAACTGCACGCGCGCATCGCGGCTTCTCTATTTCTACACGACGCGCGCTGCCGGGAAATGGAAAAGTGAAAACAACACCGTGGAAACAACAACGTTTATTACACGCAGTGTATAGAATGATGCGATAGATTTCTACATGCTTTTTTTTTACAAAATTTTTTTGTCATATATAATTGTACGTCAAAATGTGCAAATTTAAATTTAAAAAAAAATTATTTTAATCTCTCTCTCTCTCTCTCTCTCTCTCTCTCTCTCTCTCTCTCTTATAATTGATTTTGTCCAAGTTTTGATCTGTATTCAGCTGTATGTGTAATATTGCATAACAATTATGCGCGTTTAATTTGGTTTAATATAATTTGAAAGTAAAATTTATATATTCACATTACATATTATTGTCTACGTGTGATGAGTGTTACAAATATTATCTGCAAATTTACCCAAATCTCTTCTATTGGTAAAGCAAACTCTTGTTAATTCTAGAACTGATTATAAAATCATGATTAGCGAGCAAGATTAGATCTCTAGCTATAGTTTCTCTTCGTTTTCTTGCCGTGGGATTTAGCACGGTATACGGTATCGTCATCTGTTATCCGTTTGTTGCAAACATTTACAGTACACAGTCTAGTTCTTCGGAAATTCTGAGAATATCGCGATGTCGTAAACGACACCTGCCCTTAAAAAAACGCGGGCGTAAAATTGGTGTCACTAGGTAGCAGAGAAGCTAATTCTCATTGCTTCTCCTTAAAAACTGGCTTAAGGTGAAATAAACCGGTACAATGAATCGCCGACAAGGCCTGATCCGGTTTGTTTAATATTTCAACATCATTACCGCGTGCCAGTTCCTTTTGTGCTTTAAAGAAAGAAAGAGTAGTGTACACTTAACATTTGAATGCGTTCATGGAACCGGCCTTGAGGCTCATTTGCCGCCCGCACTATAATCTACATTTCTCTTTTGACGACGAAGGTAAAATGTAAACATCTTCCTTTATCCCTCGGTCGCATACAAAACACAAGTCGTGCAAAAGAAAGCGGGATAAAAGAAAGTGAGTAGTGTGGCGAATTTCATTTTCACTCTCATTTAGATAATAACACTGGAAGTTGCTTTCCCACTTGCATAGTAACGATTTAAGTTATAGAAATGAAATCTTTCTAATAATATAAATGCAATTCATCTATATTAAATGTATTACCCTTTCATATATTCTCCCCTTTCTGTAAAAATAGATAAATTTTTATAAAAATTGTCATTACTTCTAAAAAAAATGTAAAGCAACACGTTATCATCTCGTATGAGTAATTGAGTTCATCGTAATAATCAAATTTAGGATCATGAAAGTCTCTTCAACTCCTTAATACGAAGTACTGATGAGTCACATTATCGATTTTACGATTATTCTATATGAGCCTACTTGATTGCGCAAGTATCTATTTATAAAGTGGTGAACTTAATCTTTGTTAGTGTAGAATTTTATTGAGACTCTCTAATCTGCGTTTCTTTTAATTATCTTCTAAAGTTCCATGAATATAATTATATATTCACATGGTGACTAGAGAGACAGGTGAGCTGTTTGTCCTATGTCATCAGTTGCCTAACCATAATTATTTATGGAGAACTTTAGAAGATAATTGAAAGAGACGTTACAGAATTAAATACGAACTCACGAAGTATGCCTGCATTTTAATAACCCAGGGATAGTAAATGCAATCATAATTGTGATCATGATAAATAATTAAATTAGTTTTTAGTATTGTTGCATCATTAATGTCCTATCTTTTAATATTGCAACATATTTGATTTTATGATATGAGTTAATATCATTATTGGTTTCTCGATCATCAGTATAGATATATTAATTTTTTTATTGCAAAATTAAACATCATATTACATAGATTTCGCGTGCGGATAATAACATTGCGTTCATTGAAATCTCCTGGGATTTCGCGGAAAGTTCCGGAGAATATACTACGTTCCATTCGTTGAACTCTCCGTCCCGGGAGACTTCAATGAACGCAATGCAGCATTCTCGCATAAAATATACGTAGCACACCATGCGATGTTTAATTTCGCAACTAAAATAGTAACATATATTGATTAATATCGCACTTATTACAGTAAATGAGTATATTTATTACTAATATAGTATAATGATAAATTATTGTGTTAATTTATTTGCTTAAAATATGTTCATTATTATATTTCGTAACTTATAGAGGAATCGTCGTCTCTTAAATTCTCAACGAGTTTCTTCGACAATTTTCGAACGAAGCACTGAATCGACTCCTGTTTAAATCTTTCACGCCGTTCAAGAGTAAGGCGCTGTTTGTATACGATTTTCTCCGCGCGGTACAACGTTTCCACTGTAAAATGTTAAAGATACTTGCCTGTATCTTTAACATTTTACCGACTAATATATTTTCTTGCCATCTTAATTACGACGTAGTTTACAAGTTAGGGGCCATACTTGTAACGACAGAAGATATCGGGACTGTATCAACTAACCGGGAAGTTTATGGCTGTGGTTTTTTTCTCTTCGGTCGTGTACGGAAAGGAGAAAGAGAGATTGGGTCCAAGGTTCCTCTCTGTGATAACGCACGGAAAGCTGGGAGTCGCTTTTGCCGTTATTGCCGCATGTGATTCTGTCGCAGCGCGCCTTAACAAAGAGCTCAGGATATATGTAAATATCTTTCGCAGAGTGCTAGCGATTTACGATACACGCTACGTCGAGCCGTGAATAGTGAATCAAATCATCACAGTTCCGATACATTGCATTTGCACAAGCCATATTGTCTATCGGATTGTTCGACACGGTCGTCACTTTTATGAGACATTTCACGATCGCGGGCCAACCGAAATTGTCTTTAGCCCAATTATAATTCGTTCTAGTCATGCGGGATTGTCCTCGCTTAATGGCGGCGATTTATGGGACGACTGATAAAGCGCGGTTATTGTTAGATCTAAATATGGAACTGCACTTGTGAGATAAAATTGAGAATTACATATACGATGCCGCAAACCACGCACGTCGGAGATGAGATTGTAACCGCGCTCCACTTAATTTCGAAAATGATTTCTTATGAAATACACCGACTCTTAGCGGCGTCTCTCCATCATAGAGGCGCACTGTGAGACCAGCGCGATGAAATTTCACGAGTACGTTATATCGGTAATCCCTACAATCAACTACTGAAAGAGACCGCCGCTACTTCGGGTTTATGACTCGGAGGTTAACGGTTTTTTCGTTTAACAGTTTTCATCCTCCGATATTACTGAATCGAGAAAAGCGTACGCTTATTCGCATATATTACGCTTCTTGCTCGAATCCGCCGCAACAATTACAAGAGCGCGCCCGATGAATGTTAATAAAGCCACGCGGCGCCCGCGCTAACTCGATCTCAAGCTTCTTATCAACATAATCGTTTATTCTCTTGTTTGCGTAATTATCGCTCATTAAGCGGGACGCATCTTGCAGCATTAATATGTTGCGCAGAGCCCGAAGAAATCCGTGGCACACATCTCAGTACCATATTTCTTCGGGCTATTACGTCGATTATCATTACTCCTATGTGGAAGCCTTTAATTATAAAGTGTTTTATATATAGCGCTATCTACTCCCGTTCTATCACGAATTGTCCCGAGGCAAACTATACGAGAATAACCTCGATTCGATCCCTCGAGGCTATCAATCGTGTATGGACTTTAATTCGCTCTTCGTTGATCGCTGCATGAAGATGATAGGCTTATCGCGTGGAAGGTTTCGCGAACTCTCACACTCCTCTTGCACGTTCTACTCCTTCGAAGCGGAGGGAAAAACGCGGGAATGTCTCGGGAATTAATTGAAATCAGCATAACTCGGCGCCAAGGCGCGCGTTCCTTCGTGCGAAACGACGACGACGCAACGATTAATGGCCGGGGATCATTTCATTCATCGCGCGAGGGAAGTAACGCAAAGAATACGTGATGTTAAAGGTCAATGCCAATCGCCAGTCGGCACAGCAAGCCCTCAACTTCGATGGGAAGAATGCGATTTTTACTGGCGATCAGCCGGCGCAGGCGGCGCATTCCCCGCGCGCTTATTATTTACAGCGTACTAATTAGTGCCCAACTAACGGGACAAATGGAATTGTTAATATTTCGCGCCGACCATCTCGTGTAACGTGCTTTCACGCCCACCTAATTCGCTTAACTACGAATATTTCGTTACGAAATCGTGTTCCCGAGACAAATTGCCTCAGTAAATGCGCGCGCTCGTGAAATCTCATAGTCAATTTTTCGCAATAATCCAAACATTTAACGCACGATTATTACCAGTAAATTTTATATTGATCTTAACATGCCGTATCAAACGCAAAATTGTAAAAAAGACGTGGATCATGACAAAGACGAATCTTTATGCGAATGCACAAATTTTTGTCCAATGAATAACAGAACTAAATATAAATCCACGGAACTTCTTTATGCAACGTCGTATTCTCGTAGCCTTTCTTTTGCTCATTTAATAGCACATGATTACTCGTTGTGAATGTTTGGCCACACCTGCGCGTTTATATCCGAGTTCGTTCCCATGTTCGCTTACGTGATTGTAAGCTTCGTCGCACGACTCCGTCCAAGGCAGATGAGAGAGACGTCTTAAGAACCTTGTATACCATATCAGATAGAAATATGCATTTCCGTTAGTCAGAGAATGAAACGTTATTAAAAGACCGAACAATATAAGTCTAAGAAAACCTTTACACTGTTATTTAGTATTTTATATATATAATTAATAACATAATTTATTTCTACAAATTTTGTATATTAAGTATTTTATTTGAAAAAATATAGCTTACTCGAAAAATCTATTATAACAAATTGCATTATGACCTTCCATCTTTGCAAATATTTTCTTTCAATTAATGTCGAAAAGCTACGCGAGAATAAAACATAAAATAATACTTAATTATTTTATTTCCATATCGATTAAATAGATAGAGACTGTCGCGTCAATTTATTTGCAGGAAGAGTTTGTCAATGCTGACAAGAAGCAAAGTATTTTTAATACTAATGTCGGATTTCTTTCAGATGGTATTCTAATACATACCGTCTCGAAAGTTTTTACAAGATTTATCGAAACTTATGACTATACCAATAACGAAGTTGCAAGAAAAGTTGCACATTAATTAATTAACGCATAAATGTGATTAGTAATATAATATACATGAACATCACGCGCTTGTACAAACGCTTGGAAATCGATTATTACTGTCAAGAATTCTTGAAATAATATGTACCATGCTTTTGTACCGCGTTTGTTGCACGTACGCTTAATCTCTAGGCTATTTGGTTCGTCCGCTGCATGCCGCAAACTGCGTGCATACCGGGACCAGGTTTTTCAAACGTCCTTACAGTTACATTCTGCACTGGTCTACCTCGTCCTCGATGAAAGAAACGCTCGGCCGTTTAATTTCGAAGACGAAGACGAGGACAAGATGATATCGATCGCAATTACCGGCGCGCAGACAAAACGAGCCGCAGTTCTCTCACACGAAGAGAGAAGAGAGAACGCGGAACACAGCCAAGAACAGATGTCGTTCCAGGGAATGTCAGTTGCTTGTTCTACGAAATATCACGCGTGTTCAGTTCTTCTCTATTCCGTTCATCAAATTTTTTGTTGTATTTTAGTTAGCTTTCATAGAGCTTGTTAACTTGTTTTATGTAGGTTGTTTTTTCATAAGCTTTATTTGAATGTATATTTTAATTTTAAAATTATAGAATGGAAAAAGTATTTTGACAGCAATACGCATTTTATTGTGTTTTATAAGTTGTCTCTTCCACGCGTGACTGCTTGTATCGCCTTATAGATCTCTGATAATCAAAGTAAGCAACTAAAAATCCTCGAGAATGACTCTTTCGCATATTTTATAAAAGAAAGTCGTATATCAATAACAGTAATAACTAATGTCCAAGCTCTTGTACGATATTCATGTACGTTATATTAGTCACATTTATACATTTAATATAATTAATATGCGACTTCTCCTGCAACTTTGCCGTTGGTCGTAACTTTTGATGAATCCTGTAAGAACTTGCGAGACGGTATATATCAGAATGGCATCTAAGAGAAAGTGCGGTACGCAGATCGTCACGAGCAAGCTGATACAGCCCTAGTGAGTGGGCGAATCTTCGATTAATCGATTAACAACGATGCGCTACGCGAATGTATGGTTTGGTCCTCGCTGGATTTTCTCCGGTTGTCGAACGATTGGCGATACAAGTTTCACAACTACGAGCAATGTGGCACGCAAGCGTGCAAATGTGATGCGCAGAATGAAGTAACAATATCTCGTAATATTAATGTACCGTGTAGAATCATGGGTAGAATAAGAAGAAGATTCGCGAATCTTGTAATACGTGTCGTATCCTTATTTTCCTTTTTCATTCGTCAGGGCGAATCAATCCTCATAATTAACAGTACATGTTGGCAGTACCTTTATGTACTCGAAGTACAAAATGCAATAACATCCGGAGCATTAACTGGCACATGCAACGTGCCAATGACCCGCTTCATCAGTAACATAAACGGTCGTTGGTGTCCCGGCCGTGCTAAAATTCCGTACGCTTCGTTTAAAGTAACTTTACACGCAATCAAACCCCAATTCATCCTGCGATGAGGACTTATTGGACGGATCTCGCCTCGGGTCAAGCTCTTCTGCCAAATATTTCTGCTGGGTCACCCTGATGCCTCCTCGCGCCTCCTCGGCCTGCTCCTCTCGATGTAACGCGAGTTATGCGCTGTCGTTCGTGTACGTTACGCACGGCCACGAGCGTACGGTCATCGATCGTACGTATATCGTACGTCGGTGATAAAGTCGCAGGAATAAGTATTTATCTTCGTGCTAAAGCATCCCCTTCTCCCTCTTTCCTCCCTATTTCTCCTTTCGGCGTCCTGCCGCGAGAAAAAGGGTCCTGCGGGCTGCAGGCTCGGCTCCCATCGCCGCGATAAATCGCCATTCATTCTCGCGCGAGCGAATCGTCGAGCGAGCAACAATGAGCCCAGGCAACTTCCCCCGGGAAGACAGGGAAAGGAGAGAGGGAACGCGAATGGGGAACAAAGAGAGAAAAGCACCCGCGAGTGTATACGTATCTGATAGTTCGACCGTGAGTTATTAGTGTATGGCGTATACCGTCGTAAAGGAGCGCAAAACCCGCCTTTACGCGGCGGACCTTGAAGTAGTAGGCATACACTACTACTCGGGTAGATCCGACAATAGCTGCAAGAAACGACGTGAAATTACGACGAGGGACTTCTTCGCAGTGATTTTAATGGAAAGCTCCCGGACGCGGGCTGGATAGCGTTCTTTTAAGCGCTAATCGTTATTTTAACGTCGCCGAGGACCCGCTGAATCCTCCTTCTTCTCCTCCTCCTCCTTCATCCCTACCGCAGCAGTAATCTCCTAATTGCGAATTTCCATGCGCCGGATGCGCCCCTCAAACAAATTATTCCGAGCTTATCGACTGACCGATCGCGGGGCGATCCTTCGGAAATAAATTATGACGGAACATGGTTTAAGCTTCGATCATCTTGATCCATCGAGATCAAGTTTTTGCGCTGTGGCAACAAATAAGCTACGTACGAGTATGCAGGACTTTTTACGCACCCTCGCGCCTTCCTATTTGCGATGCTCTCGGTATGCGCGTGAATTTGCCGTGCCGACTATTCGCAAACACACACACACACACACACACACACACACTAGCGATCGCGGTAAAAGTACAAGTTCATTGTCGCAGGAAGGACGATGGAAACGCTCGATTAATCGGACCGGCGTTATACCGGTGGGTACTAAACCGGCCTGGCTTCTCTCGCGCATCGATTATGCCAAGCCTCGCGTCGCGCAGGTGCGCAGTACAGGTATTGCGTTAGTCTGCTTGTTCCTCTTACATCCGCGACAGGAACCGAATCACTCATGGATTCCTTTTCTTCTACGCGTCGGGCGCATTTTGTCCCTTGAGTAATGAGAGATCGCGGCAATTTCTCCGCGAGTCTTTTTCACTTTTGTGACGGACGGAAACTCATAGCGATTTAACGAAGGATACCAATCGCCTATGCATTCAACTGCGATCGATGAACTAGATGTCGGACGAGAGTGGAAGTATTCGCGTGCATTCCTTCGTGAAACACCAGTCGGACTAATTCCACGTATTTGATAATTAGAAACTAGAGCATACGAGTGCTACATTTGTTTATATATTATACTGTAAATGATCATTTGATTTTAATTTACGAAATTTAATTTTTTTACGAGAAGTTTTGACAAAATGTATAAGTAACTATAATCATTACAGCATGTGTTTGATTTATTGTTATTGAAAGGCGTGACACTTAGTCTAGTTATTCATTATTATTATTGCATTACATCACTATTGAACTTAAATTGAAAGTATTACTTCTATAGCGCGGATTTCTGGAATAGCATGTGTCATCTTGTTGAGACGAAGTGTCGCCGCCTCATACGGTACAAACGTCGTCGTCGTCACCCTTTGATGGACTGTTTCTTCTGATCGTTCTGGCCGTACAAGGTCCGAAAGGGTTCGAGTTAAATCGAGAAAGAGATATACGCACAGACAATCACATACCTGGCCTTGCACGGCGACAACAGCTTTTTAGACTCAGAAATCACTTCTCAGCTTTAATTGGTGAATCGCAAATTTCAAAGGATTTTTCAAATATTTAACACGAATAGCTCTGTAGCTTGTCAAATGTTATTCAAAATAATTTCTGCATTATAAATAAAATTAATTTTCAATTTTAAAGCGTTAATTAAAAAATTATCTATCCATATTTCATTACTTCATATTTTCGTCTTCAAAGTATTTTCTTATCAGAGTATTCTAGTTTCTCGTTTTGCAACGTCATTCGATCGTTTGTTCAAAAGCAGAAAGTGTTAAAAAAAATTCAATAGACGGACATCAACAAAGCACTTGGCGGCTGAAAAACCGATACAATCCTATTGAAACTGACATATTTCGATTGTCTTTTTCCGTAAGACTCTCGCAGCCCATGACATCCGGCCGACAGTGACGAATGTCGAGTAATGGACCGACCCCTCTCGATACTTGCGGGAGTACTTGCGAATATTTCTGCCTATGAGATAAAATTTTTAAACAACGAGCGCGCAACCTGCACGTCAATCTCGCAGGTCTCATTTTTCACACTTCCTATAAATCGGATTTACGATTATTTCATTCCTAGAGATAGTCACAGCTATTGTACAAGCACGAACACTACGGGGGCGATCGGAGTCCGCGATCATTCGCGACTGATAGGACGTGCGCGTTCTACGTACGTAACTGCTGCCCCGCTCTAGCAATCAAGATCGTTTGTTTCGTGTACGGAATTTCAGCGTTTTACATGGCAAAACATGTAATTTGCCCTCCCTTTCCCGTCCTGTTTACAGTCACGCGGTTACCTTAACATCCGCTTCGCCTCTATACGAGATACGGCCTGGCGTTGTTTATGTTGCCTCGCTTTAGGTCAAAAGATTAGAGTTTCTCTTGGAGCATAAAGAGCGGGATTCCCCCTGACCTCCTGTCGTCACACCTGCGTTCCTCCCGGAAGCGGACAGGTGGGATGCAAATTATTCAGTTAACGTCTGAACCTCGGGGCGCGAAGCAGTCGTTCGCGAATCACTGTACGCCGCACTTTACAGCGGCCGCTTGGCTCGCCAAGGGGGAAGGAAAGAAAGACAGAGGAGGGCAATGCTCTTCAAAGCGGTGACCAGATAGCGTTGACACCTTGATTGGCAGCGCAGAGTGCGTATCTCGTCGTGTCACCGTATACAGAGAACTAATTCCACGGTGACTGTCGTCGTCGTCGTCGTCGTCGTGTTTGTTCCATGCTCGCGCGAATAATAACGATAATTAGTCGTGGCCTAGAAGATTTGAGTGCGTTGCGCCTAGTGCGTTACGCTCGCGGAGAAAGTGGTGTGGAGGATGCACGAGGAAGGCGTCGACGGTCGCGCGTCGCCCCGGTGTAAACGACGATCCGCGCGCGGCGTCTCATTTCGCCGAGCGCGATTCTACGAGCGCGTTGCATAAATCAGCGCGTCGAGCGATTTAATCGCCGTTAATTAAATTACAACGTATACACAACGGGCAACGCGAGGATCCCGCGTTACCGTTACTTGGATCACTGGATATCTGTAATTGGTAATTGGCCATTTAAATCCGTCGAACACCACGGGGGGAGTTCGAACGCGACTCGAGATGCACGTTAATTTGTTGCGCGATATTCATTAACCGAGTTCTCTCCCGCGTTATTAATTGCTCGCAAGCTAAAGCAGCCCGTTAACGCTTCACGGCGTATCGTGGGTAAATTTCTTGCCCTTCGCGCCGACGACGTGGAGACAAAGGCCCGCCCCCTTTCTTATTCGCGAACGGACAAAGGGCCGTGAGACGGACCACGGTCCTCGCCCGTCTCACGGACGTTTCTTTCGAAACGTGTCCGACAAAGCGCAGCGCGACGTCCTCGCATTCCGTAACGTGCACTTCCTCCGCGGATTTCAATCTTCCCGCGCGCGTGCGCCACAAACGCGGGCGCGAAAAGCGCCGCTGTTTATCTCCCTTACTGTAAACTGTTATGTAGCACGGGATAGACGGGACCGGAACGCGACCCGTGCCTCTTTGAGTGCCACATCAGTTACGAATATTTATTCGGGCGTATCGTGAAGAGGCAAGCGAGTTAAGAGCTCCGCAGCAGCTCCAGGGGACGTGCATACCCGACGAAGGCGCGGATTATCGATGACCTACTATGCACCTCGTGTACGAACCGTGTCAGAAAGCGTTGCTAACGATATACGGTATCTCCATCCTCAAATTTTCTTTGCAGTCAACGACGAGATTCGCTCGCTCGCTCGCTCGCTCGCTCCTCCGTTGACTGCGTCTCGGGCACGACCTGAAATCTAGGCGTTAAAAAGGCGCGAAAAGAGAACGAAATCCCCCGCGCCTTTCCCCGAGTAGACGGCTGACAGCAGACGCAGACGGCTAACAGTATCCGGCCTCCACCTCGTGTGAATTATATGCGAGCAGGGCGAGCGCAGCGATTCACCTCCGCGACGCGCAGGTGGGTGTACGTACACGGTGCGAGCGATTCCTGCGCGAGCGTTCACTTGCCGATCGCGCGTATTCACGTGCGTGCGTTTGCACGTGTGTGTGTGTGTGTGTGTGTGTGTGTGTAATACGCGCGAGAGTACCAGCACGGTTCGCCGCGTGACAGCCGTTGACAACGGACGACGGGGTGGCGGCCTAACGGCACTCAGGTCTCGCGAACGTTCATCTTACTCAAGAAACACTTTGGACGCGATCTCCTCCGTGGCGTGTGTAGGCGGGTTCAATTACCGTGGTCACCCGTTTGAACTCTCGGTCCCCCGGACTTCGATCGCGGACTCGCGATAACTCGAGTTAACACGCGAGACCGGCACGGTATGGCGCGCCGCGTCGCGTTCCGCTGTTTTCGCGCGGGATGCAAATGCGAACCGCCTCCTTATTTATTCGCGACATTGTGCCAGACGCCGCGCATGCAATCGGGTGGACCGTCATTTGTGCGAGCGCTCGTTCCACGGCCTTTTTTCCACGGCGCATTTCTGCGATTGTAAACCGCTCGAACGGCTCGTGCTTTATAGAGGCTGATAACCCGAAACGAAAGAAACGCGCCGCGTGTCGTAATTGATTGCGCGTTCGCTATGCACCAACATAATGACACTTACAGGGAGGAGGACGAGGATGTACGCATCTTTTTTTTTTCGTTTTCCCCTTTCTTTTTCTTTCTTTTTTCGTCGCGCACACAAGGAACATCCCGCGAAACGGCCCGAGGTTAACGACCTGGACGGAGAGGGAGAGAGACAGGAAGGAAGGCCACCGGCGAAAAAGTGCCTCGATTCCGCGTACGAACCTGCACTTGTTGCGCACGATTATGCATGCATTAGGCGCATTCCGACTGGAAACCCGGCTTCAGATTGCAATCGGGTAAAGACGAATCGCCTCCGTACGAACGTGAGCTTGCGATGCTAAGGATATCGAATGACGAATATGTATATCTTACCCTCCTTTTTGTTTTCCTGCCGCGATGAGAGCAAAATTCAATGAACCTTTCGAGGATAATGAGACCTGGACATCAAGATCACGACGTTACAGTTTCTTTCTCTACCGAATGCAGAATGCAGGCCAGCGTGACTCCCGTCGTCGTCGCACTGTCCACGCCAATGGCATTGCGACGACGAAAGAAACTTGGCTGCACGTAAAACAATTTTTTTAATTAATATTCTAATACATTAATACTGAGTACAATCTTACGTTACAAAGAGTTTCCTCGTTGGGGGAGACAATGCGGCATCGAACGTTTTCAGTAAACTGATTTAGCACCCACACTTGGAGTGTCTACGCCAATGGCGGTCAAGTCGAACGAGGGCCGAGGAAGGACCGGTTCTCTCTCCGGTCGTGCGAGGTCCCTTCTACTACCCATCGGACCCCGATCCGCGGGGCCTCACGTGGCCCCCTGGGCCCCACGCTGCACCGACTCGTTCGCTCGATCCTCTCGGGCAAGCAAACTAACTTCGCGATCTCGAGAGGTTTGCTGCGAATAGGCACCACGAGATGCTCATTACCGCGCAGCTCGTGAGATGCCCGCTAAATTGGTCATGCGAAAAACACTCGTATGTCCTTGAGACATTGCAATGTAGGACTCGCTTTAATTTGGTACCGAGAAAGAAATATTTTTTCTCGGAGAAAAATGAAATGCGCGAATAAATCCACAGTAGCGGTAAAAAAAAAGATTGATTATCTCAATTCTTTTCTTTTCGAAACTAACAGTTCGGAATATATATTTACGTAGCTTTGCCAGAGATAAGGCCCCCGCACACACTTTTGCATAACGCATAACATAAAGGCATAAGAAATTCGATTGGTTGAATTTCTTATGCACTTCGCTTATGGACCAATCAATTTGCTTATGTGCATACGTTATGCGTTATGCAAAGGTATATGCGGGGGCCTATAGACTCAAAATTTAAGTCCCGATAACTTTATTTTATGTAAGAATTGAAAAAAGACACTTTTTCACGTGAACTTATTAGACAAAAAACGCTTGAACATTATAAAATGAAAAGGAAGAAAAAGTAAACAATCGGGTCTGTCGCAAATGCGATTTTCGCGGTACTTGCTTATGGTAACACGACGATAAGACGGCGAAGTCGAGGTCGCACTAGTTCTGTATCTAATTATATACCGTTTGTTTACGCAATTAGCTAATTGCGTCGACCGGCAACCGTGATGCACCGTTAAAATATCAAGTGTAAAGATATTCCGTCGCGCGGTGATCAGGACGGCGAGAGCAGCGTGTCGCCGGTAAAAGAGCATCGGCAATTGATGCCCGATACGCGATAAGGTCTCTCCCCTGCCGATCGTCTCCCGCGAGATAGTTTATAAATGATTCGTCGCGATCGCCGACGTATCGCGTAATTCACTCCTCCGGATAGAGCGTGCCGGCGGCGACTCGCCTTGCGATCAGGGTGAATCGGCTTTCTTTGATTGCCCCCGTTCGCCATATAGAAGCGCGCCCGCTCTCCGTAGGAGGTACCCTTCCGTACCTTTTTTTTCCTTCTTCCCGAGCCATTCGACTTGTGACGCGATGGAGCATGCAAGTGGTTCGATAACTCCCAACCATAGTTACGCAGCGGGACGATACCGATCAGTCGATACGTCATCCCCGATAACTCGCTCTTTCTTTCGGTGTCTTTCTCTTCCTCTCGATAAGGAAGTGAAGACTCCCCGAGGGTGGAGAGAGAGAGAGAGAGAGAGATCGTCCTTCCAATTAATAAATTCACCTCGCGTCTGCGTATCCCTTCCGTCCCTTCCCCGCGCGCGTTTGTCCGCGCGTGTCTCTTCTTCGTGCCGGACGCGGCGTAATTTAAGCCGCGACGCGCAGCGGGGGGCGACGACGCGGCGTAATAGCGCGAGACCTCACTCTAGACGCGCGTATGGTTGCGTGACTACGCGTTTTCTCAAGTCGTCCGGAAGTCCCACGGCGCGGCGGAGCCGATCGATTTCTCGAGCGCACGCTGCGTGTTGTTGCGTGTCGATTAATAAGCCCCCGAAATGTTAACGCGCGCCCCCGATGCAAGTCTGACGTTTCTTCTCGATTCGTATGCACCGGTAACAGCGAGTTCCCGCCAGAGTGCGGGACGGCGGTTGCACACCCTCGTGGCGATACTCTTTTTAGGTATAGCTATTAACCGCCCGGCCGGAAAGCGGATGCCGACAAGGTCGAGCTCGCCGTGCTCCCAGGAAGACTTCTTTCCGCGTTAATTAATCAATTCCCCTCGTTTCTCGATTATATGCCGGGAGCGTTGCCAATGGCGTAACTCGGCCTATACGCTCGACGCATGCCCGGGGCATAATGATATTATTCCTGCCACGATTTACCGCCCGATGCAGATAACTGACGACCAAGAGCGGGTATTATGCACGTTCCTCCTGAAGAAGAGGCAAATCGATTTGCCCGCTCGTTAATAAGCGTTCTGTCTCTTCGCACGATTTATCAGAAAAATCCCCTACCGTAACATTACACGCGCATTATTTTGGATAAGAGAATATGTATGTGCATATATTCGCTCTTCGCGGCATCTTAATAAATAGCAGCAGATTCACCACTTTTTTCCCCCTTTTCATTCCGCATAAAATTAAGATCTATTACCGAGTCATAGAACGAAAACTGGAAAAAAAAAAAGATAAAGCAAAACGATTAAGCACTTAATGTTACTTTTAACCAACCAATGTGTTGATGAAGTCGGCAATTACGGTGACGCACCGGGCAAATAATGATGAAGATATATCCGGTTTAACAGCGCCCTTTTAACAGCAATCTTTTTACGGTAGTTGCACAAAAGTATACATGAGTTGCGTCCTAGAATTCCCGACACGCGTACGCGTGTGCGTGCGACGACTTATCGTGTATTTATCCGCGTTCAATATTTCCGACGCTGCCGCAGCCGCCGCCGTGCGCGGAACCGATTCCCCGCCTCGATAATCGTTCGATTCTTTTCGTGTTTATCGGTACAAGAGCAGCAGGAAGAAGTCCGCGCGTGGTTGTGTGAGCCCCGGCTCCAGGGGCCGTTACTCCAGGAAATCGCATGCGGTACTACGCATTTGCAACGCGCGCGAACGTTACGTATATACTGCGTAGCGGCGCGCGAGTCTCTCGTGTAGCGTGTTTGCGCCGATTCTTTCCGGCGCGCGCGCGCGCGCGCAAGGGAGCAGATAAGGCGAGCGCGCGATGCTAACCGTGGGAGGAACGAACGGGCCCTCGCGAGATTCTTCCCGCTTGAGAGCCTTTCCACGTTTCCGCGAGCGACAAGCCGCTCGTTTTCGACCGAGTCGCAACGCGACCCGACCTCTTCCGGACGCGTCGCGTCGCCCCTCGCCGGTAGTCAACTTGCGAAAGCCCGGATTACTTAATCCTTTGGCTGCACAAAAGGTCCCTTTAGCTATGCAAACTCGCAAATGTCTAGTGGCCATGTCTCAGACGTGACACGTTTTGCTGTGTTAATTGTACATACAAGGAAAAGTTCTTCTTTGGATGATTCTGCGCTCTATATTGAGAAAAATATTTCGATTGCAACAACAAGAAGTACATACACTGAAAAATAATATTGCAACTTCAACAAAAATTGTATGTGTGTAAAAATTACATGGGTCGGATAAGTGATTAGCAACATGTATATGTTTATGTATTGCACTTAAGAGAATGCCCGTCAAACGATTGGAATTATTAATGTAGAATCATTCGTGCACATCATTAACAAGATTTTGTATGTATTTCTTTTATGCAGATAATTTAAATTTGGAAATACTTTTCCAGAATTAAAGTACACGTATTAATATTAGTCTATGAATTGGATTTTATATCGAGAATTTAAAAAATGTTCAGATTGCTGTTCTTTTATCATCCTGTATCTAGATTTACAAAAGTTAAACTAATCTTTAACTTAATCTTTTTTTTGTTTTTAATCTTAGTTTGCACAATATTGCTCGTATATTTTATTCCTAAAGAAATACAATTTTATTTTGTATACATATATCGTAGATTTTGTATATTAGTCAAATATTGTCAACATGTGACAGTTCTACATATTAAAAATAATTTTCTTTGTTTTTTATATGAATTTGATCGCTTTTCTCTAGATTTTTGTGCGTACTTTAATTCTGTAAAAACTTTTGCAATTCTATAAAGTCAATTAAAACATTAGTTTATTTAAAAAATGTCAATAAAACAAACTTTAGGATCACTTTACTCAATCTAATTGACAGCAGAAAAATTTAAAAATTCTATACGTGACAACCAAAATTCTAGCAAATACAAAAATTAGCGATATATTTTGTAACTTTGTTGTAACATTGAGAATTTGTCTACAAAAAAAATTTTTTAGACAAAATACATTCTGATCATATCAATTAGAATTTTAGTTATCATATTTTAATATACATGTACGTTTATAACTAAAATTTTTAATAGATACAACTATTAATATTTGATTTGTACCTTTTTGGTTAAATTTATCAAATTTCCAATTTATGTGTGCAATGTAAAAGATTTTTTTCTTTTGTACGAATAATAACATTTGCTTATATTAAGCAATACAATTTGTTCGCATTATTTGATATTATTTTATTCTTCTCTGCATATTAGAAATACTGTTGCGTTATGTTATCATTCGCGTATACTTATGCGATCCCATGAAATTCATATGCGATGAGTGTAACCATGTAACGCCTGCGCACCGCAAGCGTTAACGCGCGTGGAGCCGCATAAAATACTGCGGATGCAGAGGTGACTCACGCGGAATGGAACGTGAACGATAAGGTAAAGAGTGCGCGGGATCGCTCAATGCACCAGTATTTAAATAGTCTTCTTTTCTACTTTACGATAATGCGCCTCGCATCTGCACGGGCACGAGCGCGTATTTCACCTCGCTTTTTAACATACAGTGGCCGGAAGCCGTAGATCAGTGTCTCCTCTATGAGCTACTCTCTGTACGTAACTGTAACAGAGAGAACCAAAAGAACCGCCGCAACCTATCCGATGTCGTAATGAAATTTACTTACAGATACCGTGGAATCGGTGGCGTGTCGAATCGAGCACTCTCCAGTGCCCCCTTTCGCGTCACTCGTTAGATATAATTACGGCGCGATTCCGCTCCATTAGCATAGAAGTTGCGCCATTTGCGTCTGACGAAAGCCTACATGATGCGCGCGCCGCAGAAAACGCCGGGCTTGTACGCTTCGCGATCGCACGAATCGAGTCCTTCGAAGTTATTGATTCCACATCCACGGAGCAGGGTCAATGATCTCGCCATTCGAGCCGGCGGGATAGCGATTACCGGCGGCGTGATTCGAGAAACGAATTAGAGAAATACAATGGATTATCTTGGTATCGATCGATCCAACGAGTCGAACGCGTCTGACGTTCCTTTTTCTTCTTTCGGGCGCCGGAGATATACAATCCTGCCGGTCCCCTGAAATATCTATTGAGATCTCGAGGGAGGGGGGGGGGGGGATGGAAAGGAGGGAAAAGGCAGCAGAGAGAAAGAGAGAGAAAAGAGTGGAGAAATATGTAGATAGATTATCTCTAGTCCAACAAATGGAAGTGCGAGTCAAGAGTCATGATAGCGCACCTGCGCCGGGGCCTACTACGTTGTGTATTACTTGTCGATTACTCACGATAATTACTACCGTAATCGGGAAGAATAAATTGCGCGTTTACGGCACGTCGTTCTTTTACCCAGCCTTTGCTTTTTCGCCGATCGCCCCCGCGCGCGCGCGCGCGCGCCTTTTGATCCCCCGCTACAGAAGTAACGGCGCAACTGCGGTGGAATTCAAACGGACGCAAAAATCGCACGGAGACTGAATCACGATCGACACCGATCGCATTTCACATGGCGAATCCGGGCACCCGGCGTTTTATACGGTTTCGCAAAACAGATTGATAAGATCGAGGACCCTGTCGAACTCCGAGAATCGTCTCTAGTGTCACGATCTTTACCGATATTTACGATCGCAAGGTGCAAGTGTATTTCACTGCATTGTTCACTACGGCGATGGCTTCTGGTAGCCTAACGGTCGCACGCTTTAACGGGCTTGCATAATTACAGGCGGGTGATTGATTGATTGTCGACGTCAATGTTTGATATTAATTGCTTCGATCGAGACTGCAAGGAACGGTTGCGTGAAAGTACACGTTAATCAGGCGGCGTAATACGGGCTTAATGTTTCGCGCGTAACGTCCATATCGTGATGTCGAGTTATGGCCCAGACTTTCAAAAAGGAACATGAACTCTCGACCGCGTCGTGGGCTAAAACGGCGGAAATTACGAGCCCCTTCGCTCGGATACGAGTGCGTGATCCGCCGTATTTCACCAATTTATCTTTTTCTCATGCCTCGCCTTTCTACTCCGTGCTTTTTTTCCTTTTCGGATGAATGCCTTTTACACGCGGGTGGATATTTTTAGCGATTGTATCATATGGGTCTCAAAGGAAGAGTGTTACTCAATTTTGCAATTATGGATTATCAATCAATGACTACGACGATAAACTTTTTATTGTCGGATGCAATGATTGACGTCGATGCTTGATAATAATGTCATGACGATTTTCAAAAATAAATAATAAACCTGATGCAAATTCTTGCTAGTGATGCATTTCCATCTAAAGTACACGCTTTTAATTTATAACAGAAAATTTACTCCCAAACATCTTATGTGTCTGAACAATTAGTTTCGTGTATATAAGATTATTTTGTTTATATTTTTCCAACACAATTTTTACAATATCTTTTACATACATTTTCAGATATAAGAAGTAAATAAAGACTGATAAAGATAAAAATATAATAGAATCGGGAATTGCTTTATTGCAATTTTATTCAAATATATGCACTTTTCTATTTTTTATTCGTTTTGTTAACAAGCCGTCAACAGTGAAAAATTTTTTCAGTTTGCTTTTACTAGTTTATCATTGACAAGTATTTCTTTTTAATCGAGTTTTTTCTAGAAAATCATAATATTTGATGAATTTGTGGAATAAAATAAGTTTCCAATATCCCAGTCTCCAGACACGTCAATTTCGTGACTTTATAAAATGATGATTTCTGAAATTTTCTAGCAAATTGCAAAGACACAAAATGAAGAGAGAGACTAGTAAGAAAGTCATGAGCGAAGTTTCTCACGGACGCAGGCTCTCATTATGTCGCCGGGATGCGGACTTTTCCCAAAGTTTTTCCAACGCGGTCGATAGCCTCATTCAAAATAATTTTATCTCCTGTTCACAGTGTGTTGTATAGAAAAAAAAAGCGAAAGCGGTTTCCTTCCTCGACTTTCGGTCCATCGAACCTTGCATGTGGATCAACTATTGTCGACTGACTCCTGTTGTGAATGCGCGATAGGTTAACGCATTCGGTTATGCTAATTCAAATCGACTGTCGAGATGATTGCTGCGAAAGGGGGAATTGGATTCGCCTCATTACCATAAAATGACGATGTGACGGATGGGAAAATTGATTGGCGCAGACATGTCGAAGCGCGTGTCAGGCCCACCGCCGCGCCGGTTGTTTTCCTTCCTACCTCCTCGAATGAATAATGTTTCTTCGATTATTATGTTAGTTTTGTTAGGGCAGGTAGTATACGACCGACAATACCCTGTAGCAGTATTGGATTAATTGGACGCGAACGAAAAGCGTAATCGATTACCGTGCGATTATATCGTGCGCTATCACCGTCTGATATCCGGGATCTCCGTGGTACGATTGACATTGAACAAACATTAAATTCACGTAATAAATATCAGCATCTATATCAACCGTTGTAAACCGGTGGAATATATCATCCTCCGTTAGAATCATAATACGTCAACGTCAATTGTCGACGTTATTAATATCGATAGCCATCAGCGGATAGAATGTTACATATATTTTCGTGCCTGTGCGAACGCGTTTGAGCGGATACAGGTTTTGATATCTGTATCGGCGGCAACACACTTGGGACGAGGCTTGCTATGCGAAAGTTCTGATACATCAAGACTCGCGGGGATAATTTCCTCGTAAATCCGCCGTTACCCGGAGGGCATTCCCGTGGCATTCCTCAAAGCGCTCGGATAAGCCATATCTCACGCAGCTGGATCTGTCCTCCGCTGCCATATAGATTGTGAATTAGTAGCGAGGATTCTTTCACCGTGGCCTCATCCGCGGCCAATCGACTACCTACTCATCTACCTCAAGAACACGAGGCAGGACATCGTCCGGGTATTCACTGGCGCGAGCAGCCTGATACATGACACGCGATGCAACACCGTACTTGGATGCCGCGGCATCGAATAGAAGATATACGACACGCGCGGAACGTTGTACGAATAACGATTTACACCGCGGTGCTAAACGAGGCTGCGACGTAACGATCAATTTCGTACATCCTCCGCTTAATACTCACGGCCGCAAATCAGACGCTCCTCAAGGGGTATCTATATATTCGACATACTTTCAAGCTGGCAAAAATAAATTATGGCTCTATAGACACAGACTGGTAATTAAGCAGCGCATAAAGTATTAGAGCATTTATCATGCGACCGGAGAGGGGAGAATATAGGAAGAAGAGAGATTTGCCAGTACCGAGAAAAGCACTCGTGAGCGCCAGCCATGGGATGAGAAGCGGATTTCTCATCTCACACGTCCTACGCCAGTGAGGCTGCACCACTTCTGAAGGCGTGCGAGAGAGAAAGAGAGAGAGAGAGAGAGAGAGAGACAGACTCGTACGGTCCGCATTTTCAGCACGACACGTCGCGTCGGTACCGGCGATGACTACCGTTGGAAGCGGTGAGACAGCAGGGGAGACGGCGACGTGTGGCGAGGTGCCCACGCGCCGAGCTCGAGACGCGAATCCGCCGCCAACGCGATGTTCCGTAAGAGCCGGATCGCAATTCTGCGGAGCAAAGAATCACGGTCGGCTCCAGATTTCCACCGCGAGCGGTGCCCACGAGAGTCGCCGGCGAGAGATGCGCTTCTGTTGTCCCGCCCTGGTTCACACCTTCCACGTAGCGCGTCCTACCTTCTCTTGTTCCCTTGCCCTCCTGTCTACCTTCCTTCGTCTACATCCTCCGGCTTTTCACCTTCCACACAGCCCGGCCTCGCGCGCTCGTTCGCCCGCTCGCGTGCGCTCGCAGGCCGCCAGCCTCGCATTGAATTTACCGCTTCGAGCTCTGCCTCGAGAAAACCAGACGGTTCGGCGATAAGCCGCGCACAGTGTCGTATGTCTCCTCCGCATTCTATATGCGAGATTTTTCTGCATTCCCTATCGATTTCTTTTTATTTCCCCCGGACCAGATATCAGGAACGCGATTTCGTTGACCTTCATTGTCCCCCCGAGCGGCTGTTGGCCACAGCTCCCGTTATTGGCATCTCGGTACCTTCTTGTATCAGTTTCTTACCGAAAATTCTCTGCACCTTGAATCAGGATCTTAAAGTCCAGAGAGAGGAACTTTTGAATTAGACTTCTTAGGTCCTAACAAAATAAAACTGTATCTATCAACTGCATCTATTTAGCTTTACAATCGATGTTCATAATACTGACTATCGTAAGAGTCCGACAATATATTAAAGAAAAAAATACATGTATGCACGATATACACATTCAAACGCGTTCACAAGTAAGAAAAATAAGAAGCAGAATCGCAGTGCCTATATCTTTTGTTAATTAATGATTCATGACGAAATTGCATGGCAGCACGTCAGAACACATCGTGGCAAATTTACATCTGTGAATCACATTGGATGAGGTCCAACTCGATTTCTAAGAGCCTTCCTCGTACGGTAGATCGTTCTGCGGAATTACGTGCATTCGGGTACCCAGTCAACGAACTCAACGTACATTAATTACGTTATGCAACACTTTCGTCCCACTGCAAATTCGCTCGTGTACTTCTCTTTCCATTCTTAGCTGAAAAGTAAAAGACCGCAGTTTATTCCTTTGATTTTTGTTGGCCATTTCAATTTTTCTCATCGAGACCGTATGAGTATGACGGTCAGCAAAGCGAAACATGATAATATAACATAATTTCACTCGTATGCGCACACTCGTCGGTATGGAAACAACAAATAATACCCTTTGTGGCGTATGGCCATTAAGTTTTACTGAGCATAAAAATATACGTATTACGAGTTAAGTAACAAGATATCCAGTATATGTATCTACTCACTAGTAACACGATAACTGGCTGATAGAGCACGACCATTTATGTTGAGGAAATCAAGCACGTTTAGAATAAAAAGTTATCAATTTGTAATTCCAAATTCATTAATATTCTAGATAAAATTATTTCGCCAGTAAATTAATTTATTGCTAGAAGTTAATTTAATTCATGAATAAATTGGATGGTACGCTAATGTACATGCTCCAAATACGAGACGACGTGCATGATAAAAATTACAGATGAAAATTGTTTTAACCTTCTAACTTGCATTTGTATTGTCATTGAATTACATCTCGCAGATTCCGAGATGCGTTCCCACCGTACGAGCGTGGACCTTCGCTAATCTTAAAGAGCACATTACGATCGCCTCGCTGGTAATTGTCGCGCGTGAGACTGTTGCTCTCGTCGCACATGTCGGGCAGGAAATTAGAGGGAACACCGAGGTGACAATCTTTCCTCCTCCGTAAACGGCAGTCTTTAACTCGCGCGCTCGCGCGGGAAATGAATTCCAGCGAATTTATCACGGCGAAAACTCGACGTCGCGATGATACCGTCGGACGTACGGCAATTTACGAGGCGTGATTTAGGGGCACGCGGTCCGTAACGCTTTAATACGCGCGAGAGTTGCGCCCGCCTCTATCCGACTTCTATACGCGCGCATAACGTGAGAGCGCACGGCGCGCTGGCATGCGCCTTGTGCCATCGTCTCCGTTCCTCTCTCTCTGTTCCTCCTCCGTTACGTTTGCCTCTACGAACCCGCGCGATGCGCGCGCGAATGCGCCTCACGACCGCGGAAAACAGGCGCGTATAACGCGTAAGCGCGTTCAGTGAATGAACGCACGTGAACGAGCGTCGATGCGTGGGGGGACTCGAAAGAATTGGAGGATCAAAGTACATCAGGGCTGTTGCCTTTGGCAGCTTCGAGGTATTCGAAGCTTTAAAAGAATTTGAAGCTGCAAAGTTAACATCGAAGCTTTGAATATTCAAAGTTGTCAAACGTAAGAACCCTAAGGTAAATCGAAGACGAGAGTCTCCACAAGTTCGTGAGGAGATCCTCGCAATTTATCCGCCGTCATTTTTGTCTACGCTCCCCTCTCGGTCTACCCCTTTTTTTTTCTCTCTCGCAAGCATTTGCGGAATCACCAAAATCGGCGAGTCGTTCCTTCGCCACATTGTTGCAATTTGCAGTAATGATCACTCACGCGGCGTATTCCCGTTGGCAGTCGATGTCGGAAATTATACGCTGCTGCGGTGTTGCGTGCACGAAAAGAATAATGCGGCAGTCGCGCATCAGTAGCAACCGATAACTCGTACGAGATGCAAAGAAAAAGGTTAGTCGACGTAGGCGTGCATGGTTAATGGATGCGGTGTTCCTTGCTCCGAGAGGCGGTAATTGAATCGGCGGCTTCCTATCGCGGAAGTCTCTATCGCGAGACATTTGTCATGAGATCCAGTATATCGGAACGTGGCACACTAGCCTACAATTCATGCGAGAGGACGAATTCTCCCGCTCGAGCTCTCCGATTTGAGAAATTGTTGCAATAATGCGGTATTCATCGTGTGTCATTATCGTGTCGACTGCGTTCAAGGGGCGCCTTAAAAATCATCCGACTCCGATGCGGTTTTGTCCCGTCTTGTTATGCAAAAAGGCGCGACGCTGCGACACGCCCACCGTAACAAACCCAATTTAACGCACGCCACACGGCTAATTTTCAATTCCTAATATGCGGCTATTGATAGTTTCGCGTTTAACTGATTGGTGGCAAAATTGATTTCGCTAATCAGACTGTTACGTATGCATTAGGCGGTTTCGCCGGTTATTCCGAGATTACGGATCGAGTTGCAGGATTACGCGCAAGAATTTATAACCGTTTACGATTCGCCATGCCTGATTGTAGGTACGGTTGCTGCAGCATAGTTAATAAATCCACTGCTTGCGCGCTATTGTATTCAGAGCGATCGTAATTTCGCCGGCCGCTTATTAGCAACTACCTGCCAGATATTTAAAGAAACGATTATTCATCATATATACCGTGCAGTACTTTCGCTTCGTTACGAAACCGCTCGAGTATTTTAAGACCCGCCTTAGTGCGGGTGGTGTGCGGGCGATCTGGCATTCGTGGTGCGCGCCCCGTGGTACGCGTTTGCGTGTCGTTGAGGCTTCTTGCAATTAGGAGTCATCATTGGGCGAAGTCGGAAATTTCGTAGGTCGCGTGGGCAAAAATCGCCAATGCCGGGGGCAGTCGATTCCAGGAGGTTTTCGCCGCACGTAAGATTGCAGAATTTTACCGTTTGGTAAAAATGGCGACCTCGGTCTTGTAAGACCTGTCTTCTTGCTCATCGCTCGCATCTTTTTTCCTTTGCTTCTTGTACTTCTCATGACGCAAAATACTACGGAAAAATGATGCGGAAACGCGAAGGTTTTGAGATAAAACGAAGCAAAGAGAATTCGAATTCTGATACATAATGTCGTCAGTGACGTCTTGAAAGTGAAGTTAATTCTATCGTAGGGAATATCAACACGTAAACTCATCTTTCGACTCCGAAAGCCTCTGACTTGATCAACAATTACTCGCTTGAGCAACTATATTTGATTTCGAACCGATGACACCGGCTTCATTAATTGCTCGCGAAAAAAATTCAGTTCTTCGATAATTAATATTGACTGTCCGTGTTTTTTTAAAGTTAATTTAAAAGCGCGATATTAAACTTCTTGTTTTTATAGAGTGTTATCGCAATCGTCCCGGGGAGAGACACTCGCAGGCTCATTTTACAATTTAAATGAGCCAAAGTGCTCTCCGCGCGTAATTTATGATTAATTCACGACGATTTAAATTAATCTGAGAACAGATAAAAACCTGCTCGGTGAAAAGTTAAACGAAACGTATATACTTGGCGATATCTTCCGCGTTAGAGATATGCAATCGTTTCTATTTTGCTTTTTGGCATCCGTGTTCCTCGTTAAAAGCTGTCATCATTCACGCGCTCCGGAGACCCCTGACTCGGAAATAGCGTTATCTATCAGTCTCATCAATCACGTTGTTGAGTGTGCCTCTATTAACGCGACTCATTACTCCTCCGTCGCCCGAGAGTTAACTACACGTACACGTGTCTCTAAACTCGTCCAGGTTAAATAACTTCGTAAGATACTTTCTTCGGATTTTATATTGTAACTGATACATATAGCCAACCCTACTACCTAATATCTCGCACCTATTAATATAATTTTTCCCGCGAACAAAGTGAAGATGAGTATGAGGCTGCATGTACATCTATGTTAATCGCGATCGTTTAGATTGTTATAGAAAACGACGATGTATCACGTGATGTCAAAAAATTCATGTTGAATGTTCAAAGTAAGGCTTAAAACCGGTACAATTTCCATAAAGTTCAATTAGCGGCCGAGAAATATATCTGCCGTACATATGCCTAATCACATTACATTTGCATTTTGTGCAAAGGTACAAACGTAATTTTTGTACGCGTTTTTGTAACTTAGACTCAAGGCTATAGCCAGATATTCTGAAAGCAATTCTGAAAATCAAAAAGGAAGAATCGTTGCGCGCCGCGTTATGATTTAGTATTAGAACGAAAGATTAAATCATTCGATTGATAAAATGTTCACGTAACATTTAATTTGCATGCATGCGCGATACCTCATAAATATGTGAAACGTTGCGCCCGATTCTGTTATATTTAAGCGTAATCGCTTAATCTGCTCTATTCGACCGTACTCTAATCACGAGATTTTATCTCAGGGGAACGTCGAAGCTCACGATTTTAATTTTCTGCTCACTTAGGTGTATCCCGGATGGCGGGGACGTCGGTTACACGATGACGGAGTTGCAACCGTCGCCGCCAGGATATCGCGTCCAGGATGAGGCCCCAGGCCCACCTTCCTGTCCCCCGGGGTCCTACAAATACGCGAGCCACGGCCACGGGAACGAGGCTGCCAATTTCAAGAGTGCCACGTCGTATTCTCAGGAAGGCTATGGCCTTAAGCAGAGTCCGCCTCGCTCGGTGGCTCCTAACGAATATTACCGTCGCAGAAACGACGGGCGGAGGTCCAACACGGAGAACGATCACGAGGGTGGCAACGGCGGCAAGAAGGCCGCCGCGGCTACCGGTTACAACGACGGTCACAAGAAGAATACTCCGGGCTATAAGAACGACTGCGGGTACGTGCTCGCGATTACGTGCTCACTTTTTTTCTCGGTGTTCGCTCACGCAACGTTCTTTCCTTATTCTTTCTCTGCTCTCTCTCTCTCTCTTTCTCTCTCTCTCTCTCTCCCTTCAATTTTAACTATATTTCAATATTTTTTATTTTATTTTTTCCCGTTTATTAATTTTTTAAAATTGCATTTTAATTGTCTTGTCTTACAGTCTTTTCTTTTTTTGTCTGTAGGTTCTTAGAGGGTATTTCCTAGAACAGTAATAAACGCGTATCAATCAATTAAGCAATCAATCTCTCTTTGTCTCAATCCTATCCGATGTGAATTATTATTCAAATTCGAGAACTGTAATAATAAGATTATCTGTAAGATAATAAGATGAGATTTCCGTCACATATTTATTCGACATAAATAATTAGTGTATACCAGAATGACGTGTCTTAGTTTTTCAACGCGAACGGTACATTGTCGAGAAAATAATAACTATGAAACGTAACATCGAGGAAATACCCCGATTACCGTACGCGTTACGTCAAAGAGCTGGTTGACAGTACCATAAACTATACAGTCCGCACATATCCTGGTAATAAAGTGGTTCAATGACACCGCGCGTAGAAGCACCGCGGTCGAGAGTGCCATATTACGAGTATGATTCATTGGGCGAGGCGTTAATAAACAGACGATTTTGCGTCCGTGCGTAATTGTTTCCACGTAGGGAGGACGTTGCGTCACGCGTTGCTATTTCTGTTCTCTCGCGGCTATCGCCAGAGTGCACCGGCCACTTTAACCGCGACGTTTCCATACCCGTCTGTCCCATTAGATACAGCGAGAACCTCGGATTCAACAGCTTCACGCTCCCTCTTAATGAGAGAGACGAAGCCTCGCCACCACCGACGCCGCCAGTTAGGGATGCCTCCAGCCTCAAGGGTGTGTGTTACGGTCCGGGACACGAGAAGTATCCTTCGTGGCCGAGCGCGCCCGAACGACACTCCGACGAGGATATCCACAGCTCGGGGCACAGCGGTTCTCATCGCTCCAAGTCCTGGACCGATCACACCAACTATCCGAAGGAGAAACCGGCCCAGTACACCAGACTACATACGAAGAGGCCCAATCCTACGTTCACGCAGCAGGTAACTTGCAAAGCCCTCTTCATTTTCCGCAAAACGGCCATTACGCCGTATAGCTTATACAACCGGAACGTAGATTGTGCATTTGCATAGCGACGTAATGACGTGATTTACTATTAATTGGATACATAAAAGATATCGTACGCACGTACGCGCGATTTCAATTTCTTTTTAGAGTCTTTGTAGACTCTACTATTAAACCCCATTTGCTATAGCACCATGAAGAGAATAAAGTTTACTAGAAGTAACCGCGATGATTAATTGGAACAGATAACATATGTGTAATACGGATGGATAAATAAAAATGTCTTATTATAGCTCTTAATGATTGAATTACATTTATAAGACATTTTTCAGTTTTGCCATTGACGCGATTTCTATTGATACGACTCGCACCAATCCTTCCTGCTATAACTCAGAATTCACCGTGTCAGCCGTTCTCGATTGTCTTGCCGGTTGCAAAATCGAATCTCGTTTACATGACACCAAAGTACCTCGGCGGTATAAACAAGTCACGAGGCAACGGAGCTTATCGGAACACTTTCCTCATGCTTTTAAACGAATTACAAAGTTTCACGTCGACACCATCTATGTGTTTAACAATTAAGGGGAACTTTATCCGGGCGAGCACGCCGTGTTAAGAATCGGGATCACCTCGGGGCAAGACCTTGGTGTCCATATTGTGCTGCGCCCTAAAACGGCATACGCAATTAATCTCCCACACCCGCACCCTCCTTTCTCTCGGTGACATAATCGCCGGCGTGCTACTGGCTTTCTCAGAAGTAGGCCGTGGTATTTTGATGGCCCGACCCGCATCATGCCGTAAATTTCGGTATGTACCAGCAGCTCCCGGTGTCAGGCAGGCAGAAGACGGTGGACTAAAAAAACAGAGAAGATGCTAAAGATAGTCCAAGCTCCTTTTTTTTTCGTTGACCGTGAAATTTTATTAGACAAGCGCAATTTCTATTTTAGAGCGGACGCAATTAACTCTTTGCTGTATTTTAAGATTGAGACACCTTTTACTATTTCTTTTTTTCTCGTTGAGGAGAACGCGAAAACGAATTACTTGTAAGATCGTGAATCGTGGAATACTTTGGCTGAAAGCTAATCGTTAAACGGATAAATGCTTTGCTAATGCATAAATATATTTAAACGCAAACTTTATATAAGATGTATTTTATTAATCGAGTATCGTCTCACTTTCAACCTTACTCACATTGTGAGTACTTCGAAATAGAAATTACTTTGCCACTTTCTGAGTACATTTGTGATTTTCTATTACACTGCAAAAATTGAATATTACAGCTGAAGACGGTAATGGAGCGTTGCGAGAAGATCCCAGCCGAGACTTACGAGTCACGCAACAGAAGTAGCGAAGAGGAGCCGAGATTGTGGCCGCGCGTGGATCGTGAAGGTAAAGCACTGGGAGACGCGGAATACGTGGTTCCATCGCCGCCGGAACGGGAACAGCAGTCTCAGACTTTGAGTCACGTTGATCTGGAGGCTTATGTAAGAAGCTACCAGGATCCTCAGGTGTCTCAGGTAAGCAGAATAATATCTTGAATATCTAAATAAATATCCCGAGAATGCAGCACGAAAAAAATATAGAATGTTTAACAGTTGCGGATATTATTCCTTTTTAGTACGAATAAATTTATGCTTTGAATTTATTCATTTTTAGGTGGACCTCTACCGCGAAACTACCTTAACGCAAGCGGGTCTTGAAGAATACACGAGAGTACAGCATTCGCAACAGGCCAGCTATGCGCAATCCGAGGGATATCACAGTTATGTGTCCAGTGTGGATTCAACGACGAACACACCGTTTCTCGACAGGTGAGATTGTCTTTACACATTGTTTGTTAACATCCAAACGCCACGATGTTTTTATAATGAGAGATTGCTCTTCTTATCAGATTGAGGCGGGACAGCGAGGCGGTAGCACAAAGACCCACGGCGTCTTGGGAAGATACCTCCCGAGAGGGTAGAGATAGCGTAGTGACTACGTCTAGCGGTAGCGCTTCTAGCAGTGAGACATTAAAATGGCACGGCTCGATGTCAGATGTCAGCGTATCGAGTGGTATGCCGCCTCGTCAAGCGATATCGGATCGATGGCATCATGGATCCATGTCAGATGTTAGCAGCGTAAACGGCGGAATTTTAAAACCGAGCAACGGCTGTCACGAGAAGTGGCAAAGCTCCATGAGCGACGTCAGTACGTCCGGAATAGGTCCGCCGTCAACGAAAGGAAGACACAGCCTCGACAAATGGCAGTCTTCGATGAACGATCGAAACAAGCAGAGTCAAAGTAGGCCCAGCCTGCCAGCGGTGATCGGCCACTGTACGACATCCGCGTCGATTAATGACATCTGTCAAACGTCGGCGATTCGAGACAGCAAATGGCAGGAATCCAATCTCGATGACGATCCGCTGAATGATAGGCCACAGGCGAATCAGTGGGACAACTCGAGCAGACTTGAGAACGACAAATACGCTCAATCTATGCCACAAAGCCCTACGCGCCAGCAAGTTGGAGCGGCGAGTCCGCAGAGTTCCGAAAATTGGAATCCTATACATGGATCGATGTCTGACGTGAGTCAAACTAATGGAATCCAGTGCAGCAAGCAACTGATCGCTCACAGTGCTAGGGTACAGACTCCTCAACGGCATCACTCGGAAAGCGTGCTGTATTTGGATCGCGAACGCAACAAACGAAAACTTTATCCAGTCAGTACGACCCAGCCGCAAGAATCCATGCAGTCTTCAAGGTACATTGATGAATATATTTTTCTACAATTATTATATTTCTTTGTAATAAATCTAACTGTAAATACATTATGTTTCAACATTTCTTTTTTTCCAGAATGATTGTAAATTCACCGCCACAACCGCAGCTTTCAGTAGCTGAACGTATCAATGAATTGGAAAAGCAGCAGCAACAGCAACAAATGCGTTACACTTATCTGGATCCTGATAAACGTCACAGAGTGTCCGATCCTACTCTGAAAGCGATTCAAAAGAAAGCACTGTGGTCCTTTTACGAAAGACATCATCAAGCGTCTTGGCGGTCAGAACCTCAGTTGACGCAAGGTCCTGCGCCAGCTCCTCGGAGTCCTCAGAGTCCTCAGAGTCCTCAAAGTCCACCGCCGCAGCCTCCCCCTCGACCGAGACCATCCTCATCCCGACGAGCCAGTTCGGCGTCAGATTACGCCAGTGGTGCGTGGAGAGAAAACGTTAGCAGAGCTCAGAATCAAGGAAACGGCGACTTGCCGAGCCCTAAGCATCAACACAGCAATAGTTGCAGTAGTCTCTCCACAGATTTACTGGGCCCCGTGATAGTTGGACCGGCCATATCAATAGACGACTGGGTGCCCGAGAGACCGCCTAAAAAGCCACACCTGAGAAACGTTTACAACGAACGCATACCCAGCCCCGATTTGCCACCACCGTCGCCGCCGACGGTCACGGAGAGCGAGGTCCACGATTGCGACGATCCATTGCCGCCCCCACCACCCGAGCTCAGCGACGATTTCACGGAGCGTAAATCTAACAACATTCACCACCAGACGGAGGAAACGGCAAAGATCAGTCGTGAAAGGTCATGCGAACGACACAAGTCGGAAAGACATTCCATGAAAAGATCGAAACACAGCGCCAAGAGAGATCACGATAAGTCTACCGGCAAATCCTCGCCAAATTCGACGAAAACAGGCGTGCAAGAACAGGAACAGCATCAATTCGTGAGATCCGGCGCAGCGTTAAAACACGTGGATTCTGAAATGGTACTGGAAAACGGAGTCTCGGCTGGCTTTGCCACGCATAGAATGGTAGTTACGGGGCGTTCCAGTTTGAGATATCCTTCTACTCAGAAGCTTATGGTAAACGGGAGGATAGCGCCGACGAGGAGAATATCCGAGGAGAGATCTTTCTCAACCAGACCTCCGGCGCAACTGCCTGATCTCATATCGCAAAGATACAGCGATTCCGGGAATCAGAGACCCGCGCCGCAAGTTCCGGTGGAGCCGAGAATCATTCGGCAGGAATCGATGCGAGTTGACGGGACGCGCGTCGACGCGTCCGGTTTGCTGCGAAACGATTCCAGCCAGAGATTAGAATCTTCAGGTCAGAGACCGCAGCCTCAAGTGCCTAAAAACGGGGACAAGAACGCTACTGCGAGTCCATCCTCGAGACCGAATTATCTGCCAGTGACAGAAGCCGCGAAGAGTCCGTCCAAATATCTGAAGGGAGGAAATCACAGTTTCTCTATCGGTAGCCCAGTGAAAACGGGATACGAAGCTAGTTCAAAGCTATTCCCCTCAGAGTCGAGCCCGCAGAAATATCACGAACCCCCAAAATATGTTCCTAATCATCATCAACGTTCTAACGATATAACGCAGAGGACTACGCACGGTTACTACGCATTGCCACCGAAGTACATTGATATACCTAAACAGAAACCTCAGCCACAATGTCCGGCGGAGAAATACGGCACGGATTCTCCTAGTTCACCTCCACCGCCTTTGGCACCACGGCAGAACACGTCCGGTAGGAAGTCCTTGCCGCCTCCACCGAGACCCGCACCTCCGCACTCTCACCAAGGGTAAGTATGATTGCATAATAATCTTTCTACATTCGCTCAACATTGTTCTCATTATTTATAATTATATGTCAAATTTATAATTATTGGTAATTGTCACGGTTAGGTAAACAGTTACAAGCGATGATTATGGATAACGGTAAACGAAACTTCTCGTTATTTTAATTCTTCGAGTTACCATTAATGGTAACAATCGCCATTAAAGTTTATTTTTACTGTCAGGACTTGTTAATCTTTGGAGACACGAGCCCATGATTTTTTTCCTGTCTCGTTTACATTCTGTGATTATCAATTATTAAAGGTCTTGAGCGGGTTAAAGCTTTTGTTGCTGAAATGGCATCGCGTAATTTAAGATACGGGCACACGCGATCCCGTAATTGCAAAGTAATTGAATAGTAAATAGCTGCCTCCGTTGCCAGATACAGTACCATCATTATAACCCATGTGCCTGCGACGTCCCGCCGTACGTCGCGCTTATCCCACGATCGATCAATTGAATTAGAGGTAACTGTAAGTACACCTTACTCTGCGTGATCGGTATACGCTTGTGAGACTCGATAGATCGTCCGGAAATTCGAAGCGCCGCGCAATTGATCTTGAAAACCCATGGAACGTCTCTCACGCGTATCAATCAACGACAACCACGCACAATTTGAAATCGTTTCGTATCGCCAACGTAATTTGTGACTCGTTGGTTCGTCTCGCTCCCTTGACATAGATAGGTATTCCATATAATTTTCCGTAATTACCGTTTCTTTCGAATGAAAACAAGACATATAATTGGCCGAACGGTACGTCGAAGTATCATATCAAAGAGAGCAATGCAAACATGTTAATCCATGTATATTTAACGCACGAAGTATTTTATATCGATCAAATTACATTTATATTTCTAATATAATCTCTCTCTCTCTCTCTCTCTCTCTCTCTCTCTCTCTCTCTCTCTCTCTCTCCCTACTATACGACTAGTTTACAGACCATTTGCGCTTCGTGTTACCCAAGCCGTATAAAATCCCAATATAGGACATTTATAACCAGTAAGCGCCATCGTACAACGTGAATTATGTCATTCGAAAATTTAATAGTCACATCCACGTTCTCATAAAGCAGAGCTGTAAAACACTGTCTTATCATCGATAATGGAAATCAAGGGAAGAAGGCAAACGATATAGCGAAAGAAAGAGACACCGTTTTCGTATGCTCACCCGTTGGTGTCACAAACCCCGTAAACCCTCAAGGATTGCAATATCCGCCACTGACAGTTCGGCGAACTCGGTTTACCCGGGGTTATTAATTATTTTCTCGTTCGTTCGCTCGAGCGAATCGCATACATTACCATGAGATTATCATTGCAAGTCTAACGGTACCCAATATCCAGGCTGATTTACGGGCGTGTGACTTTCCCTGAATTACGTGCAGCGCGGTTCTTAAGTGACACGGAGACACGTTACGAGCAATCCTATCCGTACCTCCCGCGAACGACTTGGAAGCATATACTGAACGCGCGCACAGGATTTACTTGTCAAGCTTGTATATAATCATCATAGTTTGCGCGGGAGCGATACGTTGGTCCGTCGGGAGAGCGGCGTCTCGCGCAAAGCAGAGTATCGTGCTATATTCTTTTATATGCAAGGTAAAATCGCGAGAATGTAGAAGAGTCACGCTCATTGAGCGCGATCGAGTGTACACGAGAGGATACGTTATTGAATTCCAACGGGCGCGACGTCGAACGCATTCTGGAAAGGGGCGGAGAAGTCGGGCAAGGACGATCTCGGTGCGACGGGAGTGATTGTATGAAAAGCAGAACAAGAGCGATGATAATGGCGCGGTGTGACCCGGCGCCTCTTTATTCATCGACCCATGATTTTTCGGGCCACGAAACACACGGGAGAGAAAGACTATTCGAGAGAACCCGAGACGAGATTCGCGCGGGTGTGCGCGCGCGCACACTAGAATAGAAGGACATTGGCGCCAGCAGAAGAGTAGAAAAGAGAGAAGGACGAGGTCGAGGAACAATTGGCCGATAATTGTTGTACGCCGGGCCGAAAGTTCTGCCCGGTCTTCCAGTCGGGACACAGGATGTAGGCTCGATCTCACGGGGCGATAACTCTTTTCACCTTTCTTTTGTTTCCTTCTCGCTCTGATTGGGTGACTACCTGCAACGCACGAGCGGTCGACCAACTACCCGATACGCACTCGCCGGCCAAGATGTTGGCCGAACTCGCGACACGGTTCGGCGAACGGGCATCTGACTAGCGCCCGACCTTCGACAGGAAGAGGAGATTACCCGGCACAGAAGAGTGCTAGAACTGTTGCAGACACGTTTCTCTTTTCCTCCTCTACTCTGCACTTTCTTTCTCCAACTCCCGCGACCGCGCTAGATATTCGAGAGCGCAAGAACGGTTTAACCTTTCGAATAAACCAACCTATGAGGTAGAAATGTCAGAAAAAAAGGTTACCGTGTGCCACCACACGGGCGTGTTGGCCTGCTCGATCATGTTCTTCACCGCGCCGGCGGTGATGCAGATGACGAAGTGCGGCCCCACGAATACGTCTCGTGGTAAATTAATAACGAATCCTGACAGTGATCTCCTTATTTATTGTCGACGTCCAAGCGATGTGTCTTGCGCGACATTTTCATTAATTGCGCAAATTTCTTGCATGCCTCACCGCATAACGAGGGTTTCAAAATCACGCACAGGTAACGCGCAGCACGTCGCGCGATGGCAATTCGTAAGTCTGATGCGAAATTGAGTGACGATAAATGTCCTTTTTTTTCCGCATGCGACCACAAAAGTCGGCGGGAATGCGTCGCTCGTAAAAACGCTCCCGCGTTCCTTTTAATTGCGATTCGGATTTATGCAAGTGGCGTACGTCCTTTCTTTCTCTCTGTTCCCTCGGCCAATGGTCGAGAGTTACGTGGCGACCCGCGGCGTTATCGCTAATCCTCGTTACGCGAAACACGAGTCGCCGAGTCGTTTTCACTTTTCGTCGCGTCGCGGCCGTCACTGCACCTGCGGCGCAATAATTGGCCCCTGAATTCCTGCCCGAGTATTATGGAGCCAGCAGCCGTGGCGCGATGTTTCCTTTGCCAGAGAATTAAATCGATTCGGAAGGTTACGCGCAAAGTAATGGCAAGGAGAAACGCTGATTCGCGAATCATTCCATATATTAAAAATCTAAAAAGTGGCATTTTTCGATCTAACGATTCTTTAACCGTTAAAATCATTGCAAATAAAGACTTTTCTCTTCTTTTTTTTATCTTGCTTCGTACTCCGTGAAAAAGGTTTACCTCTATCATTAGATTTATAAAAATAAATTATAGTTTGTATAAGAAAGATATTAGTTTTAATAACAATACAGTTAAAAAATGCTTATAGAGTGAAAACTAGTTGGATTTTGCTACTTCAATAATTTATAAAATAAATGTATAAACGTTCGGCACATTGTTTTCGACCATCCTCAGTACACAAATAAATCTCTTTGTAGTTTCCAACTTATTATAGTCAATCTATATAATATATTATTGATCTTTGTAAATTTTCTTTCTTGAAACATAGGTAAAAATTGTAAAGGCTTATTGTGCCCGTATTACTCTCTTATGTCCAATTACTCTTTTTTTTCCACAATGATAGTAGTTATGATAAATTGCGCTATATGAATTTTTTTAACAGACTTTCTTAGTTATTGTGTGCGAATATTATGAAGGTCGGATTTAGTCTGCTCTAAGTCTAGGTCACAATAAGTCTTTATAATTTTCAATGAATAACAAATTACATTATTCCAAAAATCTCATTAATTTTATATAGATGGCTTTAATTAAATAGCGCTCCAGGAAATTGTTTCTAAATCCGTCATTGCTGCACTATAAATCTCGTTTTATCCCACTCCTGCAGTTATGTACACGCGGTAATCCCGCGACCTCGGCAAACGGGGTAGTCGACACCGACGATGACAACACGTAGAGTATCGCTTACATTGGTTGTTCTTGTCGTCCGTCGACATCTTCCACTATCCGATGATATCGAGTAAAACTGGCACTCGTCAAGAAAAGAGCGCGCGTATCGTGTGTCGCGTTGCCTCGAGTCACTAATGTCTTACCTCAATTAAATACATCTTTCATTCGATTCGAGAGAACAAGCTGCCATTGCTCTCAAGGACTGGAAACGTATCCTCGTGGAACAAAAAAATAAGAGCATTGGGACAAGTATTGGTGAAACGTTACGCGTTGTACGTTTTTATCGATCACTCTTATCTGCAACCGACAGATATTTTCCTAGGTGTGGCCGTAAAAAATGTACGCTTGACATTATGTAATGTATCATTTCTTGGGAAAAGAAATAAAACGATAAAACTTTGTGCCACGTTTATCGGGACAATTATCGCGAGGATGCGATAAATCGTTTCGTTTCTCCAGTTTGGAGTATAAAAGTGAAACTTAATTTTTGCAGACCGTCCACTGCACCATTTCACGAGAGTAGTGGAAAATATTATTGAACTATAATGTTATAAAATTAGAGTGGATTGAATATACGCATTCTATCGCATTATCGACGTAGTTACGTCACATTCTCTCACTCTCTCTCACTCCCCCCCTCCTCTCTCTCCCTCTCTGCGTATATCCATTTATTACAACGGGATAATTTAACTATCATTAAAGCAAAGAGTACAGTTTTTGCTAACGTTCTTATCCTGCATCGATATAAAAAAAGTGCATTAAGATCGAAAACTTTCCACTTTGTAACATCCTCCTTCGTATAACGACGAGACTCGTTTGATGACTAGTTTAGAAACTGGGTTAATGATATGCAATCATAGCTAATTCTAAGTGCGTTTAGCAGTGATAGTGGTAATACCAGTAGTATTCACATTCATTAAGGAGATCGGAATTCGAAAGGAAAAAGTGATTTTGTAAAGACTCTAAATATTGAAATATTTGATTTAATAAATCTCATAAGCAATTTTATACAATTTAACGTTGACAGATATTCCGCATGAAATAATCATACGCAACGTTATGGTGTCCATCATTATACGTCATATGATCATTGTCACAATTCAGACAGCTCTTGTGTCTATTAAGTGTCTCAATTGAAACAGTGAAACTCTTAGGAAGTATTTACTCTTGTACCTCAGAATGAAACTTTCGCGTGATTTACAATCAAAATAAGCTCTTTGTCTGCATCAGAAATGAATGGCTGTGATAAACATAACAAGAAGTCACGTGTATACGAATACCGTGTACATGTGTACACTCTAAATTGGAACTAGTGAAATCTTACTAATTTTAGTGCTATATTTAATTACATTAATCAGTGATATGTATTGTTCTTCAATGATAATACATTAATTCCAATCAGTGAGAGTATCTCATTCTTAATCAGAATCATTAAAAGACAGTAAATAATCTCTAATGTTCACATTTATACATATCAAAAAAATTTTTTTTGTTTAAAGTGATTTTTCCCAAAATCTCATATTCTAAGCTTAATGTTTTACAGCAAACATATTTCTCTTTCAAAATAAAATATTTCTCGCAAATTTAGGATATATTATTCTGTTTTCCTTTTGTATTAAGAGAAATTGTTTTATATCAAAAAGAATATATTAGTTTGAAGCAGACTTACGTGCAGCACGAAAGAAGCAACAAGTAGTGGGCTTCTCTATTTGTAAGAATATTATGTTTATATTATCCTCCTTTTAATTTTAGGAGGCATTTTTTTGAGGCCATATAATTTAAAAGTAAAATCCTCTAAGATTTAGTTTAGAGAATTCCACGTATACCGATTTCTTTGTGTATCACTGAAAATGCGTGAATAATATACTAATTCTCATTTAAAAAGTTCACACATATTTTAAAGTTTAATTACTTCATTCTCTTTACTCATATTTAAATAATAAAAAAAATATTAGTTTTTTTTTTAATTTCGAAAAAAGAACTTTATTGATTTAAATTACTCTCAGTCAACAGAGTTCGACATCATATATTTTGTTTCAAATTATTTCATTTTTTACCTGTATATGCTTTACAGATAAAAAATAATTATATAATTTATTTAAATACGAAAACACAAAATTATGTATAGATATTATAGGTGGTATTCAGTATTTATAGTCGAATTTTATTTCAAGACCATCTAACGTAATGTCTTAAATAGTTAATACGGCTCTGTGATTGTTTGATGACAGTACTTAAGACGATCTTAAATATAAGACTCGAATGTAAATACCGGCCTATAAGTTGCTTTTAAATGTTAAAAAATTATTTACAGATGATATATAAATTATGATAACATATGGTTTAAGTACTTGAACATCGCTGTTCTTACGTTCATTCGGACAAAGTTTATTATTATTACGCTCGACTTCGAGCTACCAAGCATGTCGTCTTGCTTGTGACTTAATCCTTTCCATCGAGGAAACGGTCGCACTAAGGAAATAGAAATGCAACGATAGACGTGACAGAGACGAGCGACAAACGAAACGACCACGAAGACAATAGCCAGCGACTCGAGACCGGACGACACCGGACACGAAGTCACGGGACCGTCTCGAGGAACGGTATCTTCTCGACGACGATCTAGCTCACGATTAAATGATTAACACAAATTGTTCGGAAATTTATAAGTAACTTTTGCGGTAAGAGTTACACTTCATTCGTACGCATGTGGGGATAATGAAGGATATTTGAGTATTTAAAAAAAGAAAAAAATTAAATTTATCCCTAAATTTTTATTTCAATGTTTATTTTTTATTTCTGTGCTTATTGTAGCTTGAAATAATATAAAATATAAATTATATCTCAGAGTTAATTATCCTCAATATTACAATGCAACGTAAATATATGAGTTGCGTGCACTGCAAACCCAAGTGTAGTTTTACACACTTTACCATAAGTGACTACATGAGTTTACACACTTAAAATGTGTAAAACTACACACTTGGGTTTGCAGTGTGTTATCGAATATTTACACAATTTGCATTCAGAAATATCTGTTTCTAGAATTAGTATCAATTTTTTAGATGAAACTTGAATCAAATTGAATATTATTATATAACTGTTATATGTTGTCATATATTATTTTCATGTAATATATTTCCAATGTATAATGAATGTTATAAAATCTAGTGTCTTAGAGGAGTAAAACAACGGAAGTTTTTTCCACGAATATGTTAAACATATGATAAAATTACGGAACGTAAAATTTCCAGGAGCGAAAAGTCTAATTTGTGTTAAATTGTCCGGCATTAGATTTTAACCGAGTGATGTACCGTTAGGACACGTGTCAGAGCGTGGTACGTCCAAACGATCCGAATTCTGTCAAATCCCACCAAGTTTTATTCATCTTTCTCCTATATTCGAGCAGTTTCAGTCGTCGAGCAATCCAGGCACACATTATCAGTTCGCGGTTTAGAAAACGACCTAGCCCACTTGTACCAGGGCGAACACTCGTCGCGTAACTCTCATGTCGAGAATCTTTTATCCGCGGTATTTCGTTTTAAATTGGCTCTCTCCGATCAATTAAGCGCACCCGACAACCCGGTAGAACGGATGCCAGTTTTCTACTCACTGTCATAAGCATTAACATACACTGATCTTCTCGCAATGTGCACTTTCCTCTAATCCTTGATTATGGATACCTAACAAATAAACATTAAGCTTGCGCAATAATACGCCTTAAACCGGAAGTGAAAGTATTTAAAATGTTTTCTCACATTGTTAATACACTTGACAATCTAAAGTAAAACAAAAACACATTAAAGGAAGAGCATATTTTACTTCATTCCAACAAAGTATATAGAGTAGATATCGAAAATTAATTATACGAACAAATATAAAATATCAACTCTGGTTTTCACAATAGAAGGCTAAAATTATACCTTGTGTTGGAAATTTCGAAAGATTGTTAATACAATTGTATAGCATGTTAACATAAGTTAATACAATTGACAATCTAGAGTTAACATACGACAAAAACATATTAAAGAAAGAGCATATTTTATTTCATTCAAACAACATAGAGATAGATATCAAAATGTAATTACGAACAAATATAAAAACTCCGATTTTTACTCTATATTTTACATTCCTATTTTCGCCCGGATTATCGGAATTCTAAACACACTTATGCATAACTGCGTTTGATTATCGCGCTGCGATCGTGATTTCGCAAATGGGATTTCCATTGCGGAGCGAACACGTGTAACATCAGATGTCAGCCACATGCGAGGCAAATCTCCTGGCGACTTTAGTGTTACGGCGGGTGGTCTCAAAACGACGACGGCGGCAACAGCAGCAGCAGCAGCAGCAGCAAGCACGGCAACGACGGAAGATGCGTTATTCTCGCACGTGCTTTCTGAAGGTTTATCGGATGATCGCGACCGTCACGTGCGGCCGCGATCTGCAATAAGTGCTTCACGTGCTCGTAAAGTCGCTCCGTGGCGCGGCGTGTTCGCGGTTCCTACCGTAAACCGAACGGCCAAACGGCTCGTAAGAACGGCCGATCCGACGTGAACGACCGCGCCGCGTACTTCCTGTACTTCCCGGAGTCAGTGGCCACACGCGTCTCTCGGCCAAGAGTGAAACACCGATCGCGCCTGTTAACATCCGTTTTGTCGCCCGACGAGGTCGCTGACATTCCCGCACCTGCAAGGAAGACGCGACGTAGACGCGGCAAACCGCAAATAGTGGGCCCACGGCGGATCCTCTTCTCTTTTTTAGTTTAGACGAATAAAACAGCGGCGTGTGCAGATACCAGTAAAGTTATAAATAGGCAACGACGTGTGGGTGCCCGATTCGCTTCGGCCGTTCCGCGGCTCGATATTTATCCAAACTGGAAGATATAGAACAGATATATTTCGAGATAAAAACCCGTCATAAATCATGACGGGTTATGAGAGACAAGGAGAATAATCGCCCGGCGACCCACTTTTATCTGGGCGCGATCGATCCCGCTTAATACGGCCGATAAGGTGGCGAGGTATCCTAACACAAATTCCTTTTACGATCGAACGAGAGCGTTAGCTGTGAGCGTAGCAATAAAATCCATGTTGCAATATCGACTTTCGGCGCCGCATGCATGCGTGCGGGATGAATCTAGTAAACTGGAAGATCCATATTCCACCTCTAATAAAGTTTCGAACCGAAACCGTAAATCGTATACCTTGATATCATCGACACCGTCGAACGATCACGCGCGGAGGCTAATACTATCGAAATTACGAGCCGTGCGTTGAAAGCTAGCGGAACGCCGGAATTTATTTGAACGTTATCGGGCAACGAAAGGGAAACTATCAAAAGGGAAACTATCAAAGTAACGAGACGAGAGAGGCGTCAGGCGCTCCGTTATTTTACGATTGTTTATCCACGTCGCGCCGCGGCGAGAGGCGATGGCTTTCAGTTCTACGGACGTTTGGCGCGAGATGAGTAATCGGCCTCGCGAAACGATCCCCAGGGTCAAGCATCGACCGGAATAGCGGACGACGTGCAGATCGCGTGTACGTACATGTGTACATATATCGGAAGCATCGCCGATCACCGGAATAGCAAATGACATCAGCGGGGCTCTCCGCTGCGAACGTATAACTAATGTACAAGTGCGTGTTTCGTTGCAGATCGCTGATCACCACGTTGGCACTCGTAATACGAGGACTTGACCGAAAAAAGGACTATATTCTTTCAGAAATCCAAATATCGATACGTCCAATCACATTTGCGCTTACGGCGATAATTAATTTAAAATAAATTTTATTCTGTATGAATGAATGAAATATAGAAATATCTTTCGACACGTACATTTTAAAAAATGTATATACATGATTTTTTGCAAGCAATTTTCTGAAATGTTTAGAACGGAGTTACTTTTCTGTAATCTTAAGGACATTATTTTTCTTGCCTCTAAGAGTAATAATCTTTCTTCGAGTAAATGCGTCATTCTCCTTTAAAGTAAAGTTTCGTAAGATTGCGCGAGCGTGCGATTTATTTTTACAGCTCCTCACCCTATTTCGTGTACACAGTGATCGGCTATTTTAACGACCTCACGATAAAGTTATGAGTTATATATAATACACTTAGGAATCAAAAATGATATAAATCATGCCGAGGCATACGTATTTTTGTCGTGACACGTCGAGTGGAACAAGTGGAACTAGAAAGAGCACTCGTATTAGCAATGTAATATTACAATATAAATTTTCATTTTATATCAAATGCTAGATATAGCACTTGCGTGTCGATAATGTTAATCGAATCAATTCTAATGCGTGAACTGGATTGAAACTCAAGTTAAATAAATACCCGAGGCAAATGAGAAACACGTTCGTATGCATTCCAGTAAGTCCGTTCGCTTAATTTAAATATTACCTAAGTATACCCTTGGCTAATCGTTTGGCTTCGTAGAGAGGCGTTAAAAAATCGTTTCTTTACCGCAGAGTGCCCGGTGCGGGTATCTATTAGTGGTAGATTCGCGAAACACGGGCTTTCCCCACAGTGCCGCTTCGACTGTTGCGATAAGAAAAATATCTACGAAGAGCTTACCAGCGTCCCCGTTTTCACAATCTGTCGTTTCGTTTACAGGAACGCGAGCGAAGTGTACAATACACTTTTCACGGCGTGTGTTGTCTCGCTTTTTTTTTGTGTTCCGCTTCACGGAAGTGGATTAATAGCCGCCTTATGCTCGACGCGCATTGATAAAATACAACGCGGCTCGGTGTTTCAGAGGGACAACTGCAGCTTTTTGAAATTCTAATATTCTGACCTTTATATCGTTGCTAATACATCGAATGGCTGTCGCATGAACTATCTAATTAAGACTTAGTGATCAATATTACTTTTTTTTATGCCACACCTGTCGGCATATACCTCTTTGTTTATATCGATAAAATAAAATAAAACATTAACAACTCACGCATCTTTTTATGACACTAATTACTGTTTTATTCATCAGATGTTCATATTGCAAATATTCAGTTATTTATTCAGTTTATTTTTATGAAAATTTAAATGTCGAGTGGAATTATTTCTTGATGTTACTTTTATCTTAGAGCTTCTGTTTACGTTCAAAAAGCTTCGAGTCATAAATCTGTGTATTATCCCATTTCTTTAAATATTTCCATGATGAATCTGAAAGCTATTCAATTTTTTATCGTCGTCAGCTGAGATTTTGGAAAGCTGCCCGTTTAAACTTGGGAGACATTACTCGCCTTCCGTACTTTCTTCCTCGAAAGACAAATCTGAGAGACAAGAATAGGAACGGCAACCTTACGATGACCGCTCTCGTTCTTCAGATTCACTATTTCTCTAACGCTATTATGAAATATATCTCAAATTGTATTTCTTTATAGATAAATGTACAGAAATTATAAAGTTCAGCCATTAAGAGCATTATTTATCGTGTTATGTGTTACTATATTTATCTGGATGAAGGTATTCTTGCTTTTATTCTTCTTGATCAGCATTATTAATGAGTAAGCGTCACGATAAATCGTGAATGCTATTTGTCACTTGACAGTTCGGCGCAATCGAGTTTCATATACGATCGCGCACGATCTCGAATCAGATGTTTTCCAAGGCGGTCACGTTTCCCTCGATAAATCGAGATCTCACGACGGTCCCGACAATGATAGCGCTCTCTTCCTCTCTCCTTCTACGGATGTCTTAATCCGTTCCTAATAATATTCGAAAATCTCTCCGAGAGCAGCGGCCGGATGGCCGAAAATGGACGAAGACGTGATCGAGAAAGGTTAGCGTGTATAAGATTTTATGTGTGAAGTGAGAGTGCGAGGAAAGTACAGGTAGAAAGGTATTCGGAACCATGGAACACATATGGCGCGGTGGACGCGCGATGTCGGCGTACGTCAAACTCACTTACCTACGACAATCGCCAGCGGCTGTGCCGGTTTTCTGTCTCGGGACCGAGCGAGCGAGCTGAGGCCGGTCGATCCCCAGCGAGAGCGGAGACCTGTTATTACACGAGAATGCGAAAAAGGAGGACCGGAGCTCCTCGTGGATCGAGGAAACTGTTAAAAATGTCGAGGCGCATCCTTGGGACGAGATCGCCCTTCGCTTCTAATAAACATTTGCCCGGCGCAGCGAAAAGGAGAAGAAGAAGAAGAAGAAGAAGAAGAAGAAGAGAGGACGCATATACGTGCCTGGCCTTCCACACGCACCGGGATTGCACGCGCGGCATATAAGCTCGGAGACATTGATTATTCGCGGCGCGCGACGTCGACGGGAATCGAATTAACGGCCCCGATGCGTGCGAGCGACACACGGGAAATGCGCGTTTTCCCGCGGGATATCCTGCCCGCGAGGTCGTTGTCTCGCGCGCTAATTTACAGCTTACATCGACGACCCCGTGCGTTTTCTCTTCTCATCTCGAGACCGGCTGTCGTGGATCTCTCCTGACCGCGCGCGCGCGCGCGGCCGATGATCACAGGGCTGAAGCGGATCGGCGCGGAGTGACGTTTTACCGCGCGTCTCCGCGAACTTCTTCGTGGCGCGCCGAGGGAGTCGCCGCGGTCATAAAGTCTCGCTTCGTAACTTCGGCAGTTGTAACATATAAATTACAGCGTTTCGCGCGGTTCACCCGCCGCGATCGTAACTTACGAGCGTTGTCCTCCTAGAAGAGAGCGAGTTACGACTGTGCAGATGTTGCAAGCTTTGCCGCGCGAAATCGTAGCCCGGCCGGCTGGCGCGCGCGATGTCAAAGAAACGTGTATTAACCCAAAGAACCGTCTCCGCCGGGGATATTAATCCTCCTTCTCGCGACCCAAAACGCGCCCGGGTCGCGGCAAGAGCAACGAGGAGAGCGTGCGCCGGCCGTGCGTCGCGGTGGGTGGACGACAATTTCAGCGACGTGTGCGTTTCATCTTCGGTCTCGCATTATTGCTGAAACGGCACGTTCGACCGGCCTGTAAAGGCCAATTCCCATGTCGCCACGTCTCCACATTCGAGACAAAACGAATTATTCTCGGAATCGTCGACTCCGAGGTCTATTAGCGGATGCCCTGGACGTCAGATTAAACCGGTTTCCGCGAGAGGTGCATCTCGTGCCACTTGACTTCCACCGACACATACGTAGCACAGTAATGATAACTGGCGAAACTGTCAGTGACGTTAACATGATTCAAAGAATTCATTTATCTGCATTGTGATCCGCGTCAGCTCAGATCGTTGTAGACGACAACGCGACCCGTTGACCTATCAAACGTACAAGTCGCTCGCTTTTTGATGCTCACGTTGAGAAATCATGCTTCTTCCTCCCTTTTCTTTTTTTTTGAGTGTGTCAGTCTCGCGAAATTTACGGTCTCCAACTTTATTTACGGTCCTCCAAGTTCCAACTTTCTTTTCCACACGTTTGTACTCGTACATAGGGATGTGCTTGATATCCGGGAAGGAGAAAGAGAGTCCAGGAATTCTTTTAGATTTCTCGCAGGGTGAGTTTGAGGAAAAGAGTCGAGGGATTCTCTCAGATACCTCGCAGGGTAAAATTAGGGAGATAAAAATAATCGAGGAACTCTTCTGGTTCCTCAAAAGATTAATAAGATTGAATGAGTCGAGAAACTCGTTCCAGTTTCTCGCGGGTTAAAGAGATAGAAAAGGATTATTTATAAATAGGATCGTATTTTAGAGAGTTAAGAAAAAGGAAAAAAGTACCGTGATTGAAAGTAAAAACCGTGCGACTTACTTGATCCTCGAACGGATCTGTCCGAGTTGAATGGTTGATTCCTTGGTTGTACTGGTTGATCTCATGCTCGGGTGAAACAGTACTAGACTTACAAAATTAATTCTCGCTCGCGCACAAACTCTATATACTGATCAAATATACTGATAAATTTTTTTTTCTTCCTTGGTCATCGATCGATAACCATTGAGCTAAGTTTTTTCTCTTTTTCTTAAATTACTTTTTCGAAAGTCATCGTATAAGGGAAATCACGATTTTACGTCCTCCGGACATAACAATTCTTTTCTCCTGCTTTATCTTTTCCTTTTTCTCCTTTTTCTTCTTTCCTTCTCTTGTTTTAATATATTTATATTTCATTTAATCAAAGTTAGCATGAAATCTAAGTTCGAAGCCGAATATTTCTTCACACTATTTAGCTTTAATGAAGAGCTCCTAAACATTTTCTTCAATTTAAATTGAATATGCATTATATGTATATAGATATTATTTTTTAATACACTTTATAAAATATAATCTTATTAAATTTAGTTTCAGTAATAGTTGTATTAATTGAGTTAAAAATAAAATATTAGAAAATTGTTGAATACTTATTAGATATTCGTAGTATATTTATTTTATTAGATATTCATAGTATATTTATTTACGTAACATAATTATGGTAGTTTATATAAAAATTAGATCGATTAAGCCTGTATCAAAATATTCATCTAAAATTAAAAATAGTGAATTAGAGGTTACAATTTGATCAATGAGATTTTAACCCTAATCCATTTTATTCAAATTTGTCGAATTCTAATCTCTAATTTACAATCCTCTATTTAATTTTGTAAAAACAATTAAATTTTTACTCTTTAAACTTTTTTATAATTGCCGGATAATCTGGTTATCCGGTAAATTCACTATCTATGTGAGACGCATCCCTACTTGTACTATTTTGTCCTTAGGGGGCCTGCCCTACAACAACAGCGCAAATGCTGTACTCTCTTTATCTTTCTCTCTCCTTGTGGCTTTCTCTCTCTTTCTCTCGTTCAACCTCCCACTCTTGGGCCTTCCCCCTACTGACATCCCTCCACCAACGCTACACGAGCCGTGCTCCGACTCATTCCGTTGACAGCGTTCGCGAAGTACATGTCGTGTTCGTTCGCGCTCGCTCGTAGCTGTTCGTTGACAGCTGTCAGAGAGTACCCGCGCGGATCGATAGCACCTCGAAAGCCTCGAAAAAGTGCGTCGCGTCCCTCACCGATTCTGATCACTCCTTCCGGTCAACGGTTATCGGCGAAATAAATGCGAGTGAGAAATGACAACAGATGCGTGATTCGGTATATCGGCATCGATCGCCGCGGTGTCAGACAGTGCGGGGGCGAGGAAAACGCCGTTGCCAGAACCAGTGTACAATGACCTGAGCCTCCTACAGCGGGGGATCGTGGCGGCTCGCTCGTCGGGCAGATGTTGAATCTGAGTGTTTATAATCTAGTGGGCAGTATCAACACGATGGTCTTCGGGAGTAATAAGTTTCGAATACGGAGGTACGACGGCTGATTTGCAAATTTAAAGCGTCACGCAGTGTTGCTCGATAGAATTTTACGCGGTGAAATGAGGCGCGACGATTCGAAATAGCGAACTGTCAAAAACTAATGAGTTGTATATGTATATTATTGTCATGAAATTTAAACGGTTAGATTTACTTTATACATTTCCGACTTATAACATATGTTTACAAATATTACGACGGTATATGTTTAGAATATTATTGCTATATCCAAACGAATTTGCAAGCATATATTTTCAACTTATGTTAGTTACTTAATTTTTTTTTATTTGCATATATTCCACGATATTTTAAATTTACGTTTTAAAACATAAAACCATCATGATTGCGAAGCAAAGAGAGAAAAATTTGTAGGTTGAACAATCTTGAGATAATTTATTTGCATTTATTTGCACACGTGCGCCGTCTGTACGAGCAAAAAAAAAGAGAGAAATTTTTGTTACAGTTACGGAAATCAATTTATCAGGTTTTAATCAACCGATAACGAAGTAACTATTTGCAATTTCCTTCTTTATACATTGGCTGATATACCTAGTGGATCCGCTCCGTGTTTCACGCACTTCACTGGTTCCGCCGTCATGGCTAATCGATAATACCGAGCTCCCCCTCGACAATCGATCGTTCCGCCACGGCAAACCCAAAATTTCACACTCCATTTGCGTTTCGTCCTTACACGCGCCCGATTCGCGTCTTTGTTCTACAACACCGTCTGAATTGATCGCAATCACGGATTTATGAAACGTCACCGCGACATTATAGCGTAGCGAAATTAATTCTCTTCAAAACGGTGTTTGAATCGAATGGTAAAACGAAGGCACATCTCTGCAGCAAGCGAGTTCCGGTTCATTGAAGGATAATCCACAATCGAACGACCGACTTGAAAATTGGCGTCGCGCAAACTTGAAGATCCCTTTTGCATTCGAGAGACTATTATTACGTCAATATGGTCGCAATGATATTTTTCCGATATTTTCATTGGTTTCGGCTTTCATAGTTGAGATATAGCTAAAACAATTAATTTTTGTTATCATTGAATGACATGAACAGCAATTGCGTAGGCAATTGGTTATTTTTATAACATTTCAGAATTACATTCACGAAACGACATGAAAAAACGTTGTTGCATTATGCTATTTTTTTCAGCTAAATAAAACTTGTTGTTTCCGTTCACTCCGTGTTTAACATGGTAACGTCAATATTTGAAATATATCTAGAAATACTTGGTAATTGCAGCACTATAGCAAAATTAGCATTTCAAATCAATTATTGAATTCAAGCTTGAAACGAAGCCTGCGTCTCGAGCATGCAGTAGCGTGCGCTAATCTTTATTTTCGTCTTTTTCTTCACCTTAATTAATGATCCGCGGTAACGTACACAAATTTATACGTGTAAGTCGGTTACCACTTTAGTCTGACTGGTCTTAGAAGTAACCAAGCGAAGCCTGGAAACTATTCGCTCGATACGGCTGCAAGGAGCAGAAAGAACAGCTAAGCGAAGCGATCGGGTCTCTCTCTTTCTCTCTCTCTCTCTCTCGTCTGAAGTTTCCCTCCAGACACTTTGAATGCGCTTCACCCGTCCTCCCTTTCTCGCGAACGTGAGGTCGGATTCTTCCTCCGGGCCGCAAGGGCATCTCGCTACTTATCGTGCCACGTTCGAATTCATTGTCAAGTCAGGTCGACGATTCGCGAACGCGCCGCGAGCGCATCCCGACACGCACCGACAGCATTCTACTCGCCGATGCAGCGTCAGCACTTCGCGAACATCGGTACGGCTCGAAACATCTTTAGTGCCGTGGCCGGGTCGTTACTTAACTTTCGGAGCGGCCGGAGACGTTTAACTGGTTAATTTAAGGCTCGCGCGCGTTACGTGACGGTATTATAAATATACCGCGCACGTTTCCCGGATCTCCGCGCCATCATCCGCGCGTATATCCTGCATGTCATATTTACGCCACGCGGATTAAGCATCGGTCCTTTTTAATTCGCTCATCGGTTTGCGACCGCCAATTAAGAGAAATTTATTTACGGCCTCTCCCGTGGCGTCGCCTTATCACGCGCGCGTCGGATGATATATGAAGGCGAGGTTCGCGTCAGGCCAACTTCTTCTTCTACCACTCAAATTGCAACACACGCGGTCCAGATTCCACCGGCGGCCGCGTGTGTTTCTCCTTTCGCGAAGAAACGCGTAAAGCGGCAATTTCAGATCTCGCATTCCAGTGCGTCGCTCGATCCGTTTCGTTTGCCTGCCTTTATGAGTATTACGACTGCAACCGATATTTATGGTGATCGCTTACTTCGCTGCACGAACGTAATACGTAAACTATAGACACTCAATTAGAGGCTCACGGTCTCTAATTGCGTTCGCCTCGTAGCAGGTTAATAGGTTGCCGCTTATCAATGTAGTTTCACTCAAACGAGACGAACGGCCGCGGCGATCGTACTAATTAATAACAATTAGATTGCAACGGGTGATCGCAGGATCCCCCGGTCAGGCATCACCGCTTGAACGTTACCTCGCGATGCTTTCCGGTCGCCGTTACGACATCGTTAATAGCGTCAGATATGATCGCAGATCGATCTGGAAGTTTGCTAGCTAGCGCCATCAAGTTCTCAGCTGTGAAATATATTCGAGCCACTCGAACACTTTCAGATTGGTCCCGGGGTGAAAGGTAATGAGCCGGTAAGATAATCTACGCAGAAAATGAGTGACGGCTCATTACGTGGCTTTAACATAGTGCTTCCAACGGATGCTTGTTCTTCCGATACTGTTGTTCAATCATTAACGTTGTTCGAGACCTTCGATGCAGTTTTCTCTGTCATGTCAAAGCTGAGTTCTCGTGTGTGCACCTTTGACCGAGAATTCTACTCGAACGATCGGTTTGCCGAGAAAATGCTTTGTCCAGGCTTGCACATATTGCATTCTTCTATTTAAAATGATTGAAAATTCGTTTCACACATTTAAACAAAGAGAATAGTGATATTATAAAAGTGACAACTATACAAATTTTATGTATAGATTATGTAAGGTGTATAAATTAATGTACATAGAACAAACCATTTTTTAATTATTGCAATTAAAGCTTTAATTGCAATATGTTACCACTGCCTTCTTCTCTGAGTGCATATTTAAATATGCCAAGTTTATTTATGAAAGTTCCACAGGTTTCAAGTCATTTAATTCAATGTTTAAAAAAACTGTAATTTGACACGTCATTAGTAAGCATTTCATATAAATTATCACTTTACCTCGTCACATGAAATGTTAAGAAATATTCGCGTGCACAACCTTGACGTGACTTTCGCATATATCTCGAGGAATATGCAAACCGATACGTTTGACTATTTTCAAGATAATGTCCACTTGGAACATTCTAGCTAAGTAAGTTAGAGTGTGTGCACACATAAGTTAGAGTGTGTAGCCCATAAATATTTCAACGCGTTCACGTTCACTAACGCCGATCGCCTATTACGGCACCTCCTCTCTGTGCCGGTCAGGCAGCTTGTCAATTTTGATTTTCCCAGCGTTCTAAACGCGCCCGCAATACGCTCATCTACGATGTATTAGCCCATGAAATCTGATTTACGGTCCGATCGTTTCGATCTGACTCGGATTAGAGCGATCAATTGCGCGAGTGAAGGTAACAATAGGAACGGTTCATTGACGACACGCGGAGGAACAGTTGCGGAACCAGCTGATCGCGTTAGGCCTGAGCCAGCGTTACGACGGCCTACCGCGCAGGACGTCCAGGTGCGCGAAACAAGATAGACGATCGGAAGCGTACACTCGATATCGTTTCAAGAGTTTCTGTTCGCCGTTCCGCCTCGGAACGCGTGGGCGTGTTCCTTGCTACGAAGGAGGAACACGGCACGGCGCGGCGCTGCTGAAGAATCTGCTGAATGGTTCTTCAATTCTTCCGCAAGTTCTCCTCGCAACGCGCCAAGTAAAACCGCGACGGGCGGATCCGAGCGCGATATTGCAGTCGGACTGATTATTGCGCCGCGCCGGCCGCGGCGAACGATGAGGACGAGCGATGGAGACGTTTCGCGATTTACGGCCCGGGGCCTCGTTTCAGCTACGGGGTCCTACGACTCACCGCTTGATTTATGGTCGGAGCAAGCGTACGCGATGAGCGATCCGGCGAGAGAAGATAATCGATTCGGCGGCCAAGATCGATCGTACCGGAAAAGCCCGACCACGTCAAATCCCATCTCGCGGCGAGGAGGCATCATCGCCGACAAACGACGAGCGTCATGAGGTTCCGTGATTAATTATAATGATATTAATTATGAAATTCATTAGTCCTTTGGCGTGAACGACGGCCTTCGTGCGCCTTCATAACGGCACACGGGCAACCATGTCTTTATGGCGGCTGGTTCCCGTTATTTTAAGATTTTCGGCCGATATTTGTTTGATATTAATTAATAGCGACTTATTAATCTCGTTGCCTACGCGGCCGACTTAAAAAAAAAAAAGAACTGCTCCCGGATTTGGGTTTGGGGGCCACCTATTAACGTGGGCGTGGATTTTTATTTTTTAATGGTTGATTGCACGCGAGGCGATCTTTTCCGTAAACATCGCATGGCCACAAGATATTGACTACTCTAATTTTCTCCTTAAAATAATAAACGGTAATAAACAAACACATAATTAGTCAACAGTTTATTTTCTCATTTGTAAGAAATTTAAACGCACGCAATAAATTAAATGCATTACGTTAAATAACTTTAAGTGTAACAACATCTATAGTATTAAAAGATTGAGAGAAAATTTTCAAAGTGTCTCATTTCTCTTGGATTTCTTAGCAGTATAAAATTCTATGTAATTGCAAGATGGTGTAATAACAATCTATAAAATTATATCTAAATAGTTCGATACAAATACAGAAATGATTCAATATTACATACACATGTTTCAGTATCATAAAATTAATATTTGCCGATTATCGATTATTAAACGAGGCGCCACATTGCCATGAACCTTATCAAAAGTCAAAGGTGCTTGCCATGAAATTTTCCTCCCGCATATGATAGCGCACGCATATCGCGTAGGCGATAGAACAAGACCCTCTTTGTTTGGAGGCGCTCCTCTATCGTCTTCTGGGAATTCGGTCCCCCTTGTGTGTTCTGAACCGATGCCAGTGCTCTTCTCTCTCTCTCTCTCTCTCTCTCTCTCTCTCTCTCTCTCTGCTTTAGCTACCCTCATCATTACCGCGGAATGTTATGGGCAAAGAAGGGGACAGGAATCATTTGCCACGCGGTAATTGCTCTTGCAAAATTGAGTTCTTAGACGAGACAGAATTAGTCGAAGTCAAGTCGGCGCGACGACGATTTCATAACAATGACAGTTACGTGTTTACAGAATTCTTCCGTCTTTTTTTATATCTCATTCTCCATCTTGCAATGATATAATCGTTCTTTTACGATTCTATCAATCGTAAAGATTATATCTGCCATAATCAATTATTTTACTTTCATATCTGGATTCGAGGAATAGCACGATAAAGCATACTCGCCTGATAAATCGTCGTTCCTTATCAATGAATGATTTCGCGATCGATTCGCTAATAAAAATTATCCATCCGCCCAACGATCGATCTCACTCGTTTCTCACATTAAAGTAATGCACACATCCGGGACGTAGCTCGTGAATTGCATCATTATGCAGCTGCTTCGTCGCGCTGGTTCATTTTCCGCCTTCTGCGTATTGAATGAAGCTATCTTGTATTTCATTCCGCGGTTGGATCTCTATTACTCGCCTGCGAACAACCGATATACGCACGATCGACATCCAACACTCGCTTTGCGAACGATCGCTTCCGAGTACATCTTCGATAATGTCGCCGCGTTGTGAGGCAGCGTCTCTTAAGGCAATAAGCAAAATGGTCTCTTAAGGCAGCCGGTATGGCGTGCCCTTTCGTATTACAACCGTTAACTGCGACCGATTCTCCTTCTAGTCCGGCATTGCTCGCTTCGTCTCCTTTATATTCGCTCCACCGCCTCCATTAGCTACCTTACAAATCGTCTTTTCCGTTATCCTTTGTCTTCCGACGCTCCGAAATGACTGTTTAGTTCCCACCATTTAGCGTTTTTACATTTTGCTTCATTACTTTTCTATCCGTGGCGGCCTCGTCGCCCCCTATCCTCTCTACCTCCTTCCAATCTCTTTTCTATTTCATCTACTCATCGTTATCTTTCTTTAACCGGGCGCGTTATCAACATATCTTTTCATTCATTGCATTCCAGCGTTTCACGAGCTCTTCTTTCCTCCCATCTGTGATTCTCAACAACTTGATGACAGTTACTAATAACCGTATCGTCGTTTATTATAAGCTCATCGTTTTAACTTCGAGCGCGAATTATTAAATCGAACGGAATCTCTCTGAAGCACGTAATGAGATAATTGTGATAAACGTCTATAAGCGAATATAAAGTTTCTCTGCTTTTCTTCGGATGATGATCGTTGATTCGAAAGAATTTCGGTCTAAGGAAATGATTAATATAACGAGTCGGGCACGAGTTAATCAGTTACATCTTCCGAGGCGGCCTGGACGCCTGCGATGTAATCAGCACGGATTCCCACGATTGGCAGAATCATTTACAATTAGTCTTCATCATCTAGTTCAACATTAATTTCTGAAACGAGTACGCGGCACAGTGTTCCGCGCGGGAAAGCCTCGCTGCGGTTTTCAAAGTGACATCGCAATTTCACGACGCCGCGGCACCGCGGCAGGGAAACGTCCCTTTTTCTTCAATTTTCCAGGCGTCGTTAACAGATTATTATCCACCTAGATCCGACGCGATATCGCGTACTATACGTCCCGACTTTACGGGTTTACGCTTCGTGTATATCTCTGACAAACGCGCGGCTCTTCCGTGACCGAGATAATAAGGACTGTATTCGATATTAACATAATATCAAAGACGGTAAAGGATAGTGTAGTTTGTGCACTTAATTAAAAGGCAGTATATCTCCGAAACCCGCTATTATTCCACTCGCGTAAGCTCGTGATTACGTGGTATAATGCGCCCATCTTCCTCCATCGCTGTTAAGCACAGTATTTGCTAACAGTAATATGTAAATTATGCAACGCGCCGATTTTTATCGGGGGCTTGTTTTTCTTTTTTTTAGAGAGAGAGAGAGAGAGAGAGAGAGAGAGAGAGAGAGAGAGAGAGAGAGAGAGAGAGAGAGAGACGTGTACCGCAATCGCGTGTATTTGGAATGACGTTACTGAATTGGTTGTCGTTTGCCGCAGTGTAGTAGTCGGTAGCCGATCTTGTTGTCAGACGACGATTAAACATCTGCTGCCGCAGCTGTGTGCCTCCTTCCATCTCGATTAATATTTCACTTCCTATAAGATTTCTACTCTACTTCAAATAACATTCCATATGCTTATGCATACGCAGCGCATCGTATGATGCACAAAGTCAGCTATGGGAATGGAATTGGAAGCAGAAGTCACGAGATATAAAACGAATTGCGAGAAAACTAAAACTGGAACGCGCTGCTTTAAGCGCGGGTATGTCTGGTATGCGAGGTCACTAAATTGCCGACTATCATCGTTTAGATGTCGATTTCCCTACAATGAAGACTGCAGTTCTTGGTCTTTTCCTTTCAACGTATTCTTTTCTTTTTCAACTTGATTTTTTTTTTTTTAATAAGAAACGGATTAGAAGATTTAAAAAAGATTTTAATTTTTTGATAAAATTCTTTTAAACACAATTTCTTTTTCGAATTTAATTAAAATGTTAATACATTACGGTTTTTCAAAGTAAGATAATATCTGAAGAAAGAACGTTTCATAAAAATTTAATAATTTATAAATATTACATGTTTGCGCGACAAAAGAAATAATATATAAAAGAATTAAAAGAAACTTTTAATGATAATTGATGTAATCTTATTTTAACACAAATTTCTCCACAAGATATCCGTACATAAACATGAAGAAACATGAAAAGGTTTTTCAATATTACTAAAATAATTTTAAATCTGCGAATTTAACAAAGATTTTAATTTTTCAAACTGTTTTGATTAAGCAAAATTCGTAATCCATATTATCTAACAGAAATGGTTATCTCACGTAATGCGGAAGGTTGGCGCATTATCGAATGACAAGGAATGTGAACAAAGAAATGAAATGCAGTGTTCACCGTGGAAAGACGCGCAATCACAGCCGCAGGACGGAACGAGCGGTCGTGTTCTTCCGGCGAAGAGCGCCGTTTCGTCGAGTACGTCGCTAACGCGTGTCACGTGGCTCCGTGTTTGCCGCGCGGCAATTAGTTACCCGCGCTATTATCACATTCCTCACTGGTCCCCGCTGGTCCACGCGTTCTTATCCTTTACCCTTTGTCCCGGCGGCGACGGCGGCGCCTCGGCCGTTCCTCCTCGTGCGCGCGCGCCCATTTCCATCTCTCGGCCGGACCCCATCGCGCGAGACCTTGTCGCCGTTCACCGAAGCGTGGAAAATGAGAGTACTTCTTGTCGGAGCCCTCCTGGCGATTCGTATCTACGTGCCCTGCCCCGTGACAGATACTTTCTACGCATTCTCTACGCTCCGTTCTTCTAGGCAACGCGTTGCGTTTCCTCTACCGACGCTACGCCTTTCGGCGTGAAGCGCGGAGTGGCAGACCGAGTCCGTCGCGCGATCACGCCTGAGTCATCGCCGCCGTGGATCGACCAGGTGTGTTGACCCGATTGCTCGCGCGCGAAAAGTAGAAAGCACGCCGTCGGCCGCCGAAAAACGTCGCGTCGTCGCGCTAGAGTCTCGTGTCAAAATCGCGCGACGCATGAATGCGCCCGCATGCCGCGCGTAAAACGTAGCGCGACGATGGGTGTCGACGTGTTGTGCATGTCGAGCAACGTCTCATTTTGATGGCTATTTCGCCGTGCAACGGTTTCCTGCTGTTTCACCTCCGGAGGCAGATACGCGTGGGTGATTCCGCCTGGCAATTCGCGAGGTGAATACGCGCTGGGCGGGTTTGTTACTCCCCCGCTGACACTTAAAAAGCGTTAAACGGTTTCCGCCTTCTTGAGAAATTATTTTACGACGGTATAAGTCTCACGAACGTGATCAATTTAATTTTCTTTGGTCGAATTTAGAATCTATAATTTGAGATACGTAATAATTAACACATATACATATTTTGTATATAATTGACACACGTATATATATATATATATATATATATATATATATATAAGCAAGAATTTCTTTTGTAACAGATATGATGACGAAATTATTTTTATCCTGCAACTTCTCGTGCTCACATTTTTAGGAATTTAATTTGTGATTAGTCAGCTGTCATCAAACACTCGTACAACAGACGGAATATGTATACAACTTTAACTGTTTATCAAATGCAAGCATTTTTAACTTATCTCTTAAGTTAATTTTTGAAAATAAAATTTATGTTTAATCTCAACTGATGCGCTTGGCATGGTGTGTATGACTCATTGTTTTGTAAAAGATTTAAAGTACAAACAATCGCAAACGCCACGACGATTATAAATGAAATCATGATTCTTTGTGTCGTCATTTACATGCGTATAATACACTGCCATTTGCGATATGATTAAAGCAACGTTGTCTAAAACAAGAAGCCTTCCGTGAGAAAATGTTTGGCGATTTATAAGGTAATGCGTCGTCTGCCATTTATGGATATGGAATTGATTACATATTAATTAACGTTTTCGGGCACGTTATTGATGTTTGACGGATCGGTTGGTGAGAATCAATATGAATCATCAAATGGCATTATTTAAACAGTGCACGTATTGCAAGTTGGAGAGCTACCTCTTCACGGTCGTTTGCACCTTGTTCAGCAAGAATATCGAACGTCACTCCTGTATTTACTCGCTTCGAGAGTGAACAACTTGTATACAGATACAAATCATAGTTTGAATATACAGTTATGCTATTAATATCGAGAGGATCGTCATTATATCTTCATACATAATATCTCTTTTGATATTACTTTAAGTTTGATTACTTGCTATATTGAATTATCGACTGATACGCATAGAATCACGTCGTCGAAGCAAGTTATTTCGCAAAAAACACACACACACACACACACTAAAAGACAATCATCGATAAAATCTACATAGGTGACTTTAATTATATATAATTTACATATTCGCCTAACACAACATCCGAGTCCTTCCTTCATTTGTTTTATATTGTGTTCGTTTTTGTTCTTCGATTCTTTATTTTTTATTTATTATAAATTGTGTTTTATATATAATTGTTCATCTGTTGTAAGTATAACGTCCATTTTTCATAGTTTCACCACGTATTATTCTAATCTAGCACGTTAGTCTAAACGCTTCTTCCGTTCCTTTCAAGATTAACCTATTGCGATTAGCACAAGGAGTTCAAGTAATGTACGAGCGACCGAGTTGAGCTTCACTACACGAGCGCTTTTAAATTGCCATTCCGAGTGCAGCCCGTTGCCAAGTGTGAAAGTAGGCTGGCGTACTTCTATATTGTGCAGATAATTCTTTGCTCGTAAAATCTTTTTTCATTACGGTCACGGTTTATTTTCCAAAGACATAAAATTATGTAAAGACTTACAAATTTATTTGTCTATGCCGTTGTCACGCAACATTTGACATAATAATTCCAAGTAATTGCATGCTTTTCCACGTTTTATGTATTGCCTCGTTAAGACTGGTTTTATTAAAGCAATTCAAATAATTACTTTTCCGTTTTACAAAAGTGGATTAATCAGTCTATAAGATGTTTTGTTAAAACAAACGTGTTAATCTCCACTGCTATTTTGTCCTATCAAATTGTCTAATGTAAAAATTTTATGTAAATACATATTTTGCATACAATTTTCCTTTATAAATAACTTTTATGTAAATTTTCTCTAGCATTAATATGATAATCTTTTCATAAAATTATTTAGTATCAGAAATTATCTTTTATTAATAAAGATAGAAGAACTCATGTTTTGATCACGAAAGATTAAATGCTCTGCATAAGTATGCAACTCACTTAATGTCGAGGTGATCTGCGACTAGAAAACACTCGAAGAAAGTGTCGAAACCTGATTTCGCGCGGACATTAATCAAAATCGCGGCTTTCATTAAATTTTTTCTGAATCGGCAAACAGGTGAACGGAGCTTGATGACGGTGAATAGTCGAGCACATTAGGAATATATTATCCATGCGAACGTATGCGCGATAACACTTGCGTTAACGCTGCCATGCGGGCATGATAAACCGATAGGCGACCCTCTCTTCCCACGCAACCGACGTTTCATATCATCGTGCGATTTTCCTTAGGCACAAAAGCGGCTAAAGTTGAGCAAATGTCGTGCTTATTGCCACTTGTCGATACACGATTCTGTCGAAATTTTATATTGGACAATATTCAGAAATGTTGTCGATAATGTTTTCGAGCATCGACAATGTTTCGCGTATGCGTTTGCAGCTCTTGATATTATTATCTTGATGGAAATTAGAATGATCTCGCGCTGCTCACTTATGTGGCGTTAGATGCTACCGCTACAAATTGCTTTCACCACATGAGAATTGTCTGTGAGACGAAACGAAGAAATGTGTTTATTCATTCATATTTTCGCAGCGTCATAATTTATTATGTAAACAAACTCTGATTACTATTGTCCAATATTACGTCAAATTTCGACATTTCAATTTACAAAGATATTTGTGCAAATCTATTTTATTTAACGTCAATGATATTATACGGCCTTAATTTCGGCAACGATTGATTCTTCCTACTGTGCGATGTGCGATATCGAAGAAAAATACCAATATATATATATATGTATACATATATATATAATATGTATATACAAAGTATATAGTACAAAGTTCGAGCGATTAACTTCACGAATTATCGCAACGGAGCCCGAAACATCACGTTTCGCTTTCGACTTGTATTTCGGTCGCAGATATCTCGGCTATCTCGGTCCGATTATTCGCTTCGTGTCGCGTGCAATTTGTATGGCCCAGATAATTAAACAGATCTAGTGAAATCTTCACACTTAAAATTATGACTTCCTAATTGTCCTTCATAGGTATATTTGGACAAAAATTAATTCGATGAGTTGTTTAATTTCTGAAAACTTAAAAAAGTTGTAAAGTCTGTAAAAAAAGTTATATTAATCTTTTTTTTTATAAAGATATAATCATTTGTATTTGACGTATTGTATTGAAACGTTTGTGCAACACCTGAAGATTGCATTTCGCTCCAGAGTAAAAGCTGAGGAAGACACGACAGGTTTCCAGCACGAGGTATGGTTTCCACGTGCGAAGCCTTAAAATGTGGCATACCTCCGCGCGTATGACAGTTCACAAATATTGATGAGGAATACTCGAGTGTCATTCCCCGTAGCGTTCTGACAGTCGTTTGATATAGATCGTTGCCCGCTCTCTCAAAACGTCCTGTTAAAGTATGTCATTTCTGATCATACATTATATATATCGGAATTGAAATTATTCGCCTATCCATTCTGATTTATATCCGTATGTCTAACACAATTTTTACGTAACTGTCCATAAATCATGTAACACGTATGCTCTACATACATGCGTACTATTCCTAGTAATATTACGGTGCATTCATTTGTAATTAAAATTAAAGCAGAGTGCGACGTCTGTAGAGGCGACGTAACTCACTTCTTTCGACGCTTCATCTCCTCCTCGACGCTTTCATTTCCATCGAGTTCATCGTTACGCGTTCTTCCGCGCTCACCTCGCGCGACAGCACGGTTTTTTTTTTTTTTTTCTTTGCCGCGCTAGTCCGCGAGGAAAGTTTTGCCCGCCCGAGAAGTGCTAGTTTTCCCTTGGCAGGAAACGCGGATGGCTGCGGAATCGAGTACTCGACCCGAATTTCATCCGTCGCGAGGGCAGGCACCTGTCTACCCATGAAGGTGGTGTTTACGCTCTCACACGTTACTCATACTACGCATTCTGATTTCATAAGTGACGTTCGCGATGGGGGCAATTGTCATTTAGATTGTGCGTGTGCAGTAGGTTATGAGAATCTTGTGTCAACAGGAAGCACATAGGTAGATGTCATTATGTCTTGAAATTACAACACGCGTGTAAGATATCTCTTTCGGATCATACACAAGATAAAGATATTTTTTATATATGCACAAATATGTATTAGCAGTTATTTTATACTTTAATCTTAAAATATGCAAACACACAAGGATATTATATTTTATCGCTAATAGCCATTGACATTATTCGCAAAAAAGTCGATTTGTCTGTTAAAAGACAACGGCGCTCATGTAATTTTGTTTTCATGGAGGATTTAACTGCGTTAAAATTCGTGGGCTACATGATTCATCTACAATGGCTGCATGCTAAGTGCCATGGGAAAATGGTGAGATACTCGACCGTTCTTGCTTATAGCAATCCGTTGGGCAGCTACCGGCCGCTCATAACAGTACTCTTCATTCTTCGATGTTGAGTAGGCGGAGGTACATTGGCCGCAGAAGTGGTTTGTTCAAAGATGAGGTTGAAAACCGTAGCTCGCCACGTAAGGCCAAGATTTAGAAATTCGAACAAATGATATGACGATCAAATTCGTATTTTATATTTGTGATATTTCTGAAAAAGTATCCGTTACTTAATGGTGGTATCGCGTATAAGATTTTTCGGGATACAAAGTAAATTTTCCAATAAAGAAAAATATACGTTAGAGCTTTTTCAACCTTCTATTTTTAAGATACGCAAGCGGCCGTTTTCTCAACGATCTTTTTGAACTCTGCATTTAAAAGGAGTTAACAATGTATACATGTACGGGTAATGTATACATGTTTCATTGGCTTTTATGTTATTCGTAAGGTCACAAAGTAATTTTCGAAATCGCAAGTGAACCAAGGTTACTTCGACATATTGAATGACACGAGATTTCGCTCATCGTATTTACGCAAATCGTGCTTGTTCTTGCAGTAAGGTAAAGACGCATGTTGTCCGACGTTGTCGGCGCTAAGCCGCCTCCGTTACTACTGCAAACGTCGCTTAATGGACTTATAATAGATTCAGCGGAAAAGTTTTACTTTTGCCACGGCAGAAAACAACAAGAAGTGACCATGTCGTCGTTGTCTTTTTACTCGTCTACGGAAAGAGCATCGTCATAGCCTTGTGTCTTCCGTAGTCGCTCTGTTCGCCTTTTCCACCACGGAAATTTAGAAAAAACAAAATTGCACGTTTGGAGCAACCCGACGTGAAAGGAAGAAAAAGGCAATGTTATTCGCAGAGAAGTATCATCGCGGTGTGCTGCAAATGAATGTAAATGAAGAGCGGCACGGCTTTCACTTCTCGCGTCGAACATTTCCACGTGAAACAATTTCGTCCGCACCGACTAATTAGCTTTTCGTGTCTCGCACACTTTAATGCACACCCGGATCAACGTCCCACGCCTTTCAGAAGCCCGGCATAAGCTTGAGAAGCGTAAGCTTGATGGTACGCGCGCGCGTATGGATATATTATATTGTATGTTACACGCGTAGGTGTGCAATTGCGGCCCGAGATTCAGTCCAACAGATATCGATACATGTTTGCATAACATCTGCCGCGTTGTATGCAATACCATTCCTGTACGAAAACAATAGACCACGTGAGATCGATTATACCACACACCGTCTTAATGATACTTATTCTACGTGCGATTTTCAGTTATGGAAAGCGAATTGTTCGAGGAAAAATATCATGCGTTGGAGTTCGTCTAGGTTTTGTAGGTCGTGGCTTTCTTTTGCCCGATGATTTAAGATGCGAAACTGACGTTCTCCTCTCTTGCCCAATCCCGATTTTTTAATCCAAAGAAAATTACTAAACATCGAACACCGCTGAACGCAATCGGAGTGTAACCAAGGTGGCGCTTTATCGCGCAGATAATATCAAATGTTCGACTGACTTTTCCGGCGCAGTGCTAATTTCAACGTTTAAAAGCTCTAAACGATCTAACGATCTAAACAGATACCTGAAATATAATTTATCGTCGCCGATAAGTATCTCTTGACATCGTGACGTATAAACGCGCGTTCTATAAAATTAGTTGAAACTGGCGAACGTCGCTCGCGGCCGATAAGGCCGCCTTTCGTTCCGCCGGGCGCGAGACGATTCGCTCGAGCGAATAAACTATCGTTGCCGGATAAATACGACCGAATATGTAAATTGTACGAGTACGTAGCGTTTCCTCCTAGTTCCTTCTTCTCCCTTCTCGCGGTTAATTCGCGCGCAACGTATGCACCGCACGGCGGGCAGGAATATACGTGCGCGTGGTCGAACTCGGCCTCGAGTTAATTACCTGGGTGTCGTAATGACCGATCGCCTTTCCCGACCGATCGGTGTCTACCGATCGTAGATCTGCCCTAATGAACACGAGACACCGAGCATGCAACCGTATCGATGTTCGCTGTGTAGTCTATCGAGCGAGGACGTGTACTCGCGGGCGATACTCGCCCGCGTTCCGCGAGATCGACGGGGGATCGGCGCCTTGTTTTCTTAATATCAACGAAAGCTGCACGACATTAGCCGTCGTGCATAATTAAGTTGTCGGACAAAGGGAAGAACACGATGCTCTGTTTGCGATCGTGATACGTGGATGTACGCTCGCGCACTTAGAAATCTATAAATAATATAAGACTTTTTATATCGGGGAACCGAGAGGGAAGACTGTATCTTGTTTCTCGATCCTAATTAAAACGACGACATGATTCATTCGCATAATTAAGATACCGAACAAAGTATACAGCGTTTTATTTATGGTGGCGGTATGCACTTGGTCGCACATATCTATAAATATTGTAGCGCTGCACATACCAAACGCTCGCGTGAATCATATCAATATCGCAGACGGGAAACACTCCTCTATCAAGCTTCATAAAATATTGACGCATATTTCTGAGTGAGTATATATCAACACGCGGTGTAATTGATTTCCGTAAAGAGGAGTATAAATATATATTCGATATAAAACTTCTATAGAGATTACTAAACGAGGAACGATGTTATGCGGAATGTTTAATCGCGACGTTCGTGAAACGTACACGCGTACGGGTAAACAGACTAGTATTTGTGAATCATAGCAAACGATCGAGAGAAAAATCTTCTTATCACCGCTTTTCGCGGTAACACCTTGGCTGATATATCGCATTTAGACGATAACGCTTGGAGATGGCGTGGTTATTTATAAAAGAAATTGCTGAAATGCGCCGGGAGGCTTCTTATCGGGTCCTCCGGGAAACGCCGAGTGACTGTATTGATAAACACTTTGCCATTTATCTGGCACACAAAGTCGCTGGGGCGTTGATACGAGACGGCGCGGAGTGCCAGGGTGAATACAACGCCAGTCATCAATTATCGTGATATACTAGTACGTAAACTGGCTACCGGCCCGGCCGGTATTCTCTCATCCCGGCGTATAATAAATTACTCACGTCTCGTCCTGCGGCTGCAGGCCGTCGTTAGGCGGTGTGCAAGTGCACTTTTGTCATTCGCATACTCATCGCTATTCCCCATCGAACGCACCGGCGCAAAATCTGCTGCAGATCCGATCGCGTATTTATCTAGCTGTGCACTGACATCATGTGGATGCAACCTGCAAGAGATAATAAAAACATGAAGAACGACGAGCGATTTTTTTCGATTCCAGGGGAGTGGGGCGTAGGGACATGTACATTTTTATTGTCGGGAAAGTTGTGAAGTATAATATTCGCAATACGCGTACGATACGCGCGTTTATTTTCTTCTCCCGTTGTTTGTACGCGTATTTTATCTTTAACCGATGACTATCTCTCTCTGTGTTTAATCGGCCACGAAAAAGAGAGAAGCACGTATCGCGAAAGGCGTATGGTACGTGTAACGCGGTTACATATGAGCGTTATTCGATGTAACTTTTAAGGTCCCGTGTTTCGCGTGCGCTACTCATTGCTCTTCGTCGGACAGGATCGTTACTTATTTTACGAATGAGCCTCATTACCGACGACAGCTTAAAATTGCGGGGTATACACGATTCGGCGAGGCGAGCACTTGCGAGATACTCGTATTCTTCGATTGATTTTGCAAAAGTATTTCGCGCTAATAACAGCACATTAATATTGATATTTATTTGGATATATATAATGTCGTAAATTATGGCGTCAAACGATCGTAATAGAAGATTTATAATAATGCTTTTTGTCCAAACTGTTTTCTTATACTATGAGCTCATGTTTTGCAAACATATTATATAATTTATGCATATTTATTTGTGTAATTATTCAATATTCATTTCAAACATTGTAAAAATTACATTGCGCAATTAACGTCCTAACGAATAAAATCCTGTTTTGCTCGAGTCGCATTTCAACATTGTAAAAGTCTCTCTTGTTACACTTTATTAGTTGCGATTATTTGAATCATAATAGATTAGACGTATGTCATTTCATGAATACTGGAATCGTAATGTCATGTGTCAGATTAGTTTTATCATAGTCGTAAAACTGTTTTATTGCGCCGAGAATATGCCTTAGAATACGATGTTTTTTTGCTGTGGACTCCCCGCGTGATTAGAATTCGGACACGATTTTTACCTTTCTCTCTTAACCGTTTTTGTTACGGTAAAAACTTTCGTTTCCCCCTTAGACATGCGCGACAAGAAAGAATAAGGTTTAAGCGATGTAAGCCGAAGTAATTTGTGCAAAAGCCATCACGTCAATCTCTGAGGATGAAAGCAGGGCGCTTTTAAAGTTGGGCGACCGAGTTGAAATGAGTTCCTTCGTGCCGCAAATCTTAAAGTGTCGCCCTTCCACCTACTCAATCGAGAAAAGATTAATGCATGTGTGCAACGATCATTATGGGAGATTATTCCACACCATTTAGTTCCTTTTTCTTTTCGACCGAGATAGCAACAAATCGAGAACACCTAAAGCTGTCTGTTAAGAATAATAATTTCGACATTTTAGTGACACGACTTTGTAATCCCACAGGCGGAATCTGACATTATGTGTTACATACGTTGTCATAAATATGGACGGGTTTAAATCGAGCACAATGAATGTAAGAGCGATATCGCGACAGTGACGGCATTTCAATGTCGTGATCCGATTAAAGAAGAAAAATCAGTGCCACACAACCGCGCATGCTTCGGATTAAGCCGAGGGGACCTTCGATCGTGTGCTCAAAAATGATAAACGTCGGAACGATGCAGCAATGTCAGTGTCGCGAATGTTAGTCTCGCTCCGGTGATCTCTATCTCCCATAGCAGGAACGAAACACTAGTCAGGGTAGATCGCGTCTCGCGTGCTCATAACTTCTACTTATACAAGGCAGAACAGGAAAATAGATCCGTTAGATAGATAGATAGATAGATAGATAGAGAAAGAGAGAGAGAGAGAGAGAGAGAGAGAGAGAGAGAGAGAGAGAGAGAGAAGAGAGAGAGAGAGAGAGAGAATTCTTTATATTATTTCATATTTTATAGTTGTATTGTCGTGTCTTGAAGAAAATTGTATTAAAGCGTAACCGAGTTGGGTCGGTCATCTGAAGCGATGCGTGTAGAATTATACATACATGTAATTATACATACATATAATATTATATATAAATATTATTACATTTAAATATTTACGTAAAGAGTATCATTACTGTTAAATAACACGATTAACACGAGGATGCCTTATTGAAATAGTTATGCTTTCATGCAACGTTGCAACCGTTTCAAGGTATTCCAATAAGAATTCTTGCGGTTGCTTATGAAAGATACAGAAGCCCGTGAGAAACTAATAGAACCGTAAAGGTATGCTGAGGAATTAAAATTCATGTAACACAATAGTAGCCGTATCCGGTCTCGATTAAACTGTTTTCATCATCGTCAAGTTCTATGAGTTTCAAGTGTAGTCATACTTACGAGTTTGACTGACGATTAATCAACGTTACCATACAATTAATCATTGAAGATGCATTGCTATAATTGCACAAATTTATATGGACAATAGAACGATTTCATGTTAGATATCTCTCGGAAATTCTTTTTGCGTGGTTTCTTAAGCCTCTACACTCGTTTATCTTCGTTTACGAATATATTGAATCGCAAAAGATACACATAACAAAAAGGCTCTATATTAGGTTAATGACGTTATAATGGAAATGTGTTAGATACGTGACAGCCGTGGAATTCACCTGCTCTATTGCAATGACGTTCTCATTTCGTATACTCGTATCCTGAAGATATCTCTTATTTAATATTTTAATAGCGGTCGATATAACGACTGTCGTATCGTTTGAAATTATTCATTCAACTTAAGAATTAGTATTCTGGATACATATAAGTGAATAGTTTTACTTGAAGTAGAATTTATCATGTCTACATTTTAAAGAAGATTTAAACGTGAGACCGTCTAACATCCACGTGACATGTATACGCGTGTCTACTCTGCTTGGATACGTTTCTACTTGACGCAGCTGCATGAGAATTAGTTATAAAAATATCATCGTTACAAAATGCGTCGAAACTTTTTAGATTAAGATAAAATAAGAAGCAAACATAAACTACTGATATTATATGTATAAAGAATTAATTTATCAGAATTACATTTTGTAATATCAACAAATTTGTATATCAACAATTTATCAGAATTAGATAAATATGTAATCACGTCTTTTTTGCAATATCTTATCAAAATCACAGAAATATCTTATCACAGATAAGATATTTTTTAAAATAACATATGACATTATCATGAATATAAATTGCGCGTGCATATAAAGTTTCATTTTGTTTCAGAAGCCAGTCTAAGGCTTCCTACTTGGCTTACAGACGAGAGCGGGGTGCTCCCGACAGCGAGGGCAGCTACAAAAGAACAATGTCGCCAACCTCACGAATGGACGATTGGCCACCTCCTAGGGATCATGACGATCCCGTACTTTTACGTGTTACACCGCATCATCCGTTACAACAACAGCATCATCACCATCACAATAATCATCAACAGCAACATTCTGATCTCTCCAAGTCATATAGCGTAGACGCTCTTCATCATCGATTGGAAGAGAGGTGTCCCCAACAACATTCGGCAGAAGTGGTCAATAAACTCTCGCACGATCTCAACAAAAAGCTTCAGGCTAGTGACGTAAGGTCTCGTACTAATGAAAACAACAATAATGACAATCTCGAGGACCGGCATCAACATCATCATCATCATTATCAAGAAAAGAGGCATCCGGAAAAAAGACACGACTACGTAGAGCAACGTAGAGAAAGACTGTCGCCGCAGAGCGTGGAGGTCCTTAATGACAGGAACAGGCAGCTAGAGCGAGAACGTCGGAAATTGGCAGCGAGCTGCGAACCCCTACCTCAAAATAGAGAGGTGAGATTATCTTCGGATATTTACCTTCACGTAATAGCGATATTTATATGTTTGCGGCTCAACGGTCTACCTATTTTTGTACCTGTAAATATAGAGGTGTCTAGGACACGCGAATTTTCAGTTTATGCTTCTCTAGCTATTCAATTTCCTGCTGCAAGAGCTTGCATAACGTACTCGGCACTTTACTTCGACACTTATTTTTATATTATTATTCTGATAATTTAACAATCTCTTGAGTTGTGTGCTTTAAAAAAATTACATGTTTTAAACTACATTCATAAAAAACCTATTTCATTTACATTTCATTCATTGTTGCTGTGTTGTTTCTGAATTTTCCGTGAAGTAATTTATGAGACTTGGACATTTCTTTCAGAAGCAGCTACGAGAAATTAGTGGTCCGCTTCCAATCACCGGCGATGACATATTCCGCGAGAGAAGCGCTACGATCGAGATGACCTCGCAGAATATTGAATTACTAAATCGTCGTAATGAGAAGAGGATGAATAGCGTATCATCATCAAACAGTACGATGTCCACATATTCGATCAGCACCACAGCATCGTCAGTTGCCACGAGTAATGATAACGGCTGGGCCAGACGACACGAAACACAAAGCTCGATAGAAGCTACTATCTTTTCCGATAGGCCGCCACCACCGACAAGTTCACCGCCAAGGTCACCAAATAACGTCGAGACTATCAGTCCACGAGGAGCTATTCCGAGACGATCGGGAAGTTGCTCGAGCACCTCTTCCTCGGGAAGATCGATAGATGCCCGCGTATCGCCTCGAGCTTTGCTGTCCAGATCATCTCCCAAGAGCTCTCTCGATTCTCTCACGCGGAACGAAGCTCGGATAGAATATGCCTCTACCAGAAAAGTCTCTAGTCCGACACAAACGGATAATACAGGTTCCTGGAACAGATCCAACTCGCCGAGCCGGCTGAGTCATACGAGCGATGCGGAATCGCGAATCGAGAGACTCTCCGCGTCTTCAAAGTTTAGGACCGGCGGCAGGTCGTCCACGTCTTCGAGCTCGAGCGTTTCCAAAGCGTCCTCTTCCTCCTCGCCGAGAAACTCGCCGGTCGAGGAGGACAAGTCGTCGCCAAGATCGTCACTTTGCGTGTCACCCCAGCCAGGGATAGAGGGACTGACGTTAGTGCAACGTACCGAGGTCGTGCTCCGGGTGAACGCTGCCACCAGCGACGCTGCCTCGCAAACCGACATCTTGGAGGACACGGAGCAAGACGCCAGCAAGATTCAGCGACCGCTTCCGGAATCGAGGAAGAAACTGCCGGAGGAGATCGAGTGCGAGGAGCTCAGCAAGGATTTAGCCAGTCAACTCAGCCCGAACGACAAGCTCGTACCTATACTCGGTGAGTATTTTCTTTATCGTTATCTTCATCTTATTTTCTGTCACAATTGAGTGAGTAATGGTTTTTGAAGAGCGTCGTTCATCTGCTGATTTTATTATTTGCTCCACGTCCATCATTAATATACGCCAATGGAATTGATTCAATTAGAGATGTTGTTCAAATTTTTAAACAGCGTTTGTGTGCGGCTAACGCAGAATTCACGCTGACATATATACGATTTATCCAGTCGCCGTTACGCTTACGCTGTCGCACGCTTATTTTACGCACACATGTGTACATCGGCCTCGCTCGAATGTGCGGATAATGTATATACGGCCGCGAGGGCGCGCGCGCGCGCGCAATTATCATCTGGGACACAACGGAGTCAAGTATTCGAGGGCAATAACCCTCTGTTTTAATAAGCGCTAATTTAATCAACGGCACGACACTGCCTTATTCAATTATATACCGCTGTCGCCGCGATATTCGATGCAATCCCCTGTCGCGTTATGGCTAACCATAAGGACGCGGAGATCCCTGGAGCGTGAAACGAAGTGTGCGAGGAGGGAAACGCGCCTACCGAGAACGCCTCTGATGATGTCCCTTTTTTTTTTTGCTTCTTATCAGTTCCAGCGCCGGAGCACAAGAAACCCACCGACTACGTTTCCGGCCTGTTCAGGGTGGAAGCGACCTTGCAGCCACGAACAAGGCGACGGCTCTCCCTGGAAGAGTCAACGGCCTCCTGCGGCGAAGACGTGGACGTGGACGATAAAAAGTGAGCTCTCCTCATTCTCTTTTCTTCTACCTTCTCTTTCCTTTTCGGCTGAAGTTCACTTAATTAAGGCATATTTATGAGGCAGCTCACGCCGCGCGCCGATATCACGCGCGTTGTCTTCATCCGGCCGCATCGGCAAGGGTCAGCGAGATTGTTGTTACGGGCGAGGCAGATAAGACAGCGTAAATATAGACCAAACGCGATAATTGATAGTTTTCACGTGCTCGGGAGCATTGGATTACGTGCTATTAATCAACTCGAATGCCTCGGAATCCGAAGGCGTTCATTACAAGTGCAAATTCGCGATTCTCTTTACTCGACTTAATTGGTCGACGCGTACGTCTCTAGGAAGCACCGTATAATTTTAATAAACAAGTGGAAATTTCTTTGGCTCAGCTTCAGCCGACTGTCATTTAAATTTCCTCGATCGCACATTCGCGCGATCTGTGTGGTCGCTACGGCAGGTAAAATAAACTTGCGTAGATCTTTTTGGATGGACGCCAGACACGTACGTGTGTGCCGTTTATACGATATTTCGTGCGAAAAGAAGGCGGCACGCGTCCGAAAATATCTTGTTTAGCCAGACGCCTGTAGAGGGATTCTTTATTATTCGACGAGCCGGCGTTTATGTGGGCAAAATTCTTGACAGACCGTCATTAATGAACTTCCATTGCCGCGTCTGGATCTAATTGTTATTTTTCAACGATGATATAAACGTTCGGAATTTAACGAATCGATAGCAGCAGCAGTCGGGAATGTCTTGTACAAGCAAACAAGTGCAGATGATTTTTTCTTTGCTTTTTAACGTTTGCTCCTTTTATTCTTTGTTTCCGTTTTTTCCTTTGTCGATTCAGATGTCTTACGTACAAATGTCGTATCGCAAATAATTGGAACGTCTCCTTGTACTGTCGGTATTTATAGATACTGTGCGATTTTTCGATATATTCGTATCCAATGCATTTCGCGGGATTTTTCGCTGTCTATTGTTATTTGTTTTTTATGACGTTGCGGCTCTTCCCTTTTCCGTCGATCCGGTCTATCTTGCGCACTCACGGACGATACTTCCTTCGTGCTCGAAGAGAAAGCATCGTGGCTCTTACGTAATCCCCCATAAATGATATTGTCAAGCACTCACTGCTTCTCTACGCATCATATTATTTGCCAGTCTCCAACATATGGCTGAAAGTGACGCATCGTACTAGCAAAGTGCTCTCGGTGTGCTTGCTACAAGTCTCGAACGGGAAATGGAAATGGGTCCTTCGGAAAAGTACATACCTACAACCACTCGTTTTCGTTTGTTTTCGTCCGGGCGTTAAAGCGGTCGGCGTTAAGTGGTATCGAAAATCTGTGGGCTACGTAACAACTTGTAAATTAAAATTTTACGTGAGAACGAAGTGTGCGCAAGGACGCGGTAAAATCTGTGCCGATGGTTTGAGAGTCGGCCGAAAATAATGAAAGAGAGAGAGACGTGTTACGTTAAATTAGTCTTAGCCGTACGCGCGAACTTTCTACCATATTTTACAGCGGAAAGAAAGAAAAATCGGCACTTTCGAAAGCAATTTTAGATAGCAATAAAGTCGTGACAATTTCGTACAAACGTGGCCCGCATATACATGCGAGTAATGATTGAAGAGATAATTACATTGGAATCCGCTTCCGCTTCTTAGCCACGATATTTCAACTGATCTTGAATGTAACACTCAGCAAATCGCACAATTGAACAATTTTTCTTTTAATAATGCGCGATCCGATACGAACTCACTTTGCTCTCTTATGACTTTCTCCTCTTTTATAGACTCGTCTAGATATAGAAGATCACGCATGCTGTCGTTTAACTGATAACAATCAGTCGGATTATGGATTAGGCCGGACCAACGTGCCATTGAACGTTTCCTGTCTAATATTCATAAACTTGAGTATCTATTCGATATCATGCATGGCTTTATTACTCATCATGGATGTTGATGACGAAAATAAACGCCGCGAATTCTACGCCGCAAAACGGATTCCTCTGCATCCACTCACAAATCATTCTATTTCCCCCTGTCTCGGCTCGGAAACGTGGGGATTAATTCAATCGTGACTCACGTTCATTGACGCAATTCCTTGCCCTCTCGCAACGATGACAATTATAAGAATATCTCTGCATAAATGCCGTGAGAGAGACAGAGAGAAAGACGGTCCGGTTTAGTCCGCATTAACCAACCGGAGGTGTAATCATCGTAATAAATTCTTTTCAGGCACGAAACGATACCTTCAGCTCCCGTCACGCCACTGTCGGCCGATTCTACCAGTCCCCTGTCCCTCACATCGGCTTATTTCACGACATCCGAGGGAAAGGCGAGGTTCTTGACGAGATACTCGCGGGACGTCACGGCGGAGGGATTAACACATCAAGAGGATGCGCCGGCGGTTGTACCAACGAACAGCCTTGACCTTAGGCAGAAAAAGGTACTATTCCATCGGTATTACTAAATTGGAGCATAATTAAACGCGTTTGTGGGATGTGTTAAAATTAACTCTACGGTTGTCTGCGACTAAATTTGATCGGTATGCTAGGCGGCGGGATAATAATGATTACGCGGAGATAAGATGATAATAAGTAGCGTTTCATCTAGCCTTCGAATACAATCTGGTCTTATGTAAAATGCAATTACAGCGCTTTGGAATTTCTACTTATCATATATCTTTAAGGCTGGACTGTTACCTAACTAGTTGTTCGCATAGCAAATCATTACCTCATCTATGAGATATTCTCGTATTTTCTTGGTCTAGGAAAAACGAATCTAGCAGCAATGAACAAATACAGGCGTTCTCAGTATCGTATTAACTGCGTGTATTTTTAAAACTATGAATAATTTTTTAGGAGGAGCTGGTGATGCGCCTTGACAGGAAGCTAGAGGTTCTCAGGGCCGAGCAGGAGGCCGTAAAGGAGGAAGGTGAGATGAATGAGACTCTGGGTGCGCGAGTCGCCGCTCGCGTTTCCGCTGTGGCTCGTCCACCGGAAACGTCCAAGTATCGGAATCACGTAGAGGAAGTCGGTAAGATTACGAGCCTTCTTCTTGGCCTCAGCGGCAGGTTGGCTCGCGCTGAGAACGCCCTTTATGGAATGCCGGCCGACCACGGAGAGAGAGTAAGTATGAAATTTCTTATTTTCTGGGCAAGCTTGCAAACGCTTTTCCTTTACCAATTAAAAGTAATCATACGTAGGATGTAGTAGATCACAATTCAATATAAATATTTTAAAATTAATAGAGATACACCAAATCAAATTATCGGATGCGAAACATGTAATTAGAAACAAATGTATAAATTTAGTTACGAGAACAATAACGATTTTTAAAAAATTTAATAGTAGTGTTATCTGTTATAGATATTTATATATATCTATTTTAATATTAATATATTGTAAATTTTAAACATTGAATTTTTTAATGACGTACAAATACACATTTATACATTTTTATTTTTGTATTTGTTTTATAAATATTATTTCTGGAATATGTGTGATACTTTTCGTAATAAATTCTTTACAATTATTTTAAGAAAAAAAAAACAATCGCTTACACATCGTGCAACATGCTGAAAAAATCATTACTTGTAGCATAATTATTAAATTTTATCATTAAATAAATTTAAAATATTATCTTCCGTTTCAATTTATAATTGCATTTTAAATCCGACAATCATATCGGCATGCAATTCAGAACTGAAAAATATATTTAATAATTTATATAAAACTACAAAGATCTGTTTCGACTGAAAAATTGTACTTCTTACTTCTTGTTTTAATCACATTCGATTTAATATATAATTCTTATTATTGTATAAATTTTTATTTATATTAATTTTGTTATTTTCTGTGCAGAAAATTTTAGAGAGTAAACGGGACAAGCTAATGGATCAATTAGAAGAAGCGAAGGTTTTGAAGAATAATATCGACAAACGTAGCGATAATATGTCAGCGATCTTGGCAAAGTACCTGAATGAAGAGGAATTTGCCGACTACCAGCATTTCATCAACATGAAGGCGAAGCTGATAGTGGACGGTCGCGAGATACAGGACAAGGTGAAGCTTGGCGAGGAGCAATTAGCTGCGTTAAAAGAGGCAATTGACTAGTCGTAACGAGGGACTTACATGCTAAGTTATTATGAAACCGATTCGTAAATAACGGTTGCATTTCCAGGCGTGAACAATTGTATGTTTCGTATAATAAGACAAAATGACTCGAAGGTATAAGTTAATAGGGGTGAAAAGTTACGGGAACACATAAAAGTGAAACAAATATAGAAAGATATATATACGATTTGTAATCTAAATGAATCAGTATACATTTACATATACCTTTTTAAACAATATAAAAATTATTTTTTTAGAAATTTCTCTTAAATTATTTCAAATTTATCTGCGATTAATTAAACATTTTAAAAAATTCAATTAAAAACAATATCGAGAAGTGGGATACGAAATAATATCCCGTATAAATATCTTTGAGATTACAAAATTGACTTAATGCATGATCAAAATAATTGTAAAAATTAAATGCGTAAAATTTCCTTTATATTTGAAAAACAAATTGAATATCTTCATAATCCAAGTGTGATCCCGAAATCTTAAGTGCCTAGTCTTTGATAAGCTTGCATCGATTTTGTCATGTTTCTCCGATAATCCACAGAGGAAAAACAATGCATCGCTTACACATTGTGTAACATGCTGAAAAAAATCACGCTACGATATAAGAAAATAAAGATTATTCCTCAAATTTCTTTTTGAAGGAAATTACGCGCTAAAGAACGATATCATCAATTGCAGAAATTTGTAAATATTAATACAAGGAGTAATGCGCAGTCTTCAATAAAAAAAAAAACCAGAATATGCGTAAGCGAACAATAAGAATGGTCGATTGAAAATAATAACATTACGCAAGAAGTAATACGGCTAGTGATATATATATATGTAAATCATATATATATATGTATTATTTTCGTGTACGTGTCGATCGATGCTAATAATTATTTTGCGTGGAACGTATTTGAAAATTAATGAAATCAAAATTTTAATATATTTCCTAAATATATCTATATTTCCCATAGATATATGTATGTGTGTGTGTGTGTGTATTTTCATGCGCGAGTTGTATTTAGAAATGCGTCGGTAACGCCGTGCAGTATAAATCTGGAATGATATTTGCTTACGTACGCGACTGATGGATGCTCGAAGATGCTGACAATTTCTCATTTTAAAAAACTCTTTATTAAAAAAACGCCGAGCATTTTCGATGAAAATTCAAGAATTTACATTACCTAATTACAATTCGTTGATCACAAATCGATTCTGTACTCATGATACCTTTTTATATATGATGTGTGATATGAGAGTAAGTTCATGTTCTGTTTAAACAAATGCGCGGCGTTTAAACAACTAAAGCGATGCAGACAACCGAAGCAACATTTTACATGTGTATATAATAAATATATTGTAAGTGCATATATATAATTTACACTCTGACACACATATTTCATAATTACACGTACATACATACATACACGTACACATAAACAACGAATACTACTTTACATATCGTTCTAACCTCCGGAGGTCCTCGAGGACCTCTGACGCTTGTGATCTTATTTACTCTTACAATCCCACTAAGGACTCTCGAAAATACCGCGGAATCGCGCATCATATTCGAGCCTCCTTGGTGGTCCAGCGAGAAATTTTATGCCACGGTCACTTCGATAAATTTTTATTTCGTTTTCTTTTCTCTGTCCCGTTTTACGTCCCCGTTTGTAAATCACGCGTTTCTTTTTATACCGATTTTTAATACTTCCTCCCCGCTTATCGCTACTCTATCGAGGGCGGAGAAGAGACCACAAGCGAAATTACACCGAAAGGTGGATCTCCGAGAATCTTTGGGCTTGGTAATGAAACACTTACTGAGGACCCATGGATATCGAGATGGAATCCATTCGAATCGTATCTCTATAAGGATTACGACTTAAACAAAAAATGTTCCGATTTTGTTCAATTTTGTGCATTATAAATCCTCTTTGCGAATTCCATTCGCAAAGCAAACGCGCTTGATCTCAGATGACATATAACTCGGATCACAGGCAGCACGACGCCAGAGATAGCGCGTCACAAGCCGGGACTCAGACGGCCGCGATGATAATAATTGTGCATGAGAAAGACTGAGTACAGGGCATAAAATTTTGCGGCGTAATAGTCAGTTTCTGTTCCTTGTTTGTTTCTTGACGTTCGCGAATCGGCTGCGACGATAGATACTGCAATCTTGCCGTTAATCTCGAAAGTAGCAGTCACCGTTATAATATGTTTGCGCGCAGCAAGACATCACGTGGCTGCGAAAATATCATCGAATGCGATTGTCATCTATACTCCCCTCCCGCCATGAATAAGGCGCAGCTGTTGTACATAACAAATTAATGGAAACATGGTGCTCTGGATATCTATTTTTTACGAGAAAAAACGTTCCATTAATTCATAAGCTATTACTTTAGCTAAAGACATTAATATTTAACGTTCTCGCTGTGTACATATTACCACATATAATTTTAATGTGATGCGAAGGCAACATAATGATTATACATATACATTCGCGTGTCACCTGTAAGCGACAATGCTAGGTCGTTGTTAATCTGACAATATTATCCCATACAAATGTACTACGAAATCATTATGATAATTACATTTCTCAAGCTCGCTTGCAATAAATAACATGTTGAAATTCAAATGAAATTAATACTTTTTACCGTCACTTCACCATCATCTCTTGTATTTTTAGTTTTTTTATGTTTTTATGTACTAAGATCACTAGTTCTATATTTATAAAATTTAAAAAATTTATTGTATACTAATGTGCTTTTGACAAATTTTGCTAACAATAAGTAAAAAGCCAAAACAATTAAGCTAATAAATATTATAAAAGTTCATTTATCTTGGTATTTTCTTTTATGAATTTAATTTATAATCTTTTTTAACCCCAAAGTTACAGCAAACTTTTACTATAAATAAAAGAGAAAATAGTATTTTTAGTAAATATTAAATTATAGCTACAATTTTAAAATAGTGTCATTATCAGAGATACTTGATAATCCAAATCATTATGTTATTATTTAATGATCTCTACTTCCATTATAGCTCTACGAATATACATATAATCATTTATTCGGATCGCTAATGTTACCAACAGCAGTTTACTTAATTTCAAAATTCTGATGCACTGTTTTATAAAACAAGTGTTTCATAAAACTTTTTATAATAGGATTACATTCTTAAAGATTATTAAATTTATGATGTAACATGAGACAATAAAACATTTTGACGATTTTTTTTTCATTACCTATAGTGGTGAATGTAGGAACTCTGGTATTCTTTGGTGATGGTAGGTAATACATAGATAACTATCATCACACAAAAATACTAACAATTTCAAAATGTATTTACGTGATGTCTCTCAATTCACTCCAACAAGATGTAAGATTAAAAAATATATAAATAAAATAATTATTTTTATTAAAGTATTCGAATTTTTAGAAAAAAATGTACATATCTTTAAATCTATAATCATATAATATGTTACAAGAAAATATACAAAATTATTTAAAAATTTATTATAATTAATATCCTCATTTTTTCTTTCTTCTTCATTTTCTAGATAATTATAACAATATATAATATATATTTACATAATGTTAAGTAAAATAGATATTTTCAAAATTATTACATTTATTATCAAGATCATAAAAATAATTTAGTTAAAAATGTTTTTTTTTTAATATAGATGTTTTAAAGCTATTTCAATAATCTATTTTTTTATCGAAATAATTTTATTTTAATAAAAATTGAGAAGGATCTAACAAAATACGAATGCATTAACCGCTCTTCGTTCGCCCATACCATTATAGTAGATATGCAGAATTGAAAAAAAATACATGAGTACTTTCTCGATTCCTTTTCCGTCGCTTCCGTCGCTGGAATATTGTCTATCCACTTGATAATCTCGTTACACTTCTTGACAATACTCTTTCGATCAGCTTCCGATATCTTCTCATTGACCCTTTCTTCCACCGTACTTTTCATGCTAAAGTAATGTGACTTGAGTTTGTTCTTAACCGCGACTCTTTCCCTTTGTTTCTCGGTGTGATATCTTTCCGCTTCGTTCACCTTCATTCGCTCGATGTCTTCTCTGCTGAGGCGTTCCTTGTCATTGGTAATCATTACTTCGTTCTTCTTGTTTTTTTTTTCTTCGAGATATTCAGGATGCCGTTGGTGTCGATGTTGAAGCCTGAAGGCAAAAATAAATTTTATAGGAAAAAACACAGCATTCTTTTTCGCTTGGTTTCTCCTCCTTTTAACTGGGCCGACCGTCTGCTTTCGATTCCTTTCGTTCTCTTTTGCGATTTTGTTCCGTGCGCCGACTAGCATCCGGATGCTTATCCGAACGGTCTAACAATTCCAATAGAGTCCCTTCCGATTCGTGCGTCGATGGCAACGGACAGAAAAGGAATCTCGGGACATGAGAATCGCCCTTTGCCGCCGTTCTTATCCTTTGAGCCAACCTATACATTCTCGCTCAAGAATTCTTTCTTTTTTTTTTTAGCAATACTCGCATCTCGGTACAATCCATTCCGGGGTCTATTGCCTCGTTGGATTGTTTTCTTATCTTCGATGTTCATCGTCGGAAACGTTTATTAGCCTTTTGAGCCCTGGAGGCTTTTCTTTTAATTACTGATCGGTGATCATTAAAGCAGCCCACCGCGGTAAAGGACATGTTGCAGTAAGTCTTGTGAAGAAAGTGAAACAACTTTGAAAAAAAATAATGCCAATAAAAATGACTAAATATATATCTAAAGTGTAATTTAATTAAATATATAGTTATGTATTATTTTTTTTACATTTTATTTTTCAATACTTATATTTCATAATCTTAATATATTAACCAATTATATAGCATAAATTAATTATAATAAAATGTAATATTTACTTTAAAGATTAAATCTTGAAAGAAATTTGCTTTTTTGTGGATATATAATTATGTGGAAATATAATTTTGTGGATAACGGTGTCTTTGCAGAAGATTTATGTAATCCGTGTGTGACTAGAGATATATGTTTAATATATATCTCTCTATTCTTCTAACTTGTAAACTTATATTTATTACAAAGTTCAATAAATTATAAATTAAATTTAAAAAAGAATAAATATTCAACTTATTTGTTCAACTTATAAAAATACTCAAGTTCATATACAAATGGAGAGCTTTATATTGTCTAGTATTTCGACTGCCTCTTTCTATTAAAAATTCTATTTTATCAAAAGACTTCGCACATTTTATATGGACTAGACCACAACATTGCGCGCGCTTCGCGCGCGCCACTTAGCATTTTTATATTGAACATTGCACTTTTTTTCTTCTGTAATATTACTCTCACACACTTTATCATATTTAATGCCCTTCTCTATCTCACGCTCTTTCTCCCACTCTCTAAATTATTAATTATAATATTAATGATATTAATTATATTATTTTCATATTGTTCAATATTACTCTTACACTTTAGTTTCTTATTTAATCGTCTTCTTTATCTCTCACGCTCTCCCACTCTCCTCCCTCCGCCCCTCTCTCACTCTCTAAACACAAATTAGTGATTATATTATATTTTCATGTTTCTTAATATCACTCTTACATACTTTATCTCCATACTTAATCCCCTTTAAATAAATTAAAAATTATAATATATTATATGTAATGTTACCTGTTAATTTTCAATCAATTTTCAAAACTTTCACTTTCTGGCGAACTCTTTAGAAAATTATTGTACGCGTCCGGAACTATAGGAAAACTGTGTTAAAATAAATATAATTCTCGATATTCGATTAGCATTTCCCGTCAACCCTCAAAATTCAAGTTTTCCGGAAAATATAATTGTTTAAAAAATGTTTTAATTAATTATATCACCTGAATTCTATAGCAAATTATTGTACGCGTCCGGAACTATGTGAGAATTACGTTAAAATAAATAGATCAGTCGATATTTGATTAGCATTTCAGGTCTAGCTTTAAAAATTCGAGTTTTCCGGGCAAAATAATTGTTTAAAAAATGTTTTTATTAATTATAACACCGTAACTTTCCAAAAACTATTGTACGCGTCCAGAACTATATGAAAACTGCGTTAAAATAAATAGAACTGTTGATATTCGATTTGCATTTCACGTCTAGCCCTCAAAATTCAAGTTTTTCGGGCAAAATAATTGTTTAAAAAATGTTTTAATTAATTATATTACCAAAACTCTTTAGAAAATTATTGTACGCGTCTGAAACTATATGAGAACTGCGTTAAAATAAATAAAACTAACGATATGTGAACAGCATCTCACCTTTAGCCCTCAAAAGTCAAGTTTTTCGGACAAAATAATTGTTTAAAAAATGTTTTAATTAATTATAACACCGTAACTTTTTAAAAAACTCTTGTAAGCGTCCAGAACTATATGAGAATTACGTTAAAATACATAAATCTGTCGATATTCGATTAGAATTTCAGGCCTAGCACTAAAATACAAGTTTTTCGGGCAAAATAATTGTTTAAAAAATGTTCTAATTAATTATTTCACCTGAACTTTATAGAAACATATTCTACGCGTCCCGAACTATATGAGAATTACGTTAAAATACATAGATCTGTCGATATTCGATTAGCACTTGTCGTGTAGCCTCAAAAATTCAAGTTTTTTGGGCAAAATAATTGTTTAAAAAATGTTTTAATTAATTATATCACCTGAACTTTATAGAAACATATTGTACGCGTCCCGAACTATATGAGAATTACGTTAAAATACATAGATCTGTCGATATTCGATTAGCACTTGTCGTGTAGCCTCAAAAATTCAAGTTTTTTGGGCAAAATAATTGTTTAAAAAATGTTTTAATTAATTATATCACCTGAACTTTATAGAAACATATTGTAAGCGTCCCGAACTATATGAGAATTACGTTAAAATAATTATATCTGTCGATATTCGATTAGCACTTGTCGTGTAGCCATAAAAATTCAAGTTTTTCAAGCAAAATAATTGTTTAAAAAATGTTCTAATTAATTATATCACCGGAACTTTACAGAAACATATTGTACGCGTCCCGAACTATATGAAAATTACGTTAAAATAATTAGATCTGTCGATATTCGATTAGCACTTGTCGTGTAGCCTTAGAAATTCAAGTTTTTCAAGCATAATAATTGTTTAAAAAATGTTCTAATTAATTATATCACCGGAACTTTATAGAAGCATATTGTACGCGTCCCGAACTATATGAGAATTACGTTAAAATAATTAGATCTGTCGATATTCGATTAGCACTTGTCGTGTAGCCTTAGAAATTCAAGTTTTTCAAGCAAAATAATTGTTTAAATAATGTTCTAATTAATTATATCACCGGAACTTTACAGAAACATATTGTACGCGTCCCGAACTATATGAGAATTACGTTAAAATACATAGATCTGTCGATATTCGATTAGCACTTATCGTGTAGCCTCAAATATTCAAGTTTTTTGGGCAAAATAATTGTTTAAAAAATGTTTTAATTAATTATATCACCTGAACTTTATAGAAACATATTGTAAGCGTCCCGAACTATATGAGAATTACGTTAAAATAATTAGATCTGTCGATATTCGATGAGCACTTGTCGTGTAGCCTTAGAAATTCAAGTTTTTCAAGCATAATAATTGTTTAAAAAATGTTCTAATTAATTATATCACCGGAACTTATAGAAACATATTGTACGCGTCCCGAACTATATGAGAATTACGTTAAAATAATTAGATCTGTCGATATTCGATTAGCACTTGTCGTGTAGCCTTAGAAATTCAAGTTTTTCAAGCATAATAATTGTTTAAAAAATGTTCTAATTAATTATATCACCGGAACTTTATAGAAGCATATTGTACGCGTCCCGAACTATATGAGAATTACGTTAAAATAATTAGATCTGTCGATATTCGATTAGCACTTGTCGTGTAGCCTTAGAAATTCAAGTTTTTCAAGCAAAATAATTGTTTAAATAATGTTCTAATTAATTATATCACCGGAACTTTACAGAAACATATTGTACGCGTCCCGAACTATATGAGAATTACGTTAAAATACATAGATCTGTCGATATTCGATTAGCACTTATCGTGTAGCCTCAAATATTCAAGTTTTTTGGGCAAAATAATTGTTTAAAAAATGTTTAATTAATTATATCACCTGAACTTTATAGAAACATATTGTAAGCGTCCCGAACTATATGAGAATTACGTTAAAATAATTAGATCTGTCGATATTCGATGAGCACTTGTCGTGTAGCCTTAGAAATTCAAGTTTTTCAAGCATAATAATTGTTTAAAAAATGTTCTAATTAATTATATCACCGGAACTTTATAGAAACATATTGTACGCGTCCCGAACTATATGAGAATTACGTTAAAATAATTAGATCTGTCGATATTCGATTAGCACTTGTCGTGTAGCCTTAGAAATTCAAGTTTTTCAAGCATAATAATTGTTTAAAAAATGTTCTAATTAATTATATCACCGGAACTTTATAGAAACATATTGTACGCGTCCCGAACTATATGAGAATTACGTTAAAATAATTAGATCTGTCGATATTCGATTAGCACTTGTCGTGTAGCCTTAGAAATTCAAGTTTTTCAAGCAAAATAATTGTTTAAATAATGTTCTAATTAATTATATCACCGGAACTTTACAGAAACATATTGTACGCGTCCCGAACTATATGAGAATTACGTTCAAATAAATAGATCTGTCGATATTCGATTAGCACTTGTCGTATAACCATAAAAATTCAAGTTTTTCAAGCAAATAATTGTTTAAAAAATGTTCTAATTAATTATATCACCGGAACTTTACAGAAACATATTGTACGCGTCCCGAACTATATGAGAATTACGTTCAAATAAATAGATCTGTCGATATTCAAATAGCACTTGACGTGTAGCCTTAGAAATTCAAGTTTTTCGGGCAAAATAATTGTTTAAAAAATGTTTTAATTAATTATATCACCTGAACTTTATAGAAACAGATTGTACGCGTCCCGAACTATATGAGAATTACGTTAAAATACATAGATCTGTCGATATTCGATTAGCACTTGTCGTGTAGCCTCAAAAATTCAAGTTTTTTGGGCAAAATAATTGTTTAAAAAATGTTTTAATTAATTATATCACCTGAACTTTATAGAAACATATTGTAAGCGTCCCGAACTATATGAGAATTTCGTTAAAATACATAGATCTGTCGATATTCGATTAGCACTTGTCGTGTAGCCTCAAAATTCAAGTTTTTTGGGCAAAATAATTGTTTAAAAAATGTTTTAATTAATTATATCACCTGAACTTTATAGAAACATATTGTAAGCGTCCCGAACTATATGAGAATTACGTTAAAATAATTAGATCTGTCGATATTCGATTAGCACTTGTCGTGTAGCCTTAGAAATTCAAGTTTTTCAAGCATAATAATTGTTTAAAAAATGTTCTAATTAATTATATCACCGGAACTTTATAGAAACATATTGTACGCGTCCCGAACTATATGAGAATTACGTTCAAATAAATAGATCTGTCGATATTCAAATAGCACTTGACGTGTAGCCTTAGAAATTCAAGTTTTTCGGGCAAAATAATTGTTTAAAAAATGTTTTAATTAATTATATCACCTGAACTTTATAGAAACAGATTGTACGCGTCCCGAACTATATGAGAATTTCGTTAAAATACATAGATCTGTCGATATTCGATTAGCACTTGTCGTGTAGCCTCAAAAATTCAAGTTTTTTGGGCAAAATAATTGTTTAAAAAATGTTTTAATTAATTATATCACCTGAACTTTATAGAAACATATTGTAAGCGTCCCGAACTATATGAGAATTACGTTAAAATAATTAGATCTGTCGATATTCGATTAGCACTTGTCGTGTAGCCTTAGAAATTCAAGTTTTTCAAGCATAATAATTGTTTAAAAAATGTTCTAATTAATTATATCACCGGAACTTTATAGAAACATATTGTACGCGTCCCGAACTATATGAGAATTACGTTAAAATAAATAGATCTGTCGATATTCAAATAGCACTTGACGTGTAGCCTTAGAAATTCAAGTTTTTCAGGCAAAATAATTGTTTAAAAAATGTTCTAATTAATTATATCACCTGAACTTTATAGAAACATATTGTACGCGTCCCGAACTATATGAGAATTACGTTAAAATACATAGATCTGTCGATATTCGATTAGCACTTATCGTGTAGCCTCAAAAATTCAAGTTTTTTGGGCAAAATAATTGTTTAAAAAATGTTTTAATTAATTAATCACCTGAACTTTATAGAAACATATTGTACGCGTCCCGAACTATATGAAAATTACGTTAAAATAATTAGATCTGTCGATATTCGATTAGCACTTGTCGTGTAGCCTTAGAAATTCAAGTTTTTCAAGCATAATAATTGTTTAAAAAATGTTCTAATTAATTATATCACCGGAACTTTATAGAAACATATTGTACGCGTCCCGAACTATATGAGAATTACGTTCAAATAAATAGATCTGTCGATATTCAAATAGCACTTGACGTGTAGCCTTAGAAATTCAAGTTTTTCGGGCAAAATAATTATTTAAAAAATGTTCTAATTAATTATATCACCTGAACTTTATAGAAACATATTGTACGCGTCCCGAACTATATGAGAATTACGTTAAAATAATTAGATCTGTCGATATTCGATTAGCACTTGTCGTGTAGCCATAAAAATTCAAGTTTTTCAAGCAAAATAATTGTTTAAAAAATGTTTTAATTAATTATATTACCGGAACTCTTTAGAAATTTATTGTACGCGTCCGGAACTATATAAGAATTCCGTTAAAATAAATAGAACTGTCGATATTTGAACAGCATCTCACCTTTAGCCCTCAAAAGTCAAGTTTTTCGGACAAAATAATTGTTTAAAAAATGTTTTAATTAATTATATCACTGGAACTCTTTAGAAAATTATTGGACGCGTCCGGAACTATATGAAAACTGCGTTAAAATAAATAAATCTGTCGATATTTAATTAGCACTTCACGTCCAGCTTTCAAAATTCAAGTTTTCCGGGCAAAATAATTTTTAAAAAAATGTTTTTATTAATTACAACACCATAACTTTTTTAAAAACTATTGACACACGTTTAATCGGCATCGCGGAAAAGCGACAACAATACTTCGAGAGATGCGAGTATTGATGCCATGCCCTTTTTTAGAAAGGATTCTTACTTCTCCCCCCCCCCTTTCTCTCTTTCTCTCTCTCTCTCTCTCTCTTCCTCTCGTATATTTTTTATTTGGCTCTTTTTTCTTTTTCCTGATTTCTTGTAATTATTTCAATCAGCTATCAAAAGTGACAGTTTGACAGCTGAAAATGACACGAAGTAGTTTGACAGCTGGAAATGACACGAAGTGAAGACAGTCACAACGCACTTAACAACTTTATAGCGAGACAGCCAATCAGCATCTCGGAAAAGCGGCAACAATAAATTCGATTCGATTTAACATCTCCTTTTTTAGATAGGAAAATGGCTTTCAGTTAGATTTCGCTGAAATTAAAATATGTTATTGTCCACACTTTCTTGATAAAAAGTATCAATGAGCACAACTAAGTCTTCTAACATACTACTTTGAAGTTGAGTTTTGTTCAAGCAAATGTATACACATGTGTGATGATTAGAGAATGTATAATTCAGAATATATAATTTGGCTGTTTATGTTTGGATAACACACTGTGATTTAATTGTCGCTTTCACGGCGCATTACACTAAACTAAAGTCAAGGACTATATAATCAAATCATTTTTCTTCACCTTATACATACATCGATGCTGAATTATACTTATACATTCATCATATATACATGCATTTACTTGAACAAAAATAAACTTTTAAGCAGTATATTAGCTTCACCTCCAAATCTTAATATTAAAACTTTAAAGCTATAAATTAAAAAAAAAATAATAATAAAAAATAACTTAATAAAATAAAATAAAATAAAGCTGAATATAATAGTGAGATGACAGGAACAGAAATCGAAGCATTGTAAAGTTGAGAGAACATACAAAAATGGATAAGTATAATGTGACAAAAGGCTAAGACCAAGCGGACATACTCCGCTCTGCAGTGTGAGAAAGAAAGAGAGAGAAAGAGATAGAGAGAGAGAGAGAGAGAGAGAGAGAGAGAGAGAAAGAGAGAGAGAGAGAGAGAGAGAGAGAGAGAGAGAGAGAGAGAGAAAGAGAGAGAAGATTCTGTATGACCTAGCGGACCTATAAGATTTACCAGTAGTCTTGTATACTAACACTTTAAACTGCCCCGCCGCAACAATCTCTTATTCAAGTTTATAGATTTATTTAATTCCATATCTTTTAAGTAATCCTAAGAAAATGGCCGAAGATTGGTTCTGTCAAATTCTCACGGAATATTACTAACTAATGGAAAATATCGTTTCTACAGTTGCGATGGGAATAGCAGGAGTGTCTGTTGATTTTGTCATCTAGTTCATTAATACCGTAACAAATACTTGGGGACAACCCTCGTGTTTTCTCTACGTGTGCCACCATTACGACTTTTCTCCGCGCCGAGGTGGATGGCGGCGCGGGGAAATTGAATCGCATTTTAATGTGTTTTGTCACCGAACGTAAACACTTAGCATTATCTTGGCTTTTATCACAGGAAATTGAGTCAACAAATGTTAATTTGCCTAATTAAACGGCGAGCTATTTTAACGGTAGAACGTCTTTGAAATACACGCCTCGGTTAGCGAAGCGATGACATATATGAGATTAGCTTTAAACTTGTAGAAACTTTAGAGCGTATCTTCGTTAATCTATCAACAAAAACTATATCATGAATCTTAGCCTTATCCAATTTAGCGTCATATAGCATCTTCTCTACAGATTTCAGAATGTTTGTAAAGAGATCCTCGTTTACTTTCTTGAAATAGATGTCTACGGTCAAAGTGTAAAAACCAATGTTATCTAGTAAAGTAAATGTTTCAAGACTGACTGACGTAGAAGAGAACAGAGTCCTTTTGGCACACTCCAAGCAATATTCAACCGAGAAAACATAGCTCTTCATCAGATCCTTCTTGTATTTTCTCACAAATTCTTGTGTACATAAAATGTGTGATCGGTTATCAAATGAGTATCGCCGATTGTTATTTTAACCTTTGGCAAAGGTTTATCTATGAGATGTAATAAGCTTTATTACACACATATACACACACATCTCATTGGAATCTTTTACTTAACAAAATTATATTTTTGATTTTTAAAAATTATTGTCGAAATAAAATAAATTATATTGTTTTACGTGCAAAATTAAAAATTTTAAAAATATAGTTTGTAATATACATATCTCATTGAAATTAAATGGTAAATTATTCCAATGCTAGTGTAATTATTTAATATAAATGTTTTACGCAACAGCAATTTAATTGCCATCTTTAAAAATATGTTTACACAATGGATTATGCGAATTATTTTCTTATCGATGTATCCACGTTAGGAACACAAGCTTATTTCAAACATGCCACATCAGTTTCGATATGTTGAAAGTATCACCGTTGAGATCGAAGATCAGAATGTTCCTTTCAACGCGACCCTTTTTGTCGAGCCGATAAGCGATGGCAGCTGCTTGTCGGCTTGTTAATGATCCTCAGGATATTCGGAGCGGCGATAGTGCCCGCGTCCTTCGTAGTCTGACGTTGAGAGTCGTTGAAGTACGCTAGGCGCCGTGATCAAGGCGTTCGTAATAGTCGTGCCCAAGTAAGCTTCCGCAGTTTCCTTCATCTTGGTCAAAACCATCGAGGGGATCTCTTCGGGGAAGAAAGATTTCGCTTTGGCCTTGTAATAATACGCAACGAGTAATTAATGGTGCGCGGTACCAGGATGAAAAACATTCACCAGGATAAAACTTATGAAGGAAGAAACGTGCTTAGTCACTACGATCGACTCGATTCTTCACGGGTTTTTTCCTCTTTCATTAAACGCTTACATCAAAATGGGATTTTTCCTGCCATTTATATACATAGTTAATACGCTCACTTTATATTACAGTTGAATTTTTAGTCACTCTCTTTGACTGCGAAGGACTAATCCTTCACATCAATTGCATCGACGAGTTTTGAAATCATATAAATTTTTAGTATTTCGTGGATTTTTTTTTGCATTTATAATCTATATTATATTATTAATCGCTTAATTTTAATATATAAGTAAAATTACAATATCGCGCACAACAATAAAGAAACATTTCTATATATGGAGTTATAATAAAAAATTATTCTCCGTAATGTTATTAAACGGATTCGATTTATTCAATATTAATAAAATAAGAATTAAAACCAATTAAATTCTAGATAGAGACTGAAGATAAAATCTCGTCTCTCTCTTTTTCTCTTTGTTATACTTTCTTTCAGGATTAAATATATGGTTTTATCGTACCGTTTGATTGACTAAATTGTGTCGAGATGTAGTCCTAATTGGAGGCGGACGTGAGTTCAGCTAAGACAACCACTCTGAAAGGAAGCGGTTGCAGCTATTATCAGCATCATAAACACGGTCTGTTACGGCGGGCTAGCCGTATCCTAAGACCGTATACGAGCGATAGTAGATTTCGAAGCAGCGAGTCGATTTGGCGGCGCCGAAACGAGCGCATTACCGACTTCGGCGGTAGTTCCGGCAATACCCTTCTTCCCTTGTTCTAACAATAGTGAAATACCGCAGCTGCGAGCAGAAACAGGAGCAAAAACAACGGATACATTGAGTAAACTACGCGCTCACCAGCAACCTTGCCAAATCGCTTGATCTCGGTGCTACTGTTAAAATTTTATTCGCGGTTGTTGCGACGTGACTAATCGTGCGAATTCTATCGAAATAGTATGCTCATGCAAAAGACATAAATCGGGGACAAACCTAGCCAACACAAATCTATACTAAAAAAACTCATAAAAGTAAGCTCACGTTAATAACATTTATGGTTAAATTCTTTACTACCTTCGATTAACTATCTAATCTCTGTAAGATCCGTTTCTATCAACATAGATTAACTTTAATCTCGGTTTAATTCTTTCTTTTTCTAATTCTTAGAACTAGAATAAGATAACAAGTTAAACAGATATTAAAGTAATCTACATTGATAGAAACAGGCCTAAAAGTGACCGTTTAATCTCTGTAATGCGATTCTCTTGACCATTAGCGATAATCTCCACCTTGCCATGACGAAATATCCCAATGACGCAGAATAGATTGTACCCAGATCAATGCCGGCCGCCGGTGCTGTAATTGCAAACCTGAAATTTTGGGAAGCAGCGACGTGGACTTGATCGTTGAATCGCGGTTCCGTTGTTTCGTAACGTCCCCGGCGTTGTCTATTGTCCTGTCAATTTCGGGCCTTCACCGTTTCAAGCATCATAATTACAGCAATGAATTATGTAGGAACTGAGGGCTAATCGCATCCTTGTGCCAACATTAACACTTATCAATCGGATAAGTTTTTCTATCTACATTACATTATAAAAACCCTTTGTTATTTATTAAGAGAAATATGTATCTTCTAATTATCATCCAATTTGATATTTTCTATCAAACATTCGATACCATGTATCAGTCTTGCCGATCTACCCGCGTTATTACATTCACGTTGATTGCTAACAATATCTTAATTATTATACATTCGATTAACAATTAATATGACGGGCACAGAGGGTTGATTAAAATGTTGATTGCAATGCTGGAGACCAATTACACGGTGCTTTGTGGCAGAAAGTGAAGCGCGATAGGAAAATACGTGCGCAAGATAAATGTAATTTTAACAATCTGCACATCTTAAAATCCTGTCTCGTATGACAATTTTGAAAGCGGCCAGAAGATTTGATGTGAATCATACGTAAATTCGACACGTGACACGTTAACTCCCTCGCTATCGCATAATCTGAAGAGGGTCGAATACGTTCGTGACCAACGTCGGGTCGTGAACCGAATGACGAACGAAGGGCGACGATCTTGCAGCCTACCCCTTTTATGACGTCATAATAAAGTTCCGATATGGCTTAACTTTTTTTTCCACTCTCGATGATGACTCTCGAGATATTATGGTCTCTTTCTTTTCATCATTTCCTTCTTTCTTTTCCTCTTTTCGTCAATGATCGTTGTAACTTTTTCTTTTATTTAAATAACTTTTATACAAAATCGGATATAAGGGTACCAAAAATTGGCACATATTAATTTTGGCCATAAATGTATAATGTGCAAATATCTATTTGTTATCTAACAAATTATGCAAAATATGATTTAGTAAATAGACCACGATAAATGTAGTACTGCGAAATTGGTCATGGAAATTTTATATAATTTTAATTAAATCCTAACTTTATAACTTGGAAGAATTATATTTACATTATATATTAAAATGAGAGAAAGAGAAAAAGTTTAGAAGAGAGAAAGAGAGAGAGAGAGAGAGAGAGAGAGAGAGAGAGAGAGAGAGAGAGAGAGAGAGAAAGAGAGAGCATCTAATTATGTGATTATCAGATAATAGGGTAATCTACAACCTGACATAATCGGAAAGCACTCTACAAGAATTAAAATTTAGTAACTCTTAGTAAAGATATATCCGTTTTTTATAAAAGCATTAAGAGCTAGTGGAACACGAAGAATGATATATATCACAAGAACGGGAGAATCGAGGTAGCTTTGCGTCTTCATTACTTCAGCTTTCTTACCTTGAACACCAAGCCGGAAAGCATAGTCGATCGATTATCGCTTAAACCGAGTTAATTCGGGAGCGTGTATCGTGCTTACGTTCAGAATACGGGTACACAAACGCATACGCCAAGAGATCCGCCCTAAACTGGTCTACGTCGCTGGCAGGGGGTTTGAACGAGACGCCCGCCAGGACGATAAATCCAGCTACGTGGAAAACAATGAATGGGTTCACGTAGTGTTGTACGCTCTTAATAATTCGCTTACTCCGACGGGACGTCAGCGTACGGTTCACGAATGAAACGAAGCGAGAAATAAGGAAATAAGAAGAGGGAAGGAAGACAGGCGGAGGAACAGCGAAAGGAGAAAGTGACGAAAGCGTCTGATAAGTTTTGTCCCGCGGAGGCGACGTGAAATAGATGTGTGCGAGATATACGTCGAGGGCGACGAAGGCGACGAAGAGAGTTGTACCGAATATCGAGATTGGATCGAGGGGCCCGAGCTCTCGTAAATATGTCGTCAGACCGGTAAACAAGGGCGCATGAAGCCAGTACAAGCCGCATTTCCACGCTTGGCGTGCGATACGTGCATATACGCACCATGGAACCGGAAGCGGTCGATGCTCGTGGTCGCGGTCGTGCTCGTGGTTGCGCATAGACCGGGATTTAAGTCTAGAAAATTTATCGTTCCGCGAGGAGGCGGACAGAAGCGGCGAAAGGGAATGACACAGAAGAGAGAGGAATATGTGCGTTGGCGAGAGGAGGCGGAAGTGAACGTGGAGGAATAGAGAAAAGATAGAGAGGAAATGGTAAACGAGAAAGAGTAGAAGTAGAGAAGAGAGCAAAATGCCCTGCTGGATGATTCAAAACCAGTTGTCTCGAATTTAGTTTTTCTCTCCGATTTCTGGCTGCGATTCAACGACCGATCTCCGGAATATGAGCCCGGTTACCAATTTCGTAATCCGGGACGCTCGTTTCTTGGCGCGATCGTAACTATAGGTGCCTTCGACTCGAGCTAGCAATCATCAAACGGTTTCCGATACAAACGCGCGTAACATGCAGTGATTAGAGACTATTCAGCGCATTGATTCCGCGTTCAAATAGCTTGAACGTTTTACTATAACTGGTTGAAATAGAAGTATCTATAAACACAAGGCAAAACAAGTTAACGAGATACGTATTTTGTTATAAAACATAAAATAGTTGTAAACAATAATATAAATCTCTAAAGATTTTTTATATTTATTCTTTTCACAATGCATCATATATCTATAAATGTTCGTTAATAGATTTATTTTGTAAGAAAATTATTCATAGTTTTCTATTTGATTAATGTATAATCATTTTGACTATATTGAACAAAAAGAAAATATCTACTTTCAAATTATTGATAAATAATTGATAAAAATATTAAAAGTAATAATAAAAATTAATTATTGTATATGTTAAGAAAATAGCTTCTATTACAAGAGAGATTTCGTGACCAAATCGAATGACCTAACGAACTACGCATTCGAGTAATCCTTCGTTTGTCCAAGTATTGATTTTTTAGAATTTCGAAGTCTTGACGAGTGCGTGCCAGTTCGGACATGCATAATTGGAAACGGATGCGCTTCTTAAACGTTATCTCAGCCTAACAAAAGACATTCCTGCACGTAGGTACAAAATTCTTTGGCCCTTTCACTGCTTTTTCACTGGCGGTAGGACGTCGCTTAGATCAATACACACGACATCCTTGTGGCCAATCAACTATTCAGAAAAGCAGTAAAAATTTGGTGGGAACAGCGGTCGCTATATATGGAAAATTCGGCATACATTGCGTCAGTCTTTCGGCTACTTCTATCGCGTCGGTCTTCTTCGACTAAAGCTCTCGAGCACGGTTGCGCGAATGCTATACACTATACAGAGCGAAGCGCGATCGGATGCGAATACAGTAGACAGCTCTCTTTGTATAGAATCTGACGCGTTCTCTCATATTCGAAAGTCGTTATCGATGTGTATTTCGCGTAGTACGATAAACAAGTTACATCACAACAACTCCTGACTGCAATTACGAACGAGACTCATTTCACGAAAGAAAGTAACTACCTGCCGTTCCTGGTCAAGGACCTGGTTAAGAAGATTCGAACCTCCGGCTGAGCCTGTCTCATCATCTGAACAACGGAAAGCCTCTACTTGTTGACGGACCTTAAAAGAAAGATCTCTAATAAACCGGAAGGTAGGCTAATTCTCGTCCTCAGATTAGGGTCAATTCTCGTCTTTCTCGCCTTGTGGACAGATCTGCGTGGACTCACGTGTGTCAGAGCCACAATTTATTGAAGTGTCTGAAATCTCTGTAAGAAAGTCATTAGCAAATGTATCGTCTTTTTATTCATTTAAGAAACTATCACCCGCATCCTTAAGCACCTTGAGAATCTCTCGCCTATAGAAACGATCTGCCGGACTACCAGAAATCAGAGTATCCCGCGAGCGTAACGTCTTTTTGAGCGCGTTATTTTAACTATCAGAGCGTTATTTTTCCAATTATTTTGTACTCAAATCTAGCGTACGATTGCAACAGTAATTTCTCGAGTGAGGCCCAAGGACAGCGCGTTGTCGCGTGCAGATAGAAAATCGACGGTCGAGCCATACAAACCAGCTAACACAGCGGGACGTGCGACGGAAATCTTTACGACTTCCAGCGATTGTTGTTGCAGAATTACCTAAGATACTGTTATACCAAAAACCTAAATATATTTGTTTATTTTTACAGTGACTGCGTTTCGTTTTTCTTATTCGCATGCCAGACCAGATCCTTTTTCGGTCTTTACCGCGTTAACAGTATAAAAAAAATTATATATTATGGCGATTTTAATCATCTCTTTTATCAGCATGGCACAATGCTGAAGCTTGATCCGTTGAAAATTTTTAATGCGACTTTGCTGCGCTACATCTGGCATAAAAAAAATCATAGGTAATTTCTGTTATTTGCATCTTGTCGGGATCTTGCCCTTTTATTTTACGTGGTCGTTTATTGGTATCGTGAGATTTTTTTGACCAAGTTATTAAGATTTAAAAAAAAGGTCATTTTGATTTTCATCGCTTATTGCTCGTAAACAAATCAACGTACAGCGCTCCGCAAAAAAAAAAGTGAAAGCTGAAAGTTTGCACTTTCCAATGCTGATTAATAAGTTGGGAGAAGCGCTTAGGCAAATTTTACACGAAATTCTACAAGACATTATTGAGAGGTGCGTAAACATATGAGAAGCAGTAATTTATCAAAGAACGTTAGTGTTTATTACTGGTGAGTAATCATACTATAAAATTTTGCTCTGCAATGTGATTAAATCTTTCCTAACGACAATATAATTAAATAAAATTCGTAAAATATGCGATCTTTTATGTAATATTTGAACGCAATTTGTTGCTAGAAAAAGTGAATCTACAAAAAAGCAATAATAAAATTTGAAAGTGCAATCCTTCAGCTTTCCATCGTTCTTTTTGCAGAGCGCTGTATGTTGATTTGTTCACGAGTAATAAGCGATGAAAGTTAAAATAACCATTTTTTCTTAAAATCTTAATAACTTGGTAAAAAAAATCGCACAGCAATGAATGACCACGCAAAATAAAAGGAAAAGATTCCACTACAAGATAAAAATAACAGAAATTCTCTGATTTTTTCACGCCAGATGTAGCGCAGCAAAGTTGCATTAAAAATTTTTATTTCAACGGATCAAGCTTTATCATTGCGCCAGGTTGGTAAAAAAAAGATGACTGAAATCGCCAAAAAGCGTTTAAAAGAAGAAGTTTCAAGCTTTAAAACGCTTTTTGAATTTTATTTCTGCAATAATTTTTGCAGAGTTTCAGTGATTTGAAAATAGCCTAAATTTTCGGTATACGACAAGTTTTTTCTATTCTTTTTTTAATAGGGTATATATGTATACATATATATAAAACAATGATAATTTTACTTATATATTATTTATCTTCTTTAAAGAATTTAATAAAATTTAGCATAATATATTTTTATTTTACTATCATAATAATTATCAAAAAAAGAGCAGAATATATTGTTTTGATAAAAATAGTATCAAAAATTTTAATATTAAAAAATGTACTATTATTTTCCATTCTTTTTCCTTTCAATTCATAAAAATTATTGTTGAACAATAAAAAAATATATATATATACTTTTTTTTTAAATAAAACATATAAAATTGTTCGTGTAAGCAGGTTATGTCTGTTTAACGCTATAATCTCATTTTAATATTTAACATTTCAAAAATAGAGATATTCTCAAAACAAAAATCCTTTTTCCATTGTATAAACTAAAATAATAATGTTCAATTAAATTATAATAAAAGCAAGAAAAGCAACTTATCAACAGTTTAAAAAACGAGTGGTCCAGCATTTGCTCGGTGCGGCAAGGGGTTTAGCAAATCGCGCGCACATTGTGTCCAATATGGTGTCCAATATTCGCGACCGAATATAAATCCTGAAACGCTTACAGTTATTGCAGATCCAACGTAATATCCACTCGAACACTGTCCAGGCGGTTTACGCGGTAATTCGCCGATGACAACGTTGCGATAAAATGAAATCGGTCCACGGCTTTTATAACGGGTTTTAGGCGCGACAGTGCGGCGCGCTGTTCGATGGTCGCGGTCGTTACCGGCCCCGTCGTCCTACGAAAAGAAAATCGACTGAAAGCCGCGGCAAGATAAAGCGAATACAGCATGATTTTCCCGACATAAAACCACGAATACATTCACTAAAGCTATCCCACTTTCAGCACTGTATTCTCCGTGGAAATGTAACTTTCGGTTCCCGAAATAAGCCGAGTTGACGTAATGCTTCGGTATATCGTGCGTTCAAATCAAGTGTCGGCTTTTAAAACGACGTATAGGACGGCACGCCTAATATGATATTCATGAAATCCTACGTGGCTTTCAATGAGATGGCTCATGTTTTGAAATATGAGCAAAAGCCGTAAACGTATATGTGACAATTTATGCATCCCTCGTCCCTTTCTATCATATATTTCTCCTCTTCTTTATTTCTATTCTTCGCGATTCACAAAGAATTTGGATTTAACTGGATATCGCAATGTATCAAATTACATCTTCACGCGTGGCAATAAAAGACATACCTATGCGCACTACACCTCTTAAAAACTTCTCATCTGATATTCATGACCGCTAACTTGTTTTACTCGCCTATTATAAAAAAATACGGGGGGGGGGGAGACACTAACAATTGGAGTTTTTTCTTAATAAAGTGATCGATAAATAAACCCACCTGTGCCTGTGCCTGTGCCTGTGCTTATCTGACATATTACGAGTTCTATGAATTTATAATTTATATTGTAAGAATTAAACTATATTTACTAGCAATGATTCTAGAGCCCCGTACGTATGTTGACCAGAGAGAAGCATTTTCTTTAATGTTGGCTATGCAGAGATGGCGCGTGCATCGCCACTAGGTGGCATTTCAATGCGTATATAGAGGTCATGGTTGCGCCGGATATGATTTAGCAATCAGGAAGTGCGATTCTGCAAAGTTCCAGCTTCCAGCGACTGTGATACCGAGTCGAATCGACTGTAACGTCATTCCCATCGCAGACGAGCTCGGTGCATGACATGCATCCGCTCTAGGAGTCACTCGTGTGATTATTCTGAAATACATAGTGTGAAAGACAAACTGTGGTGAATTTTATATCTCGGAATTCTGCAAAAGTCCTTAGAAGAATTATCCCTCAACTCGTTTTGCAAACGGACTTGCAATATACATTTTCAAGGTCTGTACTTTCCTTGCATTTTACGAAGCAATAAAAATTCCAAGCTAAACTGGTGGCGTATTTTAAAAGATGAGTCAACGCTATAAACAGACAAAAGTGGGTGACGTCATTCCTGCATTATTTCAAATATCGTAGTTGATCAATGAGTATCGTATTGCATTCAAGGAGTTATTTTTAACACTTTGTTGTTATACATTTTGCGCATGTATGGTATCGAAAACGCATAGTGCATCTATTTGTACGTACAGGTACTGCTTTTGGAAAGTTATAGAAACTTGTCTTACGTAGTATATTGAGAAAAATTTCCAAAGAATTCACCTATTAAAGTTTATTCGGTATGAATATTATCCGATCATAATTATTCAATGAAAGATCGACATGTGCGATTTGATTTTTCATCGTATTATATCGTTTTGCTATAACGTTGGATTATTTGATTACATATGAATATTTTACTCAGTACAAAATTATATTACTTGTAGACATTATTTTTGTTATGTATTTATGAATTGTAATTTTAATGTTCTTTTGTTCGTAATTATTCGTAATTTGCTATTTAAAAGAAGTTACATATATATATATATATATATATATACATATATATGACTGTTTTACATAGGCAATCAGTCAAGACTGTGAGTATATGTGATAATTGTTAAAATTGTTTTATTCACTAATCTGTTAAAGATTGTTAAAAACTTATGGGTAATCAGAAGAAAGAAAAAAAAAGAAATTTTAGTGAATTTTTTTAAACTGAATAAACTTATTTATTTAAGAACCTTTACATATAAAAGAGTAACATTTGTAAAATATGTAATAATTTTTTCTTTAAAAAATATAAAAGAATATCCCCGGAGATATTTCCAAAATAATTTATCTTGCGGTGTTCACTGTAACTCATGCCAGGGTTATATGAAATAAAAAAACCAAACAAATTTCGTTATTACTTTTTTTTCTTCTTGGACGAAGGATTTTTAAAAAAATATAATTTTCACAAAATGACGGCAAACAATTTAAAGTAACGAGTTATTTCTGCTATAAGAAATTGATTTTTTTTTGACTTATGAATGAGATGTAGTCATTCAAAAATAAAATCCTTTGTTCAAGAACAAGCTTTTTATATTTAAAATAAGTGTGCAAAATTTTATTAAGATCAGTGCAATAGTTTTTGAGATATCGTAAACACCGAGTTAAAAAATTTAGTTCTGAGAAAAACGCGTTTAAAGTTTCAAGTGCAAATATATAAAATAAAAATAATTTTTTTTTAACTTATATAGGCCAGTATTTATACTCGGGTCTTATATTTAAGATTATTTTAAGTACTGTCTTAAGATACCATCAACCAATCACAGAGCCGTATTAGCATCTTGACATTACTTGAGATCTTAAAATAAAATTCGATTATGAAATATTATTAATGCCGGTCATAGAGTCATCTATTCCAGACTAGTACAAACATATATATCTTTTCAATGTACAAAGGATGACTCAGATACAGACCTGTGTTCGGAAATCTTACCTAGATGTCCCTAGCTGTCATTTTATCCCTATTACTTGTCAAATTACACAAAGATAAGGTAATACTTTTAGAAGATATTTCTAAGATGTTCTAACTTTAGATAAAACAATTTTTTTTAATAAATCAATTTTTTTTTAATTTACGACTACCCATAAGCACTTTAATATCTACATTGAAACAATATATAAATTTTCTACAAATAAAATCTAAAAAATGCTTTTTCTTTCTATTTTTAAAAAAGACGTGTAATTAATTTCGTCACCATTTTTCCGTATTGCTGATTAGTTGTCAAGTTCATGCTGTGTGATTTGCTTCACACTATCGTTAAATACATGATACATGTACGCGTAAATTAAAAAATATATATATTTTAGAATAAATTCTTAGATCGTATAAATGATTAAACATATCGATAAAGTTGAGAAGGTCACAGCTAGATCTTGGTGCTGATTATAATTTTTTTAAATATATTAATTTAACTAGCTATGCCCTGCCACGCGTTGCTGTGGCTCTCTATTCTCATGCTACGTTTTTTGCAAATTTTCTTTGCTTTTGTTGTTTAATTTTCAAGAGCCTTGCTTTACTGTTGCTCCTTTTATTTTATTTTTGAATAAGCATTTATCTATCTTTAATAAATTTAATATTCATTCATTCACGTACTTCTAACTTTTTTTTCTAAAAGCTGCCATGGATTTAGAAATCCATTCAAAAGACTGTTTTAAATAAGTTCCTTTTTTTCAATAAAATAACAGCCATCTTTATTTTTCTTATTACCTTAATTTAAACACAATAGAAACATTCTTCGCCTCTCCCCGTCTCTCCCGGTCTCTCTCCGTCTCTCCCGGTCTCTCCCCGTCTCTTCCCGTCTCTACTCGTCTCTCCCCGTCTCTCCCCGTCTCTCCCGGTCTCTCCCCGTCTCTCTCGGTCTCTCCCCGTCTCTCACGGTCTCTATCCGTCTCAATGTGTAAAAATTTCAATAATATTAATGAAAAACTATTTTTTACACTTAAATTATGGCCATCATTTTTGAAACACACGGTATTTCCAAAATCAGACCCCATAAGACTCCCGGTTACGAATGCAACGTTGTGTCAAAATTTCAAAGCAATCGGTGAAAAACTTACGGAGATGAGGAACGGAGATCTTAGATGAGGAACAAACATTTTACATTTTTATTTATATAGATAATCTCAGCTCACATAAACTGTGCGCCGACACTGAGATTATTAATTTAATATATTAAAATAAATTATAATAAATATTTTAAAAATCAACCGACGCAGTAGCGGCGCGACGCAAAGTACTCAATAATATCTTTTTATATGAAATATGTCGCATTCAAAGCCAGTAACAATTAAGCGTATCACATCAAGCGATTCATGCATCATGTTGGAAACAATATCGTTAACCCCAAATGCGGCTTATTTTATATGAAAAGGTATTATTGATTTTTCTAAGTTTTTTCAAAAATGTACTTGGCTAATTTTATTGATCTCGTACTCATTTTTTAATGTGTTTATGTACTTGACGTATCTTTTTCACCTTTGCAAGGTTTTTGATAGTATAAATATTTTTGATATACATATAATATGCACAGGCACATGTTAGCGCGCATATTATACGCACAAATGCACATTTATTCTTTCGTGATCTCGCTCTCATAATTTTAACAATTAGTTGGTCCTTATATTCAATTTCATTTTCACATTTTTTCATTTCCAGACTCTTCCGCTTTCATCCTTATCTCTCTATAAACTTTCTACGCTTTTCTCTGTAATATTTTGTTAATAAATTATGAATTAAAAACTATTTTTACAAGTATATGATAATATTCAAATTTTGTTACCATACAGAATTAAAATTCCGATAAAATGGAACAAGCTCTGGAATACGAGAGAATATGGAAAGATTGGATTCAAGGAACTGATTTGATTAATTTATTATCTCCAAATGAAGTCTTTGAAAATATCCAACCGTACGATTCAACTGTGTAAGTATACGTTGTATTTACGTCAATTAATAATTTTTTTCAATGTGTTGAACTTTTATTTTTTGAATAAAATTATGAATTATAATTATATAATGCATGCTTCAATTTTGAAGTAAGAAATTTATATAAAATAGTGTCGATAGATGGTCCTCAAAGATTGATCGATGTGGTAGAATGAGAATGAGAATTATACATATCACAAATTACAAATTATATATGTGACAGCCAAAATTCTAGTATATATAAAATTAGCGATACATTTTGTGACATATTGTGATATCAAAAATTTATTTATAATAAAATATTTTTTTGGATACGTAGTTCAATTAAATTGCTTTTGTTTAAACTATTAACATTTGCTTCAAATTGCTTCTTCTTTTTCTGTCTATTTTCCATTAAAAAATGGAAGAAAAAGATTATACAAGCGAATAAAAATATATGTTCGCATATAATTATTATATAAAATTATATTTATTTAGACAGATTTTTACACGTTTTTTACTTATGAATTTTTTTACAGCGAAGTAATTGGCATTATGGAAGACATAGAATTACCTCGTTCTGTAGGAAGCACTCCAACACGAAGACACGACCTTCTTAAATTTTATTTAAATAACAAAAAAGGAAAACGTATCCCAGTCTTAGCATGGAACTACAATATTTCACGTGAATTATTAAAAAAAATAAGAAAAAATACTGTAAATATGTTAATGCAAATTTTTATCTTTTTATATTAAATAAAGTTTTTTAAGATTGTGTTGCATCAATTATACAATTATAGTTATTTTCACATTTGTTATTACGTTTCTATTATTATTATAAGTTTCCAATAACATATTTTGAAAATTATAATAATATATTTTATATTTTAACAACTTGTGTTTAGATTGTACATTTAGATGGTGTTCAAGTTACAATACCTGAATTACCAACGTATAATGATGGAAATGTTCCATACCAACTAATAATTAGAGAAAATACTGTAGTAACAAATTTGAGTGACTACAAATCTATTTCAGTTAAACTAAATGAAGTACTAGATACTTCAGGACCCATTGGTAAGTAATTGTCTTAATTATATTTATGTTTAATTTGTAGTTTATCTAATTATCAGTTTTAATCTCAAAATATATATTACATATACATATATTTTACAGTGTTGGAAGGTTATGTAAAATCTAATTTTATGGAAAGAGAATATCCCAACGATGAGTGTAATACATTCGGCTGTGGATCAATTACAGACGGCACATACAAATTAGAAATTCATATAAAAAATTTTTCTCGCACTGATTATCTTGAACTTGGTATAGGAAAAGGAGACAAAATAAGCGTAATTGGTACCATAAAAAGAGGTAATATATGCTTGTATTTATTTAAAAATTTAGAAAATTAGAAATTTTTATTATTAAAATAACATTTCAAAAAAGCAAATAACAGTAGCGAAACTTGTTATAATTAATTTTCCAGATAATTATTTTATACATAATCCAATATATCTCGATGTAAAGGATATAAGAAGTATTCGAAAATTACAAGGACACATGCCATTCAGTGAGATGTTAAAAGGTCATTTGTGTGTCTAATAAGAGAAAAACGTAAGGCGAGACATTATAAGAAGTAAATGAGATAATTTAAATACTAATACTTTTTCAGTAGTCTTAAAAAGATATGATATGAAGGTCATTAAATCAAGTCTAGAATTAATAGTGTATCAATATATATTAATACAATTTTGTATTTTTTTTACCAATTCAATTAATCACACAATAAAAACAAGATATTATATTAAAAAACTGTTTCATTTTTAATTATAATTAAAAAAAATTTTCATTAAGAAATTTTTATTTCTATTTTTGAACTGTAAATGTTAATATTTTCAAGACTCTTAATTTTTCTAAAGTGCACCAATTTGAAAATTAAATTTTATATATATATATGTATATATTTAATATATGCGTGTGCGTGCTTGCGTGTGTGCGTGCGTGCGTACGTGCGTGCGTCTCGATTATACAACAAATCGTCCTATAGTTGCCTATAGTTGCATTACCAATGGATCCGTCTCATTAAGTCTTTAAAATAAAAGGATAATGGCTGTCGTTTGCAGAATGCACATCTATCCGCCAGTATGCGATCTGGCTGGCACAGTTAGTTGCCCCCAGAAGGAAAGCGGCATTTATTATGTTCCGTAAGCTATGCGAGTAAATTAAAGCTCATCAAGGGTCTAGCAACGGCAAAGACCGCGCGGCTCCCTTATTAGACTTCAGCAGTCATCTCGCGATAAATGAGAACGCTCCCGGATACACCGAGATTATCGGACGATGGACCCCGTCGCTCTCTTCGGTCAAAGAAACTTTAATCACTCGGCCGTAACGTGTCTGAAGAAACGTGTCAGCAGTTCGAGACGAGACGGGGCACGTTGACGACGCGCCCGGATGAACTTCCCCCTCGTCGTCGGTTACTTCAACAGTGTTCTTGCGATCCGGCGACCGAATCCGCGAGACGTGAGGAAGCATGAGGGCGCCATTAATTTATGCATGGGACGCAGGTACTCGCGCGCACGAGCACGTTCTTCGCGGTGGTACCTTAATGGAGCGTCGGTTATCGGCAAAATTTCCAATAAGAGATTCGAGGCACTTCCTCGGCTCGCTTTCGGTGGATTCCTAAGATGCTGAGCACTCGACGTGTGCGCGCGTCACGTACGTATCTTTTGGGGACAGTTTCTGTGCTTACTTCGCTCTACCATCGCGGGCAGCGCGGATAATGTAATGCGCCCATAAAAATGCAGAGTACGGTGCTACTTCAGCTGCCGGAAGGCTGCGGTCGCACATGCCGAAACGAGCCCGCGCACACGTAGAACGCGGGCATTTCCTACGAGCAGCCGAGAAGAATCTCGGGGCTGCGCATTTGGATTGAATCTTCGGGAGAGACGGTTCGCGAGAGTGGCTGGGAAATAAGCATCACAAGTGCCACGGCGGTCTGCCTCACCGTCTCGCTCCATTCATGGAAAATCAAGAAAAGCCGGATTGTCGCGTTTGGCGTGCTGAGCATTTTAACTCGAGAAATCAAGATAACATTAGTTTGATTAAGAATCGAAGAACAATAAATAAAATATAAAATTAGTAAAAGTAAGTAAAATATGTTGCTTCTTCACGTTCACGTTAAAAGTTACTGCTGGGGACATTAACGGTGCCGATGTAGAAATAATATATCTGAATATTTACATGTACATTTATGTACAATAACACATTAAAAAGTAAGCATAAATGCAATATGTAATAGTGCAATTGTTAAAAATTTAATGTCAATATAGATAATTTATTATATTCCCAAAACCAAAAGAATCGCAAGCAAGTTATCCAAGCATTTAACAATTCACAAAAAATCAATTTCAATCAGTGAAAAAATTTGTTTACCAGTTAGTTATAACTTTTAAATTGTTACAAAGTTATGTTTTTTTTTTTCAGTAAAAAGAGCTCAACGCGAAAGACAATAGATAGGAGGAAAAATTAAAGAACCAATATAGTTGCATTTTCATCGAGTCGTTTGTGGTAGCTAAACTCGTTAACCACAGTGGGCAAAAATTAATAATAGAACGTTAGTGTCGGTTTTAAATTCGTGATGCAAAAATGTCCCGCGTCGATTTGAAAGAGACATTATAAGCCCCCAAAAAGAATGCAGTTAATATCGCCCATACACGCGCATCCGTTTGCCTGCAGTCAGCTGACGACGCAGCCATGCACGGTTCGCATATTTGCGTGAATTAAAGCAATTATCGGTCTCTGCGTTTTCCCCGGGGGCCGTCACGTCGGGCTTCGCGGCTCGGAAATCCGCGCGCGTTATACTCTTTACGTTATTATTCCGCTATCATTCTGCGTCGATATAATGAAGCGCGCGCAGTCGCTTCGCAAAAGCGCCGTTGCAATAAAGAGAACGATGCCGACAAGCGAGATACTAGGAAAGTGGAGGAACGTGTTACCTAACTCGGAGCATGTTACTTGCTCGAGATGAATGCAAAGGAGAGAGGCTCCTCGTATTAACCGCGTTACTCGTCTTACTCTTTCCTTAATTAACTTAATTCGATTGAACGAGAAGACCTCGATATTCCCTTGAGGATTCTGTGAAAATACCGTCGTGTCGAAGATCTTTCCTCGAAATGCTTGTTTTTAGTTTTAACCTTAAAATTAGCACGATGCTAATTTGATTTTCTATATTTTATATTACATATATTATATTACATATTACAAATATTATATCATATTATGACAGGAAATCTCTTTAAAAAAATGTATATATATATATAATTCTAGTCTATTTATGTGAACAAAGCGAAAGAAAATTATGTAAAAGATACAATAGATTAGTATAAAAATTAAAATTTATTTTAAATTTACGAGATTGTGATAAAATATTTATTTTACTTTAAAAATACGTGAACAATGCGCCAAAGGATTAAGAAAATTTTGCATAGAAAACGTAAGTTATTTGCAAGATATGTCCAATATTATTGTCGGAGTTTTGTCGAGTGTTGTTAACGGCCTGTTTAGAAGTACTCTTAAGTTTATTCGCGTCGTCTGATTACGGGATTATCCCGCCAGGATCGCCCTGTCATCTGCGCAGGACATTGGATTTATATCTTTAATGTCGACAATACACAGTAGCATTACCTTCCTCCCTGCTGGTGAGTTTGAACCGTGTTATTGTCCGCAAAAATAATAAAGATTTATAAACTTTCGAGCTCGCGGTCAGGCCGAGTTCCAACAAATGATGGAAATCCTCGATCGTATCCAGAAATTGTAAGCAGTTCTTCACATCATCGCAGAAGGCAACGACGACACAGCTTTATTTTTGTTGAGTGCGCCCGTCATTTCAAGATTGTAAAAAAAATAAATTATTTGCATTCTTATTACGCAAAAATCAAGGGTAACTATTATGCAGACAACAGGCAACAAACGATATATGATTAAAATATAATTCCATCATTATCCATAATTGATCTAGTGGTCGAAAAAGTGATCGAACAGTTCGGACAATTAAAATCTCAAAATCGAATATCAAATAATTTGAATTATTCAAACGGCAAATATGTTATGAACTTTAGAGAGAATCGTTGATTTGGCTTTTTTTATCAACGTTAACTAACTTAAAAATTGATTTAATTTTTTTTCTAGTTCTAAGAATTAGAACAAATAAAAAGTTAATTAAATCGAGATTAAATCAAGTTAATCTACATTTATAGAAATAAACGTTAATGATTTATTCTTGTTTTGTATTTATACACGTAGATAAAAATAGATTAAAGCCAATTTTAATTTGCATTCAGATAGTGGTGGTTGCCAAGTGTTCAACACCATATAATTAATTAGTGATTAATTGAAAGGACTTTATAATATAAACTTTTAACGTATATCATTACGCGTCACTTGACAAATGCGTCGACGTGCCGTTGAATTACGTAATTAAAGGCCTTAGATTCGGAGTACCATGTTCTTTGCCTCCTCGTAGCGCGATACCAATCTTCACGTATCGCGAAATGGCTGCTTGCCTTGAGCGATTCGGATTACGTTAATTAACGAGACGAAGTTACGGAGCGAAAGGAGAGTTTCCGCGTCGAATCGTTCTGTGGAAACAATTCGCGCCGCGCCAGAAGCTGCTGCTGCTGCTGCTGCTGTTGCCATCACCGTCGCCGCCGCCGCTGCCACCAACTCGCGCGATTCTGTCCAGTTTCGGGTATTACGAAGTTACGTACGTATCCTACATATCTACGTGGAAATATACGCGCGCGAGTACGCGTAGTTCCCATGATTCATCTCATTACGGAGAAACCAGATCCACCGGCACAATGCGCCGCTGCTGCACGCGACAACTCGGCGAACGCGCGTCCTCGCGCGTGCATTCGTTCGCAATTAATTAACATGCGCGTGCACTGTCTCCGCGACAAAGTGCAGGGTATATCCACCTATCTAACTGCACCCGTGGTGTTCCCTAGGTAGGTGCGTGCAAATCGGCGGGAAATAATCAAGGCGCGCTCCGTGACGGCGCATACTTAATGCGCGCTGATTGAGTGCCATTAGCGAATGCCGATGAGTGCAGTTACTTCGGTGGCCGTCGTTCATCGGGCCAACTCGATTACCCGCATTACGCAGTTTCCGCCGCTTTCCGCACGACACGATCCTTAACGAACGGTATTAATCGAGTTATAAAACTCGCAAATCCATAATTATAAAAAAATGTCGGAATGCAGGATATGTAGGCTGTCGAAATGCGAACCGGACGGACGGGAGAGGATGCAAACGATTACTAACGAACTTGACGAGAAAATACCGTCAGATAGAACAGCATTCCCTTTATATCATCTACGCATAACACTAATTTTTTTATAATGAATAATGATTTTCATTGATTGTCCAAAATAAAATGAAATCGAGATAAATTATATAAGCCATAAAGACTGAAATAATTTTTATAAAAAATGTACAATAGAGTAGATTGAAAGAATCTGGTGCAGATTCTTATTTATAGTGCAGATTTTGAAAGATGAGATGTGTGAATGTGACACAACACACATACACACACAAGTTTTTCTTAATCATTTCCTCATAAAAAACTTCCACAATAGGTAAGTTGTGATAAATGTTGTTTTGCACTTTCGTACAATGTCGATATGATGAAACTTATTAGCTTAATTATTTTCACTAATATCGTTTGTGAAAATAATTTTTAATTAAAGCTGTAACGACTTTGGAATCTATATTCATTCATTCATGCTGCACACATTATATAAAATGTAATAATACGTGTATTACATTATATAAAAAGTTTTCGCGTGTACAAGTGTGTCTATCGTGTATGAATTTTGCTTTTATTATAACGTCGCAAGTGTCACAAGTATTTAATTTTCAAAATTAAATAGCAGGGACAGATTACATTGAGGCAAGTACACCGTAAACGCGGTGTTTGCAGCAATTACATTAAAGCTTAATATTTTCATATACCGGATGAGTCAACAGTGCAAATGTTCTGCAAAGAAAGTGACCACTAGCGAGTGTTTATCACGTAATTAAATATGCTCGGGGGAGACAGAACATATTTTTGTCAATATTTATGCCGCGCCATGCGCGACGAAAAATGAGAGCCCACTCCTGGGGGAGAATACGGAAAAGAGCGAGGCGGAACGGGAACAGTAAAAAGACGGATAAAGTTACTGTACAGCCACTGAAATAAATGTCACGAGTTAGTTACTGCCCCGTGAAGTGTACCACACACATTTGCCCACATATACTCGCGTGCTCGTTGTTCGGCATGGCGCAAACTTAACATACCGCATTAATTCATCTTTTTCTTTACTTTTGCGCCTCCACCGCGTAATTTATGCCGACGCTTTACGTCGACCTTTATACCCCGTGATTGCGACATTTGTTTAATTACATTTACATAAATTTGCAATCAGCCGCATATATCAAGTGTGCTCTCTTAACAGCACAACGCGATTACTCATTAATGAATTATCTTGGCCGGCCACAGCGGAAGATTGTAAAATATTTTGTGTATGTCTCTTATTCTCTAAGAAAACTCGCGGATGGTAAGATCCACCAGAAACTCGGGAAGAGATTTTCAAATTCACGGTGTTAAAATTATGCTTCGATTATTTTCAGATTGAAACAGATATTTGAGTGTATCGTGCTAATCACAAATTGCAAAAAACAAAACTGTAATCGTGTTACAATCTGGATACCGTATCAATGTCTTTCATACTGTTTTCCCTACTTATTTTCACATATTTCTCTGTGTTTTTGTCTGTGAAGTTTCTAATGTACACAATAATAAATGTTGGTTTAACATTGATAAAACAACGTCAAGCACGGGCTCGTTTCCTTGCGTTCGCCATGCCGGGTTTCTCGTTTCGTCTTCTTGTTCCATCCCCTTTTCCACCCTGCACGTCCCGCGCTTCCTCATTTCGCGTTGGTTACAAGACTGTAGTGAGATCGGTACGAGCGCGTAGTAGCACGTTAACCGTCTGCACGGTCCCGTTAATGTCCTCCGGGCAATTAGCATAGTGCTCCTAATTAAAAACACTCCGCGGCTTAACTGGGTGGCCGGACCGTGTATGTGCATCCTCAGCCCGACGAGAAACAGCGCTCTTTGCAGGTGCGAACACGGATTCTCAACTTTTTCATTCCTGTGCAAAAAATTGCGTTTAAACATTCTAGCGCTAGATATATTTATGTCTTCTGATACGCTGAATTACGAATGGCGAACCTCGAGGTAGCATGTATAAAAGGAGGAAATAAACTTTCATTACGGCATCATTGTGAATAGCAGCGGCAAAAAGAAGACTTGGAAACAAAGAATTCGCGCAAACGAAACGAATTTACTCAGATGGAACTAAAAATGAGTACATGGGAGCTGAGAAACGTGACAGAGAGAAAAATCTCTTCGTAATTGCTAATCGCGCCGTTTCAATGCCGCGCGTGCGCGATTAAAGAACTTTCCGAGGGAACGTTATTAAATTCTGAGAGGGCCGAGACGTCGGAGATATTCTCAAGATGAATCCCGACGAGCGACTTGGCAGTGACAGAAAGTTTTCGCGCTCTCCTACCCCCTTAAGAGGAGCGGATTATTATATCGTAGATTACTCCCGTTTAATGAAGCAATTTCAACGTATTTAATTAACTTTACTTAAATATTCAAATCCGCAATCCCATCTAAAAATGCGTCTCTCCGCTCGATCGTTATCGCACGCTGTGAGCTTGTACCATTTCCACTGCGCGCACACACACCGCCTCCTGTCTCTAAATATTTACCATCCTCAATATCATGTGTATTATTAAAGATCTAATTACATCGCGTCATTACCACATCGGCAATTAAGGAAATGTCGCCGATTGTAAATTAAACGCTCAGAGATAGTGCGCGAAAACGTAAATAAACATTTGCATATAGACGGTAAATAGCGCAGTTCATTGGTAGGCCTCGTGCGCAACCTAATCTGATATTCGACCCAGTCGATCGTTTCTTTCCGAGACCCAGTTTTGGGGATAACGCCAGTTCGTTCTGACTGCCGATAATTCCATCAAGTGATACGGCCTTCAGGTTACATAATTCACGCGGGATCAATACGGGGGCATGCAAGAGCCAATATTAACGATCTCCGAAATATGCCGGTAAATATTTGGTGACTATACCCGGGTCCCGCTTGGCTCAAGGATATCACGCGGGTGCATGGTGCGTGTGTGCACAATGGGCTTGTATGCATTGAATCGATTCGCTTGTGTATGTACGCATTATACGATCGGCTTTTGGCGCCTTCACGTCAGAACGGCGAATGTCCACAGTCGATTTGAACCGTATTACGCCAGGAGCGATTTCACCGAGCTCCCAGCGTAATTGATTCGCAACGGTTATGTCATCCTGGAGGAAACCGAGGCAATCCGAGCGAACGTACGTCGCTGCTCGATCTGCACAAATCGATCAATCCGTTATCCTTTTTTGCGCATAAGATTACGAAGAATATTTCAAAACAAAAATATTAACCTGTTTGTTATTTGCCATACGTTTGCAATGTTTCACTGCGCGTTATTGAGAAAATATTACAGAATAGAAAAGAGTTGTTTTTCATATAAAATATTAAAGTTCCTACAAAAATTTACAGAACAAAAAGAAATTAAAATGTGAAATTAGCAATTTAGATGCACAAAAGATTCATGCGACGATATTAGAATAAAATGTAATATAAAAATGTATATTTGTAAAATCAAATATTGATAGCTAAAAATTAAGTGGTATAGAATTTGTTATACAAATTCAACCATTAGAATTTTACAACACAATTACAAGTTTTAGAAAATATTCAAATAATAATTTTGTTTAAATCTTGTTAAATTTTCTTTAAATATAGTAATATATATGAAATATAATATACATCAAAAGAGAGATATTATGGTAAAAGAGAACGGTTCGTCCGATTCATATTTAGTTCTGGTGGATGTTTACGTCATACGATGTATTTAAACACGCGGTATGCAAAGGCGGATGCAGATGTCAACACGCATCGCGATATCGCTTTGACCAGAGGAGGAAACCGCGTTTCCGCATTTGTGTAGAAATCCATGTGGCACGAAAGGGACGAGTGATTTTACTCGTGCGGATAAAGGAACTGAAAACGAAAAGCGATATCGCTCGAGAGTAATAAAAACTAACTCTACGGTTAAAATGCGAAAGTAAACCTATACCTATACCATTCCGCCGAACAAACGGCGAACGAAGGAAACTCGACTAATGTGAGCACCAAATTGAACCCATTCGCTTGTTCGTTCCTCGATACATACTAACCGAATTCCCTTCGTTCGTTCATTTGTTCGTTCGTCTATTCGTACATCAGACACAGCGTGATTCCACCTTAAAGGGATGCTAAAGTGCTCGTCAAACTTGATCGGGATCGATAATGCAGAGCATTGTAAAGTCATTCGCGCACATCATTAACAAGATTTCGTATGTATTTCTTTTAGAGACTTGGAAATCCTTTTCCAGTATTAAAGTGCACGTATTAGGGTAAGTTAGGGTATGATGGCCAATGGCTATAATTTCTCCAATAATTGCTAAATAATGTGTTCTCGTAATTATTTTCAAAGATATTTACACTGAGAAAAAAAAACTAGATTCAAATAAATATTTCTTTGAATAGTGCTAATAACATATTTTATAGAAAATCAATAATATTTATTTAAAACAAATACTAGTTTTCTATAATTTAGAAAATATTACTTGTTTGAAATAAATATTATTGATTTTCTATAAAATATGTTATTAGCACTATTCAAAGAAATATTTATTTGTATCTAGCAATTTTTTTTTCTCAGTGTACGGTAGCTTATATGCGTATATTATTCGAAATAACGATATTGTGGATGTCATATCACGTTTTTACTTTTGATTGCCTGCAAAGTTTTTCACGTGTTCATTAGAAATTGCAACAATGTTGAATAAATTACAGTTGCTATCGCAATAAACGCTACCCACATAACGAAAGTATGTAAATTGTAATATGTAATTATATTTTTTACTTCCTTTTCTATATTTTAAATAAATACTATAATTATCTTACTTTCACAATTTGGGCAAGAGAGCCCATGACTTTTCGGGGTATTTATGTACACATTTTATATAAAAAAAAAAAAACAAGAATTAAGTTGTACACCTAATATTTTAAATTTGATATATCATATATGTTTGTTTAGTAGTGACAGTAAATTAAATTGATTTTAAACATGTGTGAACATTTAATATTAAAAATGTTTAAAAATTAAATTAAATATGTGATAATATGTGGAAATAAAACTAAATATATAAAATTACAAGTTTATTATTATTTTATAAATGTTAAGTACATAAAAGTTAAATTGTATAACGCTATTAAAAAATAATAAAAATAAAAGTATGTTTTTTGTATTTTAAAAAACTATGACCATCTTACCCGAGTTTACTTTAAGTTTACAAAATGGACTTTATATCGTGAATAAAAATTGTTTTAGACTGCTCTTTTTATTATTCTGTGTTTGGATTTGCAATTATAAAAAAAAGTTTAGCTTCAATTTAAAGTACTAAGCAACACAAAAGTTGCATTTGTCACGCCATAACATGAAATTAACAATCTTGAACACTTTTATACAAACAAATATCAATAAAAATATTTTTTTTCATAAATAAATATGTAAATTTATTCATATTTTTATCCCAAAATTCATCACTTTAATTCTAAAAAAAAAAAATATCTTATTTGAAACGGGCGCAATTACTTTTGTCCTCAAAATATAACATCTGAAAAATATCTCATTAAATTTTTAGCTTAAACTATCAAAAATTGGAAAAGTTATTAAGAACTTTTTAGTAAAAAGTCTTTTTTCCGATTTTTTGCTTCAAATTTTCATACTTGACACATCAAGTTTAATAACAAAAACCAATTACATCTTAACAAAGGATGTTCAAAGATTATCCAGTATTTTTTTTCAAGTTAAAACAATCAATGTTGGGGTCTAAATGATCCCCTGTAAATGTTATGAGATTTTCACGAAGTGTGATATTGTCATCAAGTGACTATATATAAGTTCTACTGTACAAGAAATATTTAAAAAATTTTTGATATAAACTCCATCGTTTTTCTCTAGATTTTTGTGTGTAATTTAATTCTATATTTTACATAATTATATAAAGCTATTTAACAAATTAGTTTATTAAAAAATGTCGGTAAAATAGACCTAAAATAGACTTTAGGATCCCCTTAAGAGAATTCTTCACGTAGCTGTCACGGTTACATCGATTTGCAGGACATATCTTTCTGCATTCATACCCAGGTCAAGAGGCATGAATGAAACTGCAGTTACGTAAATGCAAACTGCGGCCGTAGTATTGTGCATGTTGTGCAATTTGTAAGAAGTGTGTCGAGTCGTGCAATTAAGGGGTGTTGGTTAATAGCAAGGAGAGATGTATGTGGAAAGCAGAAGACAGCGAAAGAAACCATCTATGGACAAACCGGGCTGGGATAAAACGTGTTAATTTCTTTCTGACGAGTATGAGTCTTTCGCAAACTCATTAGTATTCCAATGCGTCTAATTTATCGCACGCGCATTGCAAATACATCTCAACGTTTTATCGCCAATTACAAAATTACGATAAGAAACGTTGCTTCGTCAGTTAAATCACGTAAAAAATATACGCATATAAGACGTATAAATTTTTAAAATACCGATCCGATCAAATACATTACAATACCAAAAATAGCTTTTAAAAATTGTAATTATCTCAAAGTTCACAAAACTACATAAGAGTAGATTTGCTTGACTACCATCATGCATTTCAGCAATTATAAATAATTTTTCGGTCGTAATCTTTTAATAAATTAAAATGTTAGTAAACCAAAGGATACTTTTATTATTTCACCTTTTCATAATTAAATGAAAAAAGCATTTATTTGTGCGGTTTTAATTGCCGCAAATGCCTAGCTTATTTGATTAGATTTAACTCACATATTTGCGTGCTAATAGAATTCCTTATTTATTTAATTACTTATATTTGTTTCAGTAATTAGACAGTAATTAAATTTACAAGTAAATTGAATTTTAATTTAAAAGAGTATTTATAAAAAGATATACATTTATTAAGTATTAGAATAAATCCTTAGATTTATAAATTTCACGTAAAAGAAAAAAATTAGATATTACAAGTAATAATATAATACCCTCTATTCACGTTATCAAATTTTTTATATAATATAATTTCATGTAGTATAAAAAATTAAACTTACGATAGTTGTATCGACTTGTTTTTAAAAGTCACTGATATTATTTATTCATTAATGTTCCGACGTTCCACGATCGCGATCGATCGATAACTCATGCGTCATCGTAGTCGCGAGCACGAAAAGGGTGCGACGTACGGACGGCTAATTAGTACTTCAACGTGAACGACGGGCGGATTCTCATCCGGATACTGTTATATTGCGCGATAGGGTTCCGCGTGTCACGACGGACGCGAATCCGATCCGACGCCGGTTAACCCTACGCATATCCTAACGGACCTATTTGCAAATTGGTTTTCCCTCGACGTGACCGAGTTGTCCCGACGATAAACGCGGATACGCGTTCGACGGATGAACGACGTGCGTTTGCCTGATTGGAACTGCGGGCATTGGGCGCGCGCACGAAATGGAATTGATGATGGAGGAAGACGACGATGTCCGTCCCGCGAATTTATTTCCCCGCGGTGGCGGCGACGGCGACGGCGATGGCGACGGCGACGGCGTCGGCATCACCATCATCCGACACGTAGTGCCGACGAGTGTCGACGCCGTTCGAAACGCGCCAAAGTCACGTCTCCGAATGGTTGCCTAGTCTTGATTGCATTTGTTCCATCGGCCGACTACCGATGTCGTATCCCGAAGATCGTAAAAGAGCTCCACCTGGGAGGAACGGTATAATAACTAGTAGAGTGTACCCGGGGCTGCATCGACGCGCGACAAATCCAATGAGACCAGATGGAAACGTATAGCGTTACTGATACGCGACTACGGATGTTTATGTATGTCAGACACGACACGAGACAATTTGTGAAATTGGCATTTTCAATGCGGACGTTGCTACTGAGGATGGTGAAGAGAACTTTCATATAACCTGGAAGTTACCTCCATTACTGGCAAAGCTGTTCTCAACGCTTTATTCTATTTACATAAACTTTTCTAATCTATTTGAATATATTCTAGTTTAAATAGTTATAATTATGCAGATGTAATTCTCTCTCTCTCTCTCTCTCGTCTCGCTTGTTTCACATATTATCCTTATGGTCTATCGCATAAGAATGTCCATCACGCTTGTTTCCGCTAAGATTTATCCTTGATTAAAATAAGAACGTGAGAAGAAGTAATTAAATTTTTTATAATTATTAGATACGCGTCTTTTATTTTAAAATCATGGAACAATTTAGTTTGCTTCACTGCGAATGCAAGATTATAAAATTTTCGATGGCTAATTGCATTGAAATAATTATTAATAAAAATAATAAATATTGTTTCTTTTTTTTCGGAACAGCATAATATAATAAAATAAAAATATCACACAAATACGAAAATCCACAAGAATAAAAAAATGATGACTTACTCATATTAGATAATTCTTTTTTTTGCGATGTTGAATAATTACAAATTATATGTAATGTCAATAATTATGCCTTAGAACTATGATCATTTCGAAGCGTTGTTGATTACATGTTAGTAGTTAATAACATGCATCCATGTAAACAATCACATGCCATTCATTTACCTTGCTAATTCCAATTATAACAATTATAGCTCTAAAATTGAAATTATTTTGAAATATGCAATTACATGCATAGAAATGATACGAATCATGTAGCAATCATGTAACACAAATGGAACGTTTCATATTAATTAATGATAAAAATGATTAACATTTTAGCGATCTCTTTTGTGAAATGACGAGCAGATTGATTCATCTTACTCATACCGGAAATATTAATGTCGATCATATTGTCGATATTGTGCGAGTTATGAATCATCGCTGCAATAGCCATTACAAGAGTATTTTTATGAACAGAATGACTCGGGGCGTTATATAAAGACATTCATTTCGTCTCGGAACTAATATCCATTCATCCAGATTATTTCTGAGAATATAAGAATGTGTAAGGTATCATCAAGAAAGATTATACGAGGCACTGTCAATAAAACGAGATTACCGAAAATTATATGTCCTGCACCATGCCGTGTAATTGAAATCATCCGAAAATATCCACTAATATTTGATTCACTTCCAATGTTGACAGTAAACACGTATCGCATTAAAGATTTAAATCACGCAATTAAAAGGATCGTTGAAATTGCGCAATACTAGTTTTTAGGAGAGATCATTTAAGACGGTAAGGCGACGAATGAATCGTGAAACCAATGACATCACCGTATAACCCCTTAAAAAACTTAGGAAATTCGTCATCACGCACTATACATCGTACGATATAAGATATACGCGAGGTATTTTTAGCATGCACTACACCAGTAGGTCATTCAGCAAATGCGTACCTATAAAGTATGAATCAGCTTTACTACAACACGTGTTTGTTATATAACGGATCTCTCACCGCTCAAAGCGATATTATATTCAAAACATAACGTGAGTATTAATGTGTATTTTCTACTACAGTTACGAAATTATTAGTTTATGCATGTGCACACATGCGTAAGTAAGATCTAAATGGCTTTCAAAAACCGTTACAGTTCTCCGCTTACGGTTTCATATAATTATTTCCAAATTATTTCTTGGCAACGAAATATATAACTTGAGCAATTAACACTAGTAAAAGTATTAATACATTTTACTTTACTAAAAAAATCAAACGAGTAAATGATTATGAAAAAAAATGACAAAAAAATCAAATATTTAATTAGAATAAAGGAAATAATTGTGTGTGTAACGAAAAGCAAGAAAAATTTAAAATTTTATCTTTTGCATAAAAAATAGGATCTTAGTTTAAAAAAATAGAAGCAGTTAATAATAACCGCTTCTGTGTTAAGACAATAATTTTTTATCTGTAATTAATTCATATAATTTTTTCGATCTTATTAAAAAATCTTACCGTAGACTGTACGCATCTTATAATCTTGCATTCCTTAGCGGCAATCGACGTTTGTCCCTGGATCGCATACCTGATAATTCACGGGACACACAAGCATAATAATTTTTCGTCGACGATTACATAAGCGAATTCCTTTCGATCCGTCGAAAAGACGCACAGTCGTAATTGCGAACAACATCGCTCGCACGGCAAGAAAACATTTTCTGTTCTTTAAGACCGTTGGACTTAATGATAACCGCTTGCATATCGCCATGAGAGGGTCGTTATCGTTACAGAGCGATTGTATGCATGTACACAATCGTGCTCCGTAACAGCTTCAACCTCTTTTTGCATCCTTGCCTCTTACATATCGCCTTCTAAGACGCGTTGCGCATCGTAACTACATGAGAAAATGGTTAAATAGAGAGATTCTTTTGTTGACGTTTTAAATAAAATATCGAATTCATCGAGTTTCAACAAAAATTAAAATTAAAGTTAACGTAATATAATCATGTATATGCGACAGAATATTTCAGTACAGCTAAAAATACCTTAAAATTGTGGTAAATATATATGAGGATAAAATGACGGACAAATATGTTGAAAATGGACGCGTACATTTCCTCAATTCATTTATCTTTGTTAAATATAAAATAAAATATGAATTTTATTTTATTCGTCGAAAAACGCGCAATAAATAATCCATAAAATCTTTGGTCTGACAAAGGTCGCAAACATGGCAGTGCCGATTGTTAGTTGAAAAAAGTGTGTCAGTTTGCACATAACTCGTGACATGTGCGATGGTCTCGTGTGCATGCTGCATGCAGCTGCATCTCGCGCGCACGTATCAATCTCTAAACAATCGTACGGTCGTCTATCGTAAGCTTTCGTGTCTTATCGTGCAACGGTTGACACGTATACGAAGTGAGATTAAGCTCGCTACTGAAAGTTTCTTCCAACTCACAGAAATATCTATGGTACCACTGCTATCTCTCGTGGCCGCACAATTCTCTCCCGCGGCTATTATGTGTGCGCTAATGAACGATGCTCCACCGGTAGAGATTTGCAAAACCGGTACATTAACAACATTCATGTAAATATTAATTGTGAGAATCTTATTGGATTATCTGTCAAATTAATAGCGCACGGCGATGCGTATGCGTAATCAATAAAGGAGTAGTTGAAAAACGCGCCTAAATATCGCTAAGATTTACATCCGCGTTTCAGATATATCGGCGTGCTATGTCACGAACGCTTGAAATATTCGCGTCGGCATGCCCGCGTGCAATCCCGTTTTACTCAATACTTTTGTTGCTATTTGTCGACGCTAGGTATGCGGCGTACGCGAGTCAGCTATGCGTATTAGGAATTTCAATGTTATGCTGCCGCAATTGTCTTTCGGATCAAACACCACGAGCTACGCGACTATACATACATATATATATATATATATATATATATACGTGTTTTATCTGCGCTGTCGCAGTGTGACTCATTTAAGAGTATGCAATCAATGTTGCTGATTGTGAGACGGCCAAGGGGATCTAAATTTTAATAACAGATGCGCCGGAGAACAGGTTCGTCATGAAGAAAATATTCTTTATTTACGAAGCATTTAGGAAGCATCAAAGAAAATATCTTCGAGGAAGGAATCTTCTCTATATCAAGGATTCCATTCGCTTATAATATTTACAATTATAAAGTATCCCACTGCGCGTATGTATCTGTATAGCAATTACGAGTTGTATTTCATCTCGATGTAATAGCTTAAGGCAAGGTATTAACACGCAATGCGTTTGAAATACATTAAATCGCGCTCATAACGGAATGATATCGTTCCCGGCTATAAAAAAAAATGCGAAGCGGTTAACTCGCGCAATTCACGTGTGCGCGTGCGAATATTATTATCCGTCGTGATTTCCTATAATCGAGGTACGTGACCGTCGACGTAACTGGTCACTCGAAACTATTGCGTATGAGTATTCGCGCGATGCATATATAAAAGCGCGATTTCTTTTCGTCGAAGCTCCGACGGGCTGTACGTTGAACTGCGAGAGGAGACCCCCAAGAAGGAACGAAAAGAAGCAACTTTTCAGGGGAAAAGTTTTTTAAAATTACTTCCGAGCTTGAATTCTTGCTCTGCTGTTTGTTTGTCGTGCAAACGGAACGAGAATATCGGCGTGAGTCGCCGTTAATAATCGTGGGAATTACTTAACGACGGCGTTTCTTGTTTCTTTCTTTTTTATTCGCGCACTTTTTCCGCCCGTTACTCCGAGCTGACCGTACGAATGAGGGCAGGTAACGAGTTGCGCGAGAAATGTGTTCGCGCGCGATACCATCCTTGAAAGAACCCGAGGAAGCCGCGTTGCTGCAGGCGAGCCACAAATTATCAGCTATACGCGTGCGTGAGCCGCGACCTCGCGCTGCATGAATTTTTGCGTCGCGCAAGGATCTCACGCGATACAACTGAGTACCTCACTACATCAATACGACATTAGCATTTACGCCAAAATAATAATTTACCCGGCAAATTGCCGGTGTATAGATGTCGATAATGATGATGTATACCGTGTTCCCGGTGTTGTCCCTGCTGCATCGAATTTCGCTTGGAAAAATTACGCAATCCGTCCAACGGCCCGACAAAATACAAAGGATCAAAGGGTTCTGGGACCAAGGATCGCAAAGTGGCGCAAGATGCGGAAAATCGCGCGTCATTCTTCGGCTCGTTCAAAGAGGACAAGCTCGACAAACTGTACAATGTAGAAACGCGAATCGAGTTATGCGAGCTGGGTGACCAGATTATCAAGAAGAAAATATTATAATCCTTTTCCCTGTGTGTATATTTCCCTCTCGACAGTCCATTGCGGTTGCGTCGCGTGGTTATACGTACTGTCTAAGATTACTCACCGGATGCTACGTGCGTTGCTCGACACCGCCGATTGCACAATTGCATCGTTCAGCGCGTACAACGCATACGTTATACGCGCAGCGAAGTATAGTCGCTCGCTCGAGTAGTCATCGTCGTCGTCGTCGTCGTCGTCGACGCGAATCCTCGCGAGTAATCGTGACTCAATCGTGAAGGCACGTACGACTAATTGGTCGTCTGCATGAGAAAAAGAGATTTCCGGTGATATCACACGGAATCGTGCGAATCGAAATACTCGCGGTGAATGGAGATCGGCAAGGTCTCCGAGCGTATTAATATGCAATCGTTTGTCATACATCTCAAGAAATTAAGAGAGATAACGCAGCGACATGGGTGTTGGTCGCAAGAGATGCAAAAGTGTAATTGCAACATTTTTCATACTTAATTTATGAGCACTTTAATAGTGCATTTTACAAGTCAAAATAATACACAGAAATTTCTTAGTGTATACACAACTTAAAAAATGGTTCATTTTCTAAGGTATATATCACATTTTAATTAAATAATATACAATTATTAAATAAAATGTGAATTTTATATTATAATTTAATCAGAAAAATAATATCAAACTAATATGTCTACAATTGAAGAAAAAAAGGAATTGTCCAAATATTAGATATTTGCTCTTTTTACGACATTAAACGACTTTGTAGCAATTATTCAAAGAAATTAATTAAATTTATATTAATTTGTTTAAAAAATAAAAAAATATTTGTATCTTAATTTACAAGATTGTAAAAACTAATGTTTAATTGCGCAAAAGTTAAAAAAGCTACAAGATTCGTTGTTAAAAATATTATAAATATATATATATATACATTGAGAAAAAAAAGTTGTTTTAATTTGATTAAATTTTTCAACTTTATTAAATTTCTTCAATTCAATTATTTATGTATTTCAGTCAAATATATAAATAGTTAAATTGAAGCTCAAGTATTTTATGTTAAATGCATAAATACTTAAACTAAAGAAATTTAATCAAGTGGAACAATTTAATTAAATTAACAACATTTTTTTCTCAGTGTATAAATTGCTTACAAAAAATTATCAATATTTTAGTGCAAGTCATGATCAACCTCATGTCTATTGACTAGAAACGAAACACTATATCAATCGTTTGATGTCTAATTATTGATAATTACAGATTATTTTTCGATAATAAAAAGTATATATTTATAAAACATATTTTATATTGTAACGTGTTTAAAAAATTGTTTAAATAAAAATAAAAATACAAAAACGACAAATTTATAAACTTAAAAAAATTAATAAAATTGAAAAGAACGTTTTCAAAGACGTGAATAACTAAAATAAAAATTTATAATTTAATTATGTTTTATAAAAAAATTTAATTAAAATACTATTGCAATAGTTCGCTAAGCGTCTGAATTAATAAAATGGAGGAAGAGGCATTGGCCTGCTTAATAAAGCGATATGATATAATAGAAAAAAACGGTTTTGGGAGCAATTTGTTTTCGTCATACACTAACGCTTAAAAGTACTCATTTACGATAACATTTTGTGTTACTAAACAAGCTAACTAAAGCTTTGACTAACTTTTTCCTTTGCTTGTATTATAGCGTTTTCCGTATACACAGTGACAGAAAGAGCGAGATATATAGATTGCTTTCAAATTCTATCTACCTTTACCTCATTTTCCGTACACAAGCATTACCTTTTCCAGTTAACATTACCTTTTCCAGTCTTCCTTCATTTCAGTGGTTTGAATAGTAATAAGATGGTTGGATCTAAATATAGACCCAATTACATTTTGTGCTCTACTTAACGTTCAGTGAGCGGTTGTAAAACTCGTATTAAAACTCGTATTTATAATGCGATAAAAAATAAGACAAACTATCAAAAACTATCGATAGTTGTAAAAATTTTATCGATAATTTCTGATAATTGAAACAATCATAATAATCAATGGTTGTAAAAATACTATCGTTAATTTGCGATAATTAAAACTATCATAACAATCGATAGTATCGATAGTTCTCTACTTTTAATATCCAAGATAATATCCATTAGATAATATCCATCTCATGAATGTCTACTGGATATTCATGTTGATACTTATTAGACATCTGTAGCGTATCTAATAGATATTTATAATGTCCACATAATTAAAACTATCAATAATAATCGATAGTGCATTGATAGTTCTCTATCTCTACTGTTGGCACTAAGCCGTGTAATTTTCTGTGTGTACAATATCGATTATAATACTGTAGAGAAAATCTCAAGCTAAAGCAACGAGAATAATACAGCTGCAGCTTCAACAAATTGAAACGTCATATTTGTGAAAGTAAGCTAATCGAAAGTAACATTTATTTTTTTAGCAACATCTCGGCTTTACGTGTGCAGGTCGTGAATGTGCAATTTAGACGACGCAAGATATCGTTGAAAATATTTCCACGAGCATCCAAGCATAGATGACCTCGTGTGAGATTCTGTGTTTCATGATACATAGTACAAAGTGAGTATTTCTTGTAACAAAGAGATATATAGGAAGTGGATAAAAGTGAATCTGTGAGTAAAAAAATTCTGATACATAGGAAGCGGACTTCGGTAAAGGTCACGAACGTGAATTTCGAAACACGCTAGTCAGTCCGCGATTATTCCATTATAGCTGGAGCGTAGGCGAACACTTGCGCGTTGAAAGTATCGGAAATTGCAACCAGAACCGATAACGTGTATGTCTGCTATTATCTTTGAATTTAGCTAATTAGAGATTATTATCCTTCATCGATATCCGGTTATCCGTGTAAAATAACGATGCAATTTTATTGCTTTTTTTAAATTGAACATATGTGGATATACGTCTTTTATACTACTAATAATGCAAGTTAGATAATATTATACATGTTATATAAATATAACTTTTTAAGAAATATAATTATGTATGAAATAAATTTGATTTATTTTGTAATTAAATAAAAAAATTTTTATTTAAAAAGGACGCACAATTTTATCTTAAAAATAATAATTTTTGCGATATTGTAAATATTATCTTAAGTAGCTAATAAATTTATGTAAATAAACATATTCGTTTATGTATTTGTCTCTATTAATTTCGCTATCCAAATCAGCTCATCATTTGAAAGAGGTAATTTCAATGAGAATCCAATTCTAAATGTCGAGTATCTATTTGGCACGCCAATTGTCGTATTTTCCCTCTCGCAAATAAACTTAAGACGCACTTGTGTGCATATACATGTCTCTGAAACATGAGTTCATCAAAATTATACCGGTTGCAACACCTGGAATAAGATTGCTTGTTTCAAGGTCTTCAACTGAGTAACTGTACGCATGTTTTAGCTCACCACTCAATCAAAGTGGCTTACGTGAATCACACACTCTCTAAAAAAAAAAAAGAATCCTCTTGTCTCCGTCAGGCTTATTGTGCCCGTTTCATATTCAACATTATTATGTGACTAACATGCTTCATCGCGACTTTCACGCATGAAATAGACACGGAGTTGTATGTGTGTGTGTGTGTGTGTGTAAGAGAGAAAGAGAGAGACGATGCAATGGTTGCGCAAGCAGATACAATCTAGCACGTGACATTCCAAATTCATCGGGAACACCAAAGCACGAGGATAGAAGGGGAGGGAAGGGGTAGCTGAGAAGGCAAGTAAACGAGGTCGAGTGACCTGCACGCGCAAGAAGAACGGTGCATTTGGTTGAATACAGCCGAAATCGCGAGCGACGGAGGAGTCGCGAGGAGGTAAGTACGAGTTGGTATATTTGTTGCAAAGCGTCGTGTAGCGTCGGCTATTGCAAAACAGGAAAACACGTTACGCGTCCGACGCTAATGTGATTTGCGGAACGCGGTACGTGGAGAAGTGAAAGGGGGCCAGAGAGACCGAGGGAATCAGGTGGCAGGACGGAGAAACAAGACAGCGAGTTCGCGCCATTGTATCGTCCCGTTTAAAGCCGAGGAGAAACGTCGCGGTGAAAAAAAAAAAAAACAAGAGTCCCGCGCGTAGGTGGCCTCTTAACGCAACGCCCAAATTTTCCACACGACTACTCCGACAGAGACGCCCTATTGTTTCCAGAGGAGACGCTACGTAATGGGAAAACGGCGAAGAAAAGACGGTAGACCGCGACGCGCGTTCATAAGCACGAGATATTAAAAACTGCACTTTTTGCTAATCAACCGTTGGATTTATATAATGGAAAGTAGCTAAAAATGCTAAAATGTAATAAAAGTTAAAAACTTGTTTAACAATATCGCTTGGTAATTTTTACCAAGAAATTGCTCATAATGAAATAAGGATATATCTAAATACAAAAGATACAAGCGATAACGAGTAGTATAAATAATTTACATGCCTAAAGCGTAGAAGATATTTAAAAATCATGGAAAGTTCATACATGGTTTTTACTTGTTACAAGCGTGTTAATTACTTTCTATTTGACATTGCTTTCCGATAGTGTCGATAGTGTCGATATGCGGCCAGTATTGAAAATATATCATCATACCGACACAATTTATTGATACTTCATTTTCAGTATCGATACCTGGCGTAGTATCAAAGTATGGGTATCCCCAGCATAAGAGCCTCTTTACGTAGATGCGGTCCGCGAGTGCGGTGCAAAACCGTGCGCGCACGTGCGAGCGCTACGTCTTCGTCGTGTGTGTTAATACACGTAGGCGCCTGTGTGTTTCAGTTTGCGTATGCACGAGAGTCGACGTTAACCGACGACCGTTTCGATATACACGGCACGTACCGGCGATGTATCGCCTGATCGTGTTCCCAGCGCGACGAGGAAACTTTTCACAGCCCGGGAGCCCGGTGTGTGCGGCCGTCCTCCGCCGAAAATGCTCGACGAGACGTTGGCGTGTAAGTACGTAACGGAATCTCGTGTTTTTCATCGGGATGTGGAAACGCCCCGAGATTCCACCGGGGTCTCTTCTCTGCCGCCGCTGTCCCGAGGGTCGGGGATTAGGAAAGTTTCACCCGGTGAGGCAGCTAAAGGGCTCGAGGAGAAATACGGGGAAACGCGAATAAAAAGAGCTACACGGAAAACAATATTTCTCTGTTCTCGTTAAAATACTATGTATTTTGACGTTCACGAGCCCTGTTTTAAATCGTTTCTCGTGTTTACAGTGTACCTAATCCTAATCTAATTGCATATTTTATAATTGAAAATAAATTTTTGAATAAAAAGTTTGTGAACGGAGATAATACGTGTATCTACTGATTATTACAAAGATTTTATTTTAACTAAAAAGTAGGGTACAAGCTTTTTAAACATGATCCTCATTAAAATCTCTTAAATTGTGAGACTACTTACATATTCAATAAAAAAAATTATGTTTTATAATAAAATACGCACAAAAGAGATTGCGTTATTCGCTATTAAATACGCAATTAAATTTTAATTTTCAAAAATTTAATATCCTAATCTGTTTTTCAAGGTTTTTTTAAATTTGAAAGATTTACGTTACTCCCTTTCGCTTTCTTTCTCTCACTCGTTCACTCTCATGTTCACGCTCTCTTATGAATTAAAACCAGTTCTCGTGGAATTGATTTTATGAAAAATCGCAAGAGCGACAAATCGGAGTGCACTCAATGTACCATGCACGAACCACCTATCCGCACCAATGCTTAATTAACACCGTTAACATGGACATCGCATACACTCGAGGAGATTTTTAAATCTATATTGCTGTCGTACCCAGTCAGCAACGATTTTCATGCAAAATTTAAATGATTTATACAGATGAAAACAGTTACAATTGAATTTGACTCGCGAGTGTGCACTGCGCTTCGTCCTTCGCCAATTCACCCGGCTGTAATTATCCATCTATTTTCTTATGCCGTCAGAAATATCATCGATAAGATTCGGTGTGCAGAGTATTTTTTCGGGAGGGGTCAGCCGTGGCAGCCAGAGGGCCGAAACGTATCCATTAATAAAATCGTAGGAAGTACTCTTCTCTCCTCCTTACGGAGGCGATAACGATCGCTCGTATATTCCAGCCGCGATGAAAAATGGACGAGAGTGCAGGCTGGTGCGTCTCGAAGCGGTCCCTGGAGGATTTGCGAGGGTGGGATCCAGTCGGCTCTTTTCGCGCGGCGATATACGAGACGGGAGTGCGGAATCTGCCGGAACCGGAAAGCGTGTCATCGTCTGCATATCAACGAACGGCGCAACGCGGGGCGGAAAACGCGCGAGGGATGCGCTTTAATAGTGGTGCATTTCCAAGCAGCCGTGTCGGGTTCCCGTACTTGTGCGCGCGCGCACACAACCACCTCTGTGGATCCTTCTCTGCTACGAGAGAAGACGAAGAGCCCCGGCCAACAATCGCTTCGCTTCACGCTCCACTGGAGAACGTCTTTTTTCATTTAACATGCAAGGTGTTCTTTGACGCGCGAAAGCTGTCGATTCCTTCCGCAGTTCCCGTTGCAACGTGGCGACTTGGCAATTTGAGCGTTACTTGAGAAAGAGAGAGAGAGAGAGAGAGAGGGGGAGGGAGGGTGGAGAGAACGCTGTCAAGCCTTTATCGTCAATCGCACACTCCGATATTACTGATGCTCAGCGACGACGCCGATCGACGAGGTTCTTTACGCCGCGACAGATTCCCGTTTCTATTACTCCGCGAGCTTCCGTGATCGCGTGACTCAAAGACGCTTAACGCGCGTGAACCCGACGACGCACCCCGATATCATGTAGTCCAAAGTAGCGTCTTACGTGTCGACGGTTGCGACGATCGCTAATATCGACGGCGATATGTATAGTGACAGACGACAATCCTCTAGCAGGTGGCGGAAGAACGGAGGCGCGTGTGTTCCGGCATCGCCGTGTGTCTTTACGGGCCGCTTCAAAGTGATTGAACCACCACGAAGATCCGCGTCACGATCTGTACTGTCGGCGTCTGAACGCCGACTATATCTATATGTGTATACGTACAGCGCATATCCACCGTATACCCGGGCAAAGTGTGGCGAATGAGTCTCCTTGGAGCATGAACGGCGGCATGTTGATTTTTATTGACGCGAGCTCTCTCGCTCGCGCATTTGCTCCGCGGCCCCGTTCGCGCAGAGTGCACTCTGTCCATTGTTAAGTAGATTTATACGATGTACCAATGACTATCGGAAACCGCATCTGCTGAGTCCTACACTTATTGCCTCTCCATCTTCATCTCTCTCTCTCTCTCTCTCTCTCTTGCGCGCGCGCGCGCGCGTCTCGCTCCCTTACGATTTGCGTTACGTTCTTGCATAAGCTTTCCTCGACGATGTCGGAGTTCCTCTCCCTTTGCTATTCCATAGCTCACGTTGAACGTGAACACTTTTAGTAAATCGTTCGATTCGATTCGACACTTTTGTCCTGAGTTATTCCATTTCACTCAAGAATTTCAAGTGATCGAATAGAAGAGCTCACGTGAAAGATAAAGAAATGCGTATTTTGATCGTAGTTATGCTAAATGTAGCACGCACATTTTCAAAAGAATTGCTTCGAAAAATAACATTTATTTTTTTCGTAACTAAAATAATTATTGAGTACTAGTTGTACATATGATTGTTTTTTCGCGATACATTATAAACTTTTTTTTATATTTGCATGATAAATGATTTTTCTTTTTCGAATGTAATATAAAATATATTCAATATAAAAAAAACAACATTGTTTTTACTATTAAAACTTTCATAAATGTTTTTAACAATAAGTGTTTTACTGTTTTATTGCAAAAATATTCGAATGTAATCATCAACGAATAAATGACAGTATTTTATAACGTGTATAAGGTGCATAATTAATTTATCCTTGATTTATTTTTTATTTTTACGTATTATATTTAAAAGAAATTAATTTTTTATTAAAACTTTTTAATATGAATAATGTGACAGATAAACAACTTCAGAGAACATCTTAAAAATTAAATCATCAATGTTGAGGTAATCCTCCAAATCATGATTAGCACTGATTGGATGGAAGATTTATAGCCGCGGAGAGCAAAGAGCCGTGAGTGCATTATGACGCAGTAATTTCGACTACTCACGATTTCTCCTGCGTACGTTCGATTGCAACAAGAACTTCTCGCAGCTCTCTACTTGCTTTTGTCTCCGTCTCTTTCTATCGCTTACTCGTTGTGATGCTGCGTTCATCGTTTGCCGATATTTCGAAAGTAAACTTCTACGAAACTTCAGCAGTAGAATCTAATGAGACTTCTCGCGGTGGCGTGAGAACTTTCCTCCTCGTTTCGTCGTAATGAAGACTGATCAACAGTGAATCTTATTTTTCGTCCTCTCTTTTAGTTTCTTCTAAACTTTCTTTGATGTATTCGGACGAAACCACGAAGTTACGATGCGCTATGAATCAATATATTATTTATGAAGTCTTAGTGTGAACCTTGAAAAACCGTTAACCGCATTTGTCAATTTCTCGCTGCGATGCGACATATCTATGTAAAATGTTATTTGCCGTTATCGTTAATGCATCCGAGAATTACTGGACAAAATATAACCCTCACTAATTCCGTCGTCGCTTATGACGATGTGAGAAAACACAAAAACATGGGCGTCGGGCGCCGTCAAGAAATGAGGCGTTTAATTCCTTCGTTCTCGCATAGTGCACGTGCCGTGTACGAGCCATTAGCTTCAATCGCGCGAGGGCTTACAGTTTCCTGAAGGATCTCGTCTTCCCTTGGAGAAGACAATTTTTTAATCTAAATTAATGCTTTCAGCAAAATTACATGAAAACTTTTAACTTACTAGTCCTGTAATATCCATGTGTTAATAAAGACTTTATGCTCGTTTCTTTTTCCTTGTTTCAACTTATCTGCAAATTAATAATTTTGACTCGTTTCAATAAAATAAAATAAAGTTCGATTTCGTTGTCTTCGTATTTTTCTATTATTACGCATTACCTAAAGATTACCATCTTTTTTTTCTTGTCAACATCGTCAGAATTTAATATCCATCTAACTAAAAACCATTTTGTGTCGAAAAGTTATTATTGTTTGCGAAAATGTTTAACGCGTATGTATTACACATATTTAACAGAATTCATTAAAACTTGAATGCATATATTGTATTGTAGACGCGATTGGAATATCATACGTATAATGCGTTTGCGGACGTGAATTCTAAATTCTGAACAAAACCACAAAATCGATTTCAATAAAATTTAAACAACATGTCACGTAACTGACATAATGATATCGTACGCAAGTTTGCAACTCACAAATAACATGCTGTAACAGTAATATCTAAACATAAATATAGTTCCGCAAATGCAAACGTATAGTTACAAATAACTTATTTTTTCTGTAATCTGATATTACCATGCTTGTCCCAATTGCAGTGTAATATCTTTTGAAAAACGTATAAAAATATTTTGTAAACAAATGTATGGACTATACACACTGTCAACGTTAAAACAGTGATCTGTATTAATTTCAGCATAACAGCTTTCTGCGTTAAATTAAAAAGTTTAACAAACTTATAAATCATGAACGTTCATATTACGTCGGAAGTATATAATTATTTTGCCAGAAACTAAAAAAACGTTTTTAAAACAGTTATAAAGTATATTTCATTATGAAAATCAATTAGAAAACCCTATGAGCTATGAATAACGAAAGCACAGTATGGCGCTGGTGTGACAAAGCGTAAAATATGAATAGCTCATATCTTTTTAATCGCCGCTACGTTTTATTATATCATTTTCAATTTTCGCACGTGCGCCGTGCTAACAGCTGTTTGCTTCGTGCACGTTTCGATTTCGCGTATTGACAATCGTACGATGACAATGGGGAGCGAGCTTCATTGAACGCCGGCGAATGACGAGGTTTATCGCTCCCCGGGACGGCGCGTGCAATCGCGTTAGGAATGCGAGTACGCACGATGTCATTTCCTTCGATCAAGGGACCATGCTTTCATCCAGCTCGTTCCGGAGATCGTTCGTTTGGTCTCGTCTCTAATGCCGGAGCAATGACCTTGCCGCATTTCGCCGTGCAAACTGCAATTCATTCGGCTCTCCCGCCCGATACACGTCGTGCGTATCGTCGGAGAGATGCACTGCGGAGGTCTCTTGTGCAATCTGCAGCCGTTGCAACGACCGCTCAAGAGTGAGCTCGGCGCGGATCGGACTTAATCGCTTTAAAGATCGAGACCGTGCTTAAAGAGGATATGTCAGATTTGCCACGGTTATCCGTGAGCATGGCTGATTCGATTTTTTGATATGCCGTGCAGATTTATGCATTAACATTATGAGTAATGCAGAAATGTGATAAAAGGGGTAGGATAAGACTTGAGAATTTATACGTTTGTAAGTCAATTTATTATGTAAAATATAACTAATGCTATACGTTAATTAATTTGACGTGCGTATAATAAAAAATAATTTGTATAAGCATATTAAGAATGAATGTAATTAAGAATCAATAAATTTAAATAAAATTAGATAATATTTATAATAAATTATCTTACCAAAACGTAGTGATTGAAAGATATGCATTATTCATTTGTTTTTCTTGTAACATTGTTGTTACGTTCTCGTTTTAACAGCATTATAGAATTTTCTGACAAAAAAACGTCTTAAGACGTTCTTAAAACAGTCTTTGTGATAAGTTTTAAATACATTTAATGTAAATATTTCTTTTGCCAGCCAATACGCGTAGACAATAATGTAATATAAAACATTATCTCAATGTTATTATTGTAAATAGTAATATCACAAGACTTATTCGACGAGAGCAAAATTAAATTGCACTTTTTCTTCGTAAAGGTTTACGGAATAATCGGCAATGCCCCTGCAAAGAAACAGCCGATACGCGATAAATTCGCTCCGTAGGGCGCAAATCTAATTACTTTCGAAGCATTCGATCCGTCGAGACTGAAGAACGCAACCAATCTATTTCTGGTAATTTCAGCTATGTACATACGTACACGCGCGTGCTACCGTTGCTTGTAGAAATCGCAGTTTGATGAATGCGAATTCCACGCGATCGCGAGCAATTTCCGTGTCGCGGCAAAACAGAGATTGTGATTCTGGCATGAGTCATCTCGAGCATGCTACACTATCGTAACTGCGACCGTAGCTCATTGAGCACGTTACTGCGGTGCTCGATGATTACATTCCAACGACTTAGGAAGTTTTTGTTATTGCGAATCTGCGAAGTACGATGGTATGTGAGCGTATACACGTGGTAGCACGAATCGACGATACTGTATTCGGAGAGTGCGCTCATTCGAGAGAATACTAGAGCTGAATTAATAGACAAAGAGAAGGAGAATAATATCCAGTGTTTATTTTCTTTCCCATGTGAGGGGACTGTGAACTTACTGGACCAGATAAAAGAATTTCCATTTAGAAATATCATTTCCGTTTCGAATATTTCAGTCAAGAATTGAAACGCGTCACTTTCACGTTGTAAGTATAACTTTTCTCTCTTCAAGAAATGCAAATCATAATATTCTCCTTGAAAATTATTCAAAAAGAGATTAATAATTCTCGAAGCAAGTCATAACAATGGCCATAGTTCATCATAAAGAAATAATAAGAAGACAGAATTACATGAACGTAAAACTGAATTGGAGTTGCAAAGCTCGGAATAAAAGTCACTTTGAACAGGTTGAGATAAGTTGACTGTGTGCCCAATGGGACAAGAATAGAACGCAAAGAGAATGAAGAGAATTGTCGAGAATCAGTCTCTCATAGGGGTCTGCGGGCACGATTGCGACGGTCTCTTACTCCTTAACGAACCTTTAATGCCTGCCGTAGCACGATGACGAAGGGTCCCACAATTTCGTGGCGCGGCGGTCGAAAGTGACACCGAATTCCCCGGCATTTAACCCGGTGCGTTAACCTTTCTGAAACCGAAGCAATTGCACTCATTGTCGGGAACGGTGGCTAAAGAGAGTAGTGCGCAATGGTTGAGTGTCGCAGGGCGAGGAGGAAGAAGAGGAGAATGGAAGAATGGGAGAGGGATGGGTGATTCAACGTTTAATTGGACATGTGCTTTTTTACCAGACCTTCCACTCTGACCGCTCCGAGTGTGGGTGCATCTGATCTGGGTGCTGCTGGCGGGGAGAGGCAAGAAAATAAGGTAGAAAGAGGGAGAGAGAGAGAGAGAGAGCAAAATAGTATTAAGGCCTTGGGCGAGAGAAGGGCTAAGAAAGGGACTGGCGCATCACGTGCGACATTTGCCCTGCCGTACTTGCTCCGTGTTTCGTTCTACTCCTTCACTCGTAAAGCATGCACACGCTGTTGGTATGCGTGTCACGCGGCACCCGCGGAAGGTTAACAAATACGGTCAACGCTAATTGACTTTTTAACCGCTAATTAAGCCCCGCGGCATACCCGGTCGTGATAACATTATGCCTGCCACGACCGAAAAGGAACGACGAATACTGGTAGAGCATCGGTGGACGTGTATTTTTAAGGAACGAAAGTGTCTTCGTGCAAAAGCTGGCGTCCTAATCTTCGGCCACTTGTTGTCCGAGGTGATTTAAGACAAACAGATTGAACGGCGGCATTGTCTATAGAGTTTAACGGTTGGCCGCGGTAAGTTTGATCGTCAATGAAACTTCGATGTTTACTGCAACTATTATTTCAGCGTTCAATGACCTTGCGGCTTTGGGCTTAATCGCATTAAACCTTGGAAGCACGATTACTTCGCATAATATGTAGACTTCGTGTTGTAATTACATTAATTAGACCATTAAAAAGGAAAAATTATTATAATTTAGATAAAACTTAGATAATAAAATATAACAGGCATTTTAATATTTTGTGTAACAATTAATCTGTATCTTGATTTATGATTTAAAAATAAAAAGCAGAAATTATAGTAATTTAAGTAAGAACGTAAAATAAAATAGACATTTGAGAGAGCAAGATCTAATTTTTAAGTATTTAATCTTTTAATTGTGTATAACACTTTTATTTTGTGTATAACAATCTGCTCGTTATAATTTATATTTATATCAACAATATAAAGTTATGAAATAAAATTATATATCTACAAGCATTTAATTTCACACAGGCTTTGCTTATTTTAAGTTTACTAAGTTATTTTTTACATTATTAGGTACTAATACTAAAAAAAAAAGAAATGCGTTTGTCTTGCGTCAGGCAAAATTTCGAAAATGTATGAAAATCGTTATGAGAATCGCGCCAATATCGAGCCTCGTTATCATCCATTATTATTGACGTGTCAAGCTTTCGTTTACATAAAAGCCAAGATTTTAATAAATCGGCAGTTTGTCGTAATGGTACTTAAAAATATGGGTTAACAGCCACGTCAATTTCGCTCAGGACGCGCAATGCGTTCTCTCTTTATTTTTTGGGACGTGAAAGATATACACTTGTTCTCACTCATCCTCAAGGTCTTGCATACGTCACAGGCATATGACACGAACGCGCAGATGCGTTGCAATAATAATGCACGTGAGTCGTGGGACTGACCTCGTTAGCAAGTGTCCAGACCTCTCCGCGCGCGTCCACGTTCTCGCTCATGCATGGACATAGCGAAGGAATTAGCACGACAAAGCGGAATCGAGCAAACGACCCTGTCTCCGCATTCGCTATTCGAGGTATTTCCAAAAAGACAATGACGCGGATACCTGACGCGCGAGTGTGTGTGTGTGTGTGTGTGTAACGCTGCAGTTCGAATACCGCGAAAGAGTTATTCATAATTCACGACTGACCTCTTTAGAACGCCGCTTTAACCCTCTCGCCGGTACCGTTGTGTATTTTCACGGACAATCCGTGCAATGGATGCCGTTCAATTATGGATAAGCCACTTTGGCATGGTAATAATTATATTTGAATAATAATTAATTAGAATTGTGTCTATAAATAAGAGAAATTTAAACTTCTCCTACTACACACATGTAAATGTCGATAATTAAAATTGTGTGACATTGTAAATATATTTCTCGGTTTACAAAGTTTAAATTTTATACCATAAAACTGCGGCTGGATATTCAATACATTGGTCACCACACGTATTTTACTTAATTTTTGTTATTTTTAAATATTTTGTGTGTTTGAAATTAAATCTGTTTAAAAATATTACAAACAATGTAGACAAATATATACTACGATTATCTAACGCTTATTTCTAAACAACCTATAATTATACAATGTTAACAATGTTATGTAATACTAAAGTAAAAAAATAATTTAAAGTCATTAGAGATAACAGTACAGCTATTAACGGTTTAATCGTACGTACATCTGATAACTTACGAACGATTATGTCAATTCTCTCTCGCTCCATGTGACCATTTTTACTTTATACGAGTATACTACGAATTTTAAAATGTTATGCAATAAATGTACGTACAGGCATCTATATTTTTTAACACGACAATAATTCGCTTTTAATTGCTTTAATTCAGGTCATTGCATCCTACACGCGGTCTGAGTTCATTTAGCTCCACTGCTATTGCGCTCGGTATGCAACAGTGTTTGTATTTCTCGTTTATGCATCTAATTTCACAACTGGTGCACATTTATCGCTATAATTTCTCGCTATATGTAGAACATAGACGAAGGCTTTAGACACATACACACTAAATATAGTTAACGTACACACACACACACACACACACACACATACACGCGCGCGCGCATATTCATTTTTTTGGCGATTCAAGATACTACAGTACAACGCTGTTATACTTATAAATCTGAGATCTCCGTGCAATAAATTTCAATACGGGCACGGGTAAAAATGTGTATACTAATTTATCACAATCGCGCGTCTTTGCCCCGGTAGTCCATCACTGTTATCTCATCCGCGAAGAGAAAGTGTAAAAGAAGATTTTGAAGAAATTCTTCACAAGGAAAGGTGTAGCACACAACTAACACACGCGCAACACGCGGCGCGATATCAGTCAAATAAAATAAAATAAGTACAAGCGAGCGAGAAAGCGGTAAGTGTAGAAATTCGTTACTCTTTATTCGTACACGCATCCGCTGTTTACCGGAATAACGACTCGTGATCACTCGTGAAAATCTACAAGTCTAATCGCACTAGCGCAAAAAGAAATCTGTTATTAATGCGGCTGTGGGAAAAGTTAACATTCGCTCTCAGACATCATATGAATTTATAAACGACTTGATAACACCCAACAAATCTTCTTCGGTAAAAGGATGCCAGATTGTATCGGTCGCAACCTTCTCCCCTATTCCAATTCCGCCTGGTGAAATCAACGAGTTATCTGGATGGTCACGTGAAGCCGAGACGATTTCACGGAAGCAAAAAGTGCTCAGCGACGAAGGGGTGAGGGTAAATATCAAATGAGTTTCGCGTGTACAATTTTTTTTTGTTATCTGTTCTGCGAAAGATACGCGCGGGAAAAGGATCGGAGGAACGGGGGAGAGAGGAGCCCTCAAACGCCGGAGCATGAAACCGTAAAATACTTCGAACGGCCGTGCCGTCGTGACATTTCGCCCCCGCGCGTCCCTCCTTCCTTCCGGCTCGCGAAGAAAGGAAAAGTAAGCGGCTTGACCGGAGCGCGGCGCGAGGAAGAACGAGATGGCGACCGCGAACAGGAAAGAGCAAGAGAAAGAGAGGATAACGTCGGGAGAATACAAAATTGATCGTAACATAAAGAAGCGGAAGGTACGATGATGGCAACCTTCGAGAAGAGGGAGCACGCGATAACGTGCTTTGGGTATAAGTATCGTGTGCCTAACTCACGCTCATCTTGCAGACGCAGGTGCATACGCACGTAAACGGAAATCAAAGCGAGAGGAATTGCAAATCGAGTAGATATAAAAAAATGTTAAGTTTCATTAAATATTTTTCATCACAATTGTATATGGTGCTAATTGAAGTTCATAAGCTCTTTAACTTTTATTTTTTATTCGGCGGTTGAAAAGTTCAAAAAAATCTCAACCATGAAAGTGTTGTGTAATGCTGCACTAGTTATTACACTATATTATTAAGTGACTAGAATTTCCGTTCTTACGAAACCAGAGAAAATTTGACATATTTGTCGTAACTGGATAGACCATCATGCGCAATCAACGTACACGATTACGTTCGCAATCATCTCGACTGCGGTTTCCCTTTTCCCGAATTTAACGACAAACTTGATAGTGTTTCAAATGACGGTATCTCCGCGCATGAGAAAAAAAATTCTTGTTTCTTCACGCCGGAATCATGTCGCGCAAAGGATGCCGGTAATCTCGGCAAGAGGCGTAACCTCTGCTTTATAAAATTAGAGAACACTACGAGTCTCGCGGGTACTACTCCCGGTCCCCATAATCATCATTGTGTAGCGAAGATAGAATCTTTTGTTAGAATTAGTGCGGCGTAGTGGGTCGTAGACGAGACGCGATGCGACGGCGGTCTCACGAGACCGATCAGGTAAAAAAAGGGACGTAATCTCGGTCGGTTAGATTGTCAGACACGACACTGTCGTGCCGCAACCACTGTCGTGGTAAAATCGGCATTTGATCTAACGAAACCTCATTCTGGCATACGAAAAGAGAGGCGTGGACTCGGTCGAAATTTACGCGCGAGTGTTTACGGGGCAAGATGGCATCGAGTTGCCACCCTCATGTGCATTAACGGCGGTCCGAGAGATAGTGAGCGCGCCCCCACGTCTTCGTAGACAATGGGGACGATACTACTGCTCCGACAACAATACTCGGGAACCGTGCCGCCGACGTCTCGGGCCTCGAAAAAGAAGGATGACGGTAGTAAAAGCTAGACTATCGTCTAAGGGTAAGATTTAGTGGTCGCGTCTACGCGATCCGCGCTCAATTCGCGAGTACTCGACGCGAAAAATCGTTCTGCGAGATCTGCGATTTCATAATTGCAGTGCAGAAATCTCGGTTCTTTAATATAATTTTGGAAAAATATTTTATAAATAACAAGAACTTGAAATAAAGGTCAGAAAAAGTATAGAAAAGAACAGATATATTGAAACTTGTCATTATAATAAAACAATCAAAATATTTTGAAAAGGAAAAATTACTTTTCTAAACTAAGGACGGGTTTTTTAAATTGAGAAATAATCATTTATTTGTACTGCAATTAATTTATGAAGCAAGTCGAACGTAAGATAATTTAAGATTTGCCACTAAACTGGTTTCAGAGTGCAATTGCAAATAGAGGCAGTTCCTCTACTGTTGTATGCACCAATGACAAACGCTTAATTTTACATGCAAACCAGTTTGATACGGTCTACGACCAATAAGTAAGTCGGTACCAGTCGCGCGTCACCATATATCCTCTACTCACCATAATCTGTCGAACGAACTGAAGTCTGGACTGCATAATTCATTCCGTCATTAGCAGGCGTCAGAGTCCGATGATTCGTTATACACACAAACTACGATGGTCGAATGGTAATGGCTGCTTGAACGCACGCTTGGTGTATGATTTGGCACATAATTCGCGTCATAGTTCATCCTGAAGTCGCTCGTGCGTCTATAAATAAAGCCGACGAAATTTCATGAAATATGGGCTTTTATCACGGACGAATAAAATTCGTCATTTTGTGTGATTAGATCTAATTTTTATGTAATTTAAAAATTCCAAATTGTGTAATTGTATATAGAGCAATATCAATTTTTATGTTGATTATTTTAACAAAAGGTATATACAGTGGATTAATTGCGCCAAATTTATATAGAGTTGAATGACACATTTGCGCAAATTTTTTAAGAACAGTTATTTATCTACGCTAGAGAATTATGTAGAAATTTTCTTTCTTTTATTATTGTCCACTTTTTTGTTATTATCAGGATGTTTTAATATTAATATTTCACTTTTTCCCATGGTTAGTCCGTAAAATTACACGATCAAAGTGTCAGCTGTGCCAGCACCGAAAGCTGCAATGTAAAAGATAACGGGCTTCGCGTGAATCAAAATTACGAGAGCATATTCGTCCTTTGACTGACGTTAATTCTATTTCCCGGGAAAATTGAAGCGGAGCGATAAAATCGCTCACTCGAATACATTGTAGACCTTTCTTCCGTTCGAGATCTCTGTCGATGGAAAACACGAATACAGATTTTTACCTTCAGACTAAATTTAGCCAGTGCCTGTTTTACTACATTAGCTACTTTAGATTTGTTAATGATTAATGTTTCAATTTAACTATAATATAAAACTTTCTCTCTCTTGATATAATTTTACAAAACTTTTTCAATATCTTTATGCTTAATGCAATAACGTGCAATACTTTTTGCGATACGAAATAACCAATGCATCATACCACTGTTCGTAAAAGTATTTTGCAATGCTAATTTTTTAAACATATGCATATTACGATCCAACAGCGTTTTTTTGCCGCAGTTCAGATTTCTAATATTACGATTGTATGCGTGAATATATTTATAGTAAATATATTAGTGAATATATTATAATAAATTAATAAAATTATATTTTAAATAATAAAACAGTAAATATTATTTGGTACAGAAAATTTGCTTTTTTTATTCTGCCTTTTTTTATTTGGTTTTTTATTATAATATTTATTTATAATAAATATTATAAATATTTATTTTAATATTTATCTTCAAATATTAAAAATTATTTTAAACAGCAAGGTATGCAGCAACATAATAAACTATCAAATGGTAAATGGAAAGAGGCCCCATTCTACACAAAACTTGTAAATCTCTTACAATTAAGAGACGTTCGTCTCAGTGTTTCTTTTTGCATCGGGATTATGCTATCCAGCTCTTAGCGAATCCTGCGAATTCTTATGAGTTACTCCTCGAATCATTCTTAGTAGGCACTTTAGGGCCTCCCGAAAGAAGCGGTACTAACGCCGAGCGCCATTATCCGCGTTCTAGGGCCGGGTTGCGCAACCGTGATCTTCCTTACCTAATGGTCGCTAATATATCATACTTTTTTCAGCTGTCACCTGTACGACATCCATTTTGCCGCAGCGTGGTTCGCGTCACTACCGCACGGCGGACTGGCATTTCATCTATCCACCGTCACTTTGCCGCTACGCAGTTACAGCTTCTTACAAGCGCTATCGTACCTATCCTCCTCCTTCGTCCCTCCGTCCTTCCAATTCCCATTTCGTTCGTTTTTGTCGAGTGCGGGGATTCTCAACTTTGTGAACGACGCAATTATATCGTCGGAAGATCTCTTTTTGCGTCAAGTTTATTATCAGCAGATTAATCTCGCAAAAGTACCGACATAATTTTCTACGACGACACTTTTGTATGACAAGTCAGACAAGTTATACGCAAAGATTTGCTTCAACTAAAATAATCAATTAAGTTTAAAGAAACAGCCGTAGCTTAAATATTTTATCTCGAAGGATTATATATTTAAAGTGTGATGCAAATCAAATTCTTTTCCAATTTTCTTCTTTCTCTAAGAAATTAGTATAATTTGATGTAGCATCGTAAAAAAAAAAAATTGCATTAAAACACTAGTAATACTAGTAAAACATCGCCAAGTAATCTAAATACACTTTTATTAACTTAATTATTTCGAGCAACGTTTTGAGACGCAAGGTAAGAGCAGTTTCGAGCCACTCGTGCGCGTATATCTGATATACGTGGTGAGTAAACGTGCATTTGCGCACTCGCGCGTTTGCGAGGAAGAATTTGCGAGATGTATGTGTATATATTCGTGTATATATATACATATATATATATATGTATATATATATATGTGTACATTGTGGGATCCAGCGACCACATATAAGTGTGGAGCAGCATCCTCGAGGGAGGCGCACTCAAGGATCGGAATGCTTTGCCACCCTCTCTCCCGTGACCTCGCCATCTCCGCTCCCGTAACAGCGTCTACTCAGAAAATCCAAACATTCTTTCGGGTTTATCAACTTTGTGTTTAATTCACAAAATTCCGCAGCGGGGACGGTCGCATTTAAGAGTTTCCTAAAGTGCGAAATTAAAGATAGCATAAACATCACTTTATAAAGATTGAAATGCCACCAAAGAAATCTTAAACAAGTATAATCTTAAACAAAATGATATAATTTGTATTTAGTTTATATTAACATTCCTAACAAAAGATTAAAAAATCGTAATACTAAATTTTGAATAAAAATATTTCATTTGTCTTCTTCTCGCAATTATAATGAAATTGCACATACGAAAAGATGTAAAATCATAAACTACATTTTTTTATATCAATAAATGTATCGTCGCATAAGATTTGGCTGCGATTCGCAAGTGTAAATTCGTCATGTTAGAAAATGAGTTGCTAGCTGGGTCGTGATATTGAGTTTTTAACATTATACGGTTTTGGTATACAAGTTTGTTGAAAACAAATTTCATTATCTTCTGTACTAGGATAGAAGGCGTCAATTTGGTTCAACAACGACACTCGACCGGCAATCTGGCCGGCAATGCCCGAGAGCATGCCCGGCCGTTGCGCTATTATCGGTTTAAAGTCAAACGAATTTCGCGAACTTGGCAATCCAGGCTCTCTCTATCTCTCTCTCTCTCTCTCTCTGAACGAGTCGACTCGGCGCGCGCCTTTGTGTGGCCGCGTTCCGCTTTATCTGCGCTGACCAAACGGCCGTCTAGCCCAACTTACCGATTCCGACATTCTAATCTCACCAGGATACCAGCGGCTAACATACTTTCCCGACCCGATAAAGACCGCATCCTCCGTCGAGATAAAGAGCCTCCGCCATCCGTCAGTTCGCGTTTCTCCGACGTTGCGGTGACGTCGGGGCTGAAAAACGTTTCATGCCTCAAATGTAAATCCCCAAGCAGATTTCAACGCGAGTTGGATTCTCGCTCGCGGCAGACTTCACTCATGTCGAGGCCCTTCGGACGTGGGATTCGCCCTTCATCGATCTTCGGCAGGCTTTATGAGCTTACACGGTGCAGCGGAAGCCCTCTGTGTGTGGGCTCGAAGTGCAGCAAAGTACACTTTTAAAAGCTCGCGGGAATACGCGGTCGGATGATTCGCTTACAGCACTTGGCACACTTTCAACGTTGTCTCGACAAACTTCGTCGGAGTTACGCGCGGGCATTCTCTTTCCACGGGCGAAATGCGCTTGATTACCGGTATATATGCCACACACGGAAGGAAGAAAGGACCGGAAGAGTAGCGGATTTTATGGAGGTCGATATGTGAATAGAACTCTCTCTCTCTCTCTCTCTTTCTTTCTCTCTCGAGCGTATAAATTTCTTCGGTACGCAGTTCATGCACGCGCAATTACTCGAATTTTATGCTCCATTCTTCGCAAGTAGAACAACCTACATTCTTACTTTACTTACACGTAAATAGATAATATATTTTAAAATTTACGTTAGGACAGGGGATGACTCTTAATGTTGAAGACTTTTGTACATTGATGTAAAACTGATACAAAAATCCATAATACAATAGCAATATAATAATTTTCAATTATTAATCGTCTGCCAACGTCATTTCCGTAACAGTAACATACGATCATGAAAATTCATGAAAGATATCTTTTCATTATCCGCGCTTTTCTTTAGCCGTATCGATGCTGAAACTGCGGGAGTGAATCGATAGTTTGGCAAGTATCGATCAAGTGTCTAAGTACGCGTACAACGCGAACGCGAACGCGCACGCTTCTCGTTGTAAAGCGCGGATAACGCGTCCTTAATTTGAATCACGTCGACCCTATTGGCAAGAAGTTAACGAGCAGTTTTCGTAATAATACGTGAGTCAGCGTTCTTAAAGGCGGGAGGGTAGACGGGAGTCGTAGACGACAACGGCCTCTCGAAAGTAGAGAGTCGCGTGTTTGTGACACGGTCGGTGTACGTGTACTGGGACGGGGGATTAATTGAGTACTCGGGGAGGCGGAGGAATGAACACGCGCACGGTTCATCGATTCCCGTCGGCTCTATGAGCTTATACGTGCGCGAGGGGCGCGGCGGGGCTAGATGAATGGACGGATGAAATGGATTTACACGAAACGGCGGAACATTTTTCAGAAGCTCATAAGAGCGAGCGGGAATCTCAAAGGCAGTGGTAGGAGGAGTAGCACCGGCGTGTAGGAGCGAGCGAGATATCGACCGCGGGAAGTGACAGCCTCTCGAAAGTGGAGGCCCTCGGTGAGCTCTCCTAACGACAAATGTGTGCTACCAGGATCAATTGAATGCCTCGGCGAACGCGATCCTCCGAGTGTATAACGGGAGGGAGTCGATATCGCTCTGAAAATCCGTCCCTTCAACGGCTTTCAACGATCATCCGTAATTTTGGATATTCGGGAGTATCGTCCGGCTGCGTGCGAGTCGCGCCAACGATTGACTAGCCTACTCATCCTCGTCTCGTTTTGTGGGAACAATCATATTCGTCATCGACAATAGACATCGAATTAGAGAATCGATAAACGGCCGGCAGTCTAGCAGAGATACAGAGATCGCGAGATACACCACCCTCACGCGTCGCGATGTAACACACCGTACACTTACATTTCTCAAACTTTATAAGGAGTGAAAGAGACATCTCTTGGCGCGCCACCAAGAAAAATATTTCCGGCAAGAGTGTATATGGAGCTTTTACGACGGCGCACGGAATATGGATGAATACTTTTTCACTGAAATAAAGCCGTTTCTCTTTTCGACGGCGGAGTTAAGAATCGCACGTTTGCGAAACAATCGGTCGCGGAAAATTATAATTCCTCGTGCATTCGTTTGGATAAAAGCCGCGACGGATCGATATGCGGTCGCGGGTATATTTTATCCCGAGAATTCTTGCACAGACTCGAACGATGTTCGACGCCTCTTCTATTTTTAGGCTTCCCAATCGTGTCTTTCCTTGAAACACGTGTAGTCATTCCAGCCGATGTGACGCATTGCCAGGAAAAGGGCTATCACGAGGGTTGGCTATTACAGAACAATCCTTCGCAGTCGTATCGATTCGGCTTTGTGAGTGCCTTTTCCCGTGGGGACACGCTTCTCTCCATATCGCAAATCAGCAGGAAGCAAAAAAACAAACCGTTTCTTTTCGTAAACCGAGTAAATAATTATGCACTTTTATTTTCTGCTGTAATACTTTTCCCTAAGAAATAAATATATTTAATTACTTTTATATATAATGCAAAGACGCATGTATGTAACATAATGTGATGTCATAAAAAAATATTTGAAATTTTAACGTTTAATTACGTATTATTTTATATTTTTATTATCACGTATGAGATCACGACACTTTGCGAACAACTTTTTGCTAAATTATAAGACTTTAAACTCTAAGTATACACAATAGGATACTACAAATACGTTTTGCGCTTTATATAACACACACACACACGCGCGCGCGCGCGCGTGCGCGCGTACGCACGCATTAGTTTCTAAACCTGTTTAGATCTTCCCGTCACTGCCTTGCCTGAAGTCAAATCCCTGACACCAGGGGTCCAACAGGATTACGGTAATGATTCACCAAGATTCGCCGTGACCTTTGATCGCCAGTAGCTTTCCGCACCTGCGATAACTTGCTATTGAATACTCTATGAATCTTAACAAACAAAGACAACTATTCATATTGTTCGACTAGCTAGAATATGAATATTTGAATAAAATTATGCAATTGTCTTAAAATTTGTGAAACTTCTAAAGGCTTACGAGAAACAAGATTTGGGCGAGATTTTCTTCCTAGAAATATTAGATTCTCGTGAACAAAGCTATTTCTATTGTTAGCAAAACAGTTCTTGATAAATAAATTTTTATTTATCATTTATTATATATTATTTATAGTGCAAATACAAAACTTTGGACTATAGCTTAAACCATTTATCGGCGAATTTGCTGCTGGGCGAAATCGAGTATCAAGGCTATAAATTCTATGGCGCCATACGCGAGGTAACTATTTATCTAGTTATCCACTGACTAAGTCACGTATAGTTCCACCCTCACCAGCTTCATTATCTTCACGGGACACGTTCTTCCCTGATACAACGAGATTGTCGGATGTGCAGGACGAAAGAGCGAACGGAGGTCGACTTTTTCCTCGCGGATCAAGGGAACGAAAGGGCTTGGACGGGTCCAAACTCAAACCCCCCCTCTCTTTTTTCCCGTCTCCCATGCCACCCCTGTGGTTCGTTTGGTTTTCTTTCTTCTCCCTGGTTCCTTCCTTACTTTCTTCCTCGTTGTCGTCCGGTGTCTCCGGTTAACGTCGCGAGTCACGTCGTGTCAGAAGGGTTTTGCGAGTCGGAGGATGACTGCCGGCGGATGATACGTCGCTTTCTCGTGTGACGTCAGAGCCCCCTCGTGAAAGAAAAGGGGCTGGCAGCGATGGTTATGGCACGAATGGGAGGAAAAGAGAGATGCGGAGTAGATTCGCCATCCGTGAGAAGCCGCCTAGATGCTGCGCCAGAAGGGCTCAGTGTTACAAATGACCGCGGTGCTATGCATACCCAAACAGACCGAAGACACGTCAACGTAGAGAAAAAAAGGAAAAAAAAAATATTTATTTGGAACTCGCAGATGAGATTTACTACATTTCGTAACATCATATAGGCGAATCAAAAATCGACGATAAAAGCGGTGTATTAAGCGCGCGGTTTTATTAAACTTACGATACAATTAATTTAATTGTATGTATTAATTTAATTGTAAGCCTTTACACACTGTTCGATTACTCAATTCGTATTTTTGCTAATAATCTTTAAAATTATTTATCCTAGAATAACATATTGGATCTGTCATACTTAAACCTTCTTTCTAAAAATTAATATTAAAAAATTTTAAAGATTGGCCAACCTATCCTAGTTTTCAACATGTTAAGATATTCTTTTTGGAAAAGACAGAATAATAAATAGCGAGTTAACTAGCAAACAATATTTAAAATATAACAATCAAAAGTTTGTACTGAACATGTTATACACAAAAGTTTATTTCCGAAAAAACTACATTTTTTTATTTAAATTAAAAGTTTTTAGTTTTTAAAACATACTTAGAAAATCTTTTATCGTAATTTTTCCAACAAAAAATACACACATTTATAATATAACTATTTTATTAATAAGAATATATACATTTGTTTGCTACCGTTATACACTGTAAAAAAATTTGTATAAAATTGTACCTATTATAGTTGATAATTTTAAGATCCACAATAATAGATGTAAATTTTCGCGTGTTTATTGCAGTACACAAGTAAAAATTTAATTTGCAATAAACTTGTTTACAGTATATACACAAGTGTAAAAAACAAATTAAGAAATTATTGCAAAATTTATATACAAAATTATAAACACGCGAAAATTTGCACCATTATAGTGGGTTTTAAAATTACCTACTATAATAGATGTCATTTTTTACACAAATTTTTTACAGTGTACGTAGTCTGGCGTTTTAATTAAAAGTAGTTTATTATAATATTCATTCTTATGAAAGGTAGGAAAAATCAAAGTCGAGTTAAATATGCTATCTTCAATGTTATATCTAATATCCGTGACAAAACGAATAGTTTCGTTTTAAATTTAATATCCGTTATAATAAGATATATTGCAAATTTTTATTTAGACTTGATGTGACTTTACAAGTACTTAAAAATTTTGTTCTTTACTTTAATATTTGATCTAGGAATCGTGTCAAACTCTCTTTTCCGTGTTAATTACACATCTTTTGTTTGTTACTTTATTCGTTTTCTTTCTATAATGACAGTTCGCGCGAGTTGCGGATAAATAAAAGCATCCATAACTTCATTCAGAGATTCAGTGAATTGAGGAATTCAGTGAATTCTCGTTTCTACAATGGTAATGACGCATGCGTCCATTATTCTTTGCGCTCTTCCTCATCGCCGGCGCGGGTATTATAGGTATTCTGCGAATGCTTACGGCACGAACACTGAACGCGCAATCATCCGGATCAATAATTTATTTAAAAAAGTTCAACAGCTGATGCATATATTCTTGTCGCTTTGCACTAATTCCTTCAATACTATAATTTTTACATATTGAGAGAAAAATTTGCGCTTTATAAGATTTGACATTGCATAAAGTTTCGAATTATTGAAGTTAGATCAATTATTTAATTCGATTTGAATCAAACGCTGTTTTTGATAAATAAACTTTGATAAATTAACAAAGATTAATTTTTTCTGATTCTAACCTTTTAATCTAATACACATAAGTAGGATATATAGGCGGATTCTAACCAGGTGCGGGTTGCGAGGGTTACTCGTAGATAATTACATCATATTTACATAAATAAACTTAAAAAAAATTGTTGAAAATATATAAAAAATAAAAACATTTATATTTATGTTACACAAAGTATCAAAAAACTTATTTTATCTCCATTCATTGTTCTACTTACAAATAAATAAATGATTTCGTGATAAAATCCACAATTCAGATATAATTTATGGACTTCTTAAGAAATCCTTTATATAAATGTACAATTTAAAAATTATTTAACAATAGGCAATTATTCGACATCAACTTTTCATTTGCCATTCAATAAAAAAATTGTAGATACTGTTAAATGTATAATGCATAGCTTTAAATATGCCAATGAGTCGGGAGAATCTTATTATCTTGATAATTTAAGAATCTACATGTTTGCATAATTTAAACAAAGAAAACATTTTCATAGTTATTATATTAAAAATCTAAGAGTTTAATGATAGATCTTTATCCGACGCGCTGTTTGTGGTGCATCGTTTTTTCTTTATTAACGCATATCAACGTGGAAGAAGAAAAGAAGTGAGATTGCGCACGACGGTGAAGACCACTAGATAAAGGCAAGAAAAGGTAGCCAAGTAGTTGGGAGTTTAAAAGCATCAAGAGAGGAAGAGGGAGGAAGGGGGAGGGGAGAGAGAGAGAGAGAGAGAGAGAGAGAGAGAGAGAAGAAAAAGAGGAGACGGCATCGAGGACGGCGATGACCCCCGCGTCGCGGGGAAAATGCGAACGGCGGAAAGATGGGACACGATCGCGTTTGCATGCAAATGCCAAGTATCACGCGGTAAATGTTTCTGCGCGATAAAAGTCTTGTAGTGGCGCGGCAACCATCCCGTGAATTACGTGCTTTTTCGAGCAACTGCCACTCTACTTCCGTCCTCGTGCGTCCGCCACCGACACAAAGCTCGCGTGACCGTCATAAATGAGTAGAAACGCGCATATGTGTGTGTGTTTTGTATGCATGCAGGTCTGGGTATGTGGAAGGGCCTACCACGATGCACTCCGGTGCGCCCGAATTATTAAGAGCCGCTAAGCCACACTTACCATCCACCATATCCAACCGCCTTCCGAAAGCTGTCTGTTACATTATCAAGGATGGGTGATGCTCCGAGACGCGCTTGCGGGTGTTCGCTGCTCGTACGTTGTCGGCCGTCACTCTCTGTCATTGTCTCGATAACAATGCACCACGGATATCCAACCGCAGTCTCAAACGTCTGGTTACGCCGGGTGACTTCGCGGCGCAATTACATGTCGTCGCAAGAACGTTTGGATTGCAAATCGCAAGCATCCCCTTATCAGATCTCGGGAAAGCGGTGAGGTAGAACGCCGAAAAAAATTAAATTCCCTGAAAGAAACAGAAATAACGCGCATGATGAGAGAGAGAGAGAGCGCGAAGGGGGAGAAATTTTTCTTTCCCCTCGCACAAAATGTAATTCCGTTTCGAACGATGAAGAAATATAACTCGCGCAAATTCGACTCGCTCTTGATCGCGAACGGCGTTGGCAAAGGTTGCGAAACAAATCACTGCCCTCTCCCACCCCCCGCCGCCGTGGTTTTAGTCGCTTTCGACTAATTTCTCTCGCCGTGAAAATCCTAATTAATGAGGGCGAATTACGTGGCTCCGAGTTTGTTCCGGGCGCCTCGACGAGCTTGCGCGAGGGGTCGGAGAAAGCGGTCGAACGAAGGATGAACGAGGAGGAAAAGCGGCCTGGAGAGCTCGCTACACCTTCGAGAAGAGAAGGTGGCGGAACAAAGGCGCGGAGGGACGGATGCTAACTAATCGGGTAATTTTTCCGGCATCAGTCGGTGAATATCAACGCCGGCGTTGAGCCCTCCCGCGGCGTTAAGAACGACAAACGATCGTCGATCCATCTGGCTCAACGCGACTACGTCGAGCATCAGCCTTCCCCGTTCGTCGTCCTCGCTTTCGTCCATCGTCGCCCCAACGAATCCACCGGCTGTCTATTCTCTGCCGGTTCGAACCACCGATCTCTCTTCTCTACGGAACATTCGCTGGGAACCACCCCACGAAGAATGTTTTTTGAGCATCCGACACGCACGAGTAAACCGATCTGAATAGAGGCGGTGAATAACTTGTCCTTTCGTATCCTTCGAATAATCGTCTGTATCGAGATTATTGCTCCAGTTACAGGCAACTTTCTACCTGTCAAGGAAAGGATGTTACCGTGATCATAATTCACCAGTATAATGTTAAACGACAAAATGTATATGTCACAGTAAAACTGAAGGACGTAATTAAAATCATGCGTTTATTGCGTAACATGAACCAGTTTGCGTAGTCATTCGAAATAACCAAAATGTCCATTTCACGAATCAAAGTTTTACAGTATAAAACATTAATGTAAATATATGAAAGAAATGATTCAAATTTTCCAATATTCAAAATATTCACTTTATGAAGAGAAACGTTATATACATATATAGTATGAAAAATGTATATAAATATAACATATAAAAGAAGAGAAAAACCGATAGAAGCATAACATTATTTGCATTTCTCGTATCAAACAGCTAGTATCTTTTACCGGTTGCGTATATCTCGTTCGTGCTTACAATTGTGAATTAATTAAGAGCTTTTTATTATGATCACTACACGTTTAACGGACAAAGGAATGCAGCGGGCATGATATAAAAGATATAAAAGGTAATTTGTCGGGAATTGTAGCTTTCACACACTGCAAATGTACGTTAACGTTTTATGAAACCGCGGATGGAAGCAAGGGCACCTGAGTACCAGTGGAAATTGTGTCGCCGGAGAGAAGAATAACCGGCTATAGCGTGCGGTTAACCGGAAGCGGAAAAGGTCAAATCGCGTCGGTGGGTAAGCTCGCTTGGCCGGGGTAGAGCCGCGATAATTGGAACAAAGAGAGTTGGCTCCGAGAGTCAGGAGGAATCCTCGTCCTCGGGGCACCCTCTCCCCCTCCGTCTTCCATTCCCTCACTTCCTCCCCGGTAGCGATAAAGTTTAACTCTTTCGAACTCTGTTAGCGGTGTACTCCTTCCGGAGCACGAAGAAAAATTCCCTTTATCTAGTTCGCCATTTTTTTTATCCCCTTTTCCGTCCGTTTATTTCGCTCAGCGTGTTGCTATACTTTGTACTGCACTTGCGAAACTACGCTTGACGAGTTACAACTAGTTTATCCTTAATTACAACGAAAGAAATTGTAACGCACATTTTTACATGCTTGTAACACTTGGTGCCACGGTAGCAAAAATTCTTAATATTATAATAATTGTATTCGTTATGTCCTGAGAGATTTTCAAAGAAAACTCTCTTGAGATCTCTTTAATCCAGGTTAAATTCACGTCTTTCTTTTCTCCAAATATAAATGATTATAAATATGATCAAGAAAGAGTATAAATGTTATAATTATTTAATTACATTTAGACTCATAGAGGAGATAATAGAGACTCAAGATAGAGAATTTTTTAGAATATTAGTAATAATTATCCGTTTAATAATTATATTAATGATGCAATCAATAAAAGCCACAGTTTACATTAATTCCTATCTAAAAAAAAGACATGTAAAGTCGATTGCTCGCATTACTCGAAGTTTACTGTTGTCGCTTTTCCGCGATGCCGATTGGTTCTCTCGCTGCGCTTACTTCGTGTTGCAAGAGTTAATTAAACTTTACATTTTTTATTCAAAATTGCCAAAGACGTTTGATTAATGTAAACGAAGGATAAAGAAAATCAAATTACAATTATTAATATTTTTACAGTGAAAAGTCAAATAGCGCGCGCACAGCGCGTGCCTGTAATGTTCTAGTATATATAAACTAAACATTAATGTTTAATAGTAAATCAATTGTTTCAGTTGTTTCACATTCACGAATAATACCCATTAAGAAAACAGATAAACAATTCATATATATGTATATTCAAAACAAATCTCTAATATATATTATATATGTATATAAAACATTTGATGATTGTTGCAATATCATTTAAGTATATATAAGATTAAATAAATTGCAATCTTTCAATTTTAATTTTAGTTGTCTGAAAGCTCTCCCCTGCTCCAGTCGATGATTTATCGTGCAGTCGAGTGACTTGATCATTAAGCTGATCCTTCTTTCGCAATGCGTTGATAACTGACAGTCATGCCATTATTATTCAAGTGTGCTCGTGGTCCGCGTTACTAACTACGTGTCAATCAATACGTTTCGAAACATAAATATACATTTCGTACTCGAGATGTGCTTGCTTAACGCGATCTGTATTTATTAATGACAAACAAAGCGATAGCAAGAGTTATGCCGAAAATTTCGCTCGACGTTTTAATAAGAGTCGAGAATATTAACAAAAGTGGAGTCGAGCCGTCCGCACAAAGGCAAAGGTGGAAGGTATGACCCCGCAGCATTTACCGTGAGCAGTATGCAGAAACAGACTGAAAAGTTGCGCAAAGTTCCTTACGCAAAAATTCACTGTACAATGTAGAAACGCATTTCGTTGCAACGAGACCGCAACCCCGTTGCGGGCGGATACTTGTTTAATGTTCTGTAAGAAGTGGCGGTGGAACATTCTCGTTTTAAAGAATGTTTGAGGTGCGCGGGAAATCCTAACACGCGAGTGATCCCTCCCATAAAACACAGCCCGCGGAAGAATCATCAAAAACTATTCGCGGCCGCTTGTGTTTTACAGCCTTTTGCATAAAATATGAAGTCGCCACGTGTAAAATATTATCACGCACGTCCCTCGCCGAATAATATATTACAGTCGATATCAGCGTTATCAATATTCACGCGGGTGCATATGGATCTCCCGTCCCGATGTGTTTTCGATCGGCAGCCGTGCGGTTTCTCTCTCGATTCCCGCGGAATACCATTATCCGGTGGCTTCCCGTTGCACTCTCGGCGCGGTTCGATCACCGTTCGCGGAATACCCATTTCGCAACCAAATGAAGTTAGTCTCTTGTTTCTTGTGTTTTTCCTCCGGCCTCTCTCTCTCTCTCTCTCTCTCTCTCTCTCTCTCTCTCTCACTCGGTTACATTGGCGGTGTGGAAGCGCATAAACTTCCGAAGCTCGATGGTTAGATGTGGCTCGAAGTGGATAGGTCGACGTGATCAGTGTTGTTTCAGCGTAAACCGACGAGCAGAGCGTACAACGTAAGCAGAGGGGTGTTGACGAAAGGAGTGGAAAATAAGGCGGAAGCAATAGCGCTCCATGCGACTGGAAACTCGTTTCGTCCATTAAAGCGCGCTTTCTTGCCGGCTTGTTTTTCTCCTTCCTCGCCGCCGCGGCTCGGTGCCGCTCTCGTGGCATTGAGATATACACGAGGAAAACACGCGGCGCAATGTCGACCCCGGAATACTCACGGCGACTCATCCTTGCAATTCACCCCCGACAAGAGCCTAAGTGAAATTTCGTGCCGGGCGCGCTCCTTTTTCTCCTTCCTACATCCTACGGCCTTTCAGTCTCCACTCACCGGTCGTCTTTGCGGCGAGTCGAGATAAAGGATCCTCCCCCGCACAATATCCCCTGAGATATCTTATACCGCTGAGAAATTTCCGTACCCTCCTCCTACCCTCGTGAACGAAAAAAAGTTTGGCACGGGTTCTAACCGCTCGTGTTGGGGTTAAAGTAACGACGATCTTCCGCCACAGCCTAATATAAAGTTAATTCACTTTCGTGTGGCAGTGGCGCGTATCGTTGTATATAGTTTGCCAGGAAGCGATGGGATTTGCTTATCCCCGGGGTGGCTGTATTGCGGCGAATATATACACTATATCAGGGCACGACAGAAAATAGCGAGGGAGAACGTAAGAATAGTTTCGGCGCTCGCGAGGCAAAAACGTCGGACTGGGTCAGCGAGGCAAAACGCCGAAATGCCAGAGAGCGCGGAAATAACTGATAAAACATCCGAATATTTCATCCGCCAGCGAACGAAAGTGACGTTGGAAAAAGGGACCCACAAGAAGTTTCGACTCTCCCAAATTGGATATGTAAACGGAACGAGGATAGCAAAATCGATGCAATTGTTCGAAATGCTGAGTGTGCTATTTTGCTTTGTTTTTTATCAATTCTTACTCAGAATTATAATCTCATATCTTTGCTAATCTGTAACAACAATCAAGTAGAAGAATTTGGAAGAGCGAAGAATTTTGATGGCAGTTCCAATGCTCATTTTTCAATATCTATTTCATTTTCAAACTATACGTTTTTTGACCCGTTTGAAGGTGTACTGAGTACACTGAGAAAAGAAAGTTGTTAATTTGATTAAATTTTTTCAGTTTAAGTATTTATGCATTCAACTCATATACATAAAATACACGAACTTTAACTCAAGTATTTACATAATTAATGAAATTACATAAATATTTAAACTGAAGAAATTTAATCAAGTGAAAAAATTAAAACAAATTAACAACTTTTTCCCGTGTACTACTTTATAAAATCGTAGAAATTGAACCACAACATCTTACTATGTAAGGGAAGTTCAAAATTTTTCAAAATTACTTTAAAAATAAATTGGTCATACTTTTTGTGAACGTTTTTCATTATATAATCTTGTTATAATACTTATTTTTTTTTTTTTTTTATGTTTATCCTGCCACACGAACATAGTTGTATTTTTTCAGAAAGCAAATGGCCAAGTATTACAAAAATTGTGCATCGATCAAATCTTAGGCGACTTCTTTCAAGGGTTGTTTGCTTTACCCTTAAACTTAACCCTCGCTTACAAAGATGAAGGATCGTAGAATAGGCGTGGGCGTGTTGCTGGACGAGAAATCGGGCACGTTTCACGTGACGAAGGTTTCGGTGGTACATATAACGCGTGCCACGACTCAAATAAGGGGGATAAGATTCAGAAATATCGCTAATATATTACCTTGACTCCAATATTTCAGTATTAACGCGAATAAAAAAGATACGTTTATGTTTCTTTAAGTATAACGTTGTCCCTATGTCGTTCTTCTTGTGTTTTTTTTTTTTTTTTTTTCGTAACCAAACTGCCATGTAGCAAATGGTATGTAGAGACTTATTTTAACATAAGTTATTTCTAATCATTAATAAAACAAAAATACATTTCAAGTGAAAATTAATAACAATATCTCCTAATTCTTCTACTTGATTGTTGTTACAGATTAGTAAGGATAAAAGATTGTAATTCAGAGTAAGAATTAATAAGAAACGAAGCAATATAGCACACTCAGTGTTTCGATCAATCGCATCGATTTTGCTATTCTCATTCCGTTTACATATCCAATTTGGGAGAGTCAAGAAAGTCAAAACTTCTTGTGGATTTAGAACAGCAAATAAATTCTGCTGCAAATAATTACTATATCAACAATCTTAATTTAACTTTAATTTGTGTTTGATTACTACATATGATTTTTGCAATGAGAAATTTTTTTTTGTGAAAACGTAATGTCACAAGAAAAAGCAGACAATGTTAAAAAAGGCTAAACCAATAGAAATTATCTTCATTAATGTATAAAGAATATTTTACATCTAAAGATTACTAAGATAAGTAAAATAGCCAACATTCTTATAACTAATATATTTATTAATTATAAATATCATCTCGTAATATTAATTATTAAATTTTCTTCAGGTATAATAAGACAATTGTTACATAATATTTATTTTTAATGTTTACTATACGTATTTAATAAAAAGTTGAATTGTAATGTTTCATAACCACACTGCCATATAGCAAATTGTATGTAGAAACCGAGAAATTATTATAATTACATTAAATATATAAAATTGTTATCATTTTTAATTGTTTTTAAATATGTTAAAAAAGTGTATGTCTTTGTATTTTTAGATTTTTTTCTAGAAATTTTTGAAATAATTTGGATTAACAGCACACATGCAAACTTATCTCAACTAAAGAATACCCTCCGGATTTTTTTCTTAACTGATCGTTCATGCGGTCTACTTTCGTCTGATTTTCTACCTCTTCTTTTTTAATTGTTACTTGAGATAAGCTTCTCTGAACGTGCAATACAATTGAAGGCGGTAGTCCGCTACGGCAGATAGCACGGTTTTGCGTTTCACGATTTCATCAGTTCGCTTCTTTGAGCTTTAATAGACCACTGGAAAAAGTCTTGGGAAATATACTCTCATGGGATGACATAAAGTCGCGGTTAACTATTCTTTTATACATAGAATGGCTGTTAAGAGTAAAAATTTGTTTTGTTTTTTATAATGTTGTTTCTAGTAACGTTATATACAATTTAAATATCTACTAAAAATTTTTAGAATGTTATAAGATAAATTACAATATAATATCTCACAAAATATTTCAGCAAACATTAATTCAGCAAACAGTTAAATTAATAGTATTAATTTAATAGGTAACAATTTATCCAAAGTTTTCATCAAAATAATTTTTATCCAAATTTCACTCATAATAAATAATATTACTTGAGCGTCTAAATTATATTTTAACATTTCTTTATAGACTATTTAATATTTCGTAGAAAGAGCGAAAAAATTGACAAGAAAAATATGATCAAAATGGATAATAGTTATATGGAAGATCCATGATAGTCATCATATGCAATATGAATTACGCCTGTACGGCGAGAAATTTTTCGCCAGTAATGCGTGAAAATTGCCACATTAGGATTTATCGTTTACAATCCGTCTCATGCATCATCTTAAGGAACGTGCATTTTGTAGGCTTCTTTATTTTTCATCATAATCCTAACTTGTGGGAATATTTACATGTATGTTCAGAAAAAGTTTTCAATCCATTGTCCTTCGGTTGAAGAGGATTCTTTAAATCCTTCTTAAAAATAGTTTTGTCAAAATTACAGCGCTCAAATTCGTAAATATAAGAGTTGTTTCTCGACTTACTTACGTGCGTCACCATTTTTTATCGCGCTTATGTGCAAAAATATGTAACAAGATGTGCGTCTTCAAGATTACTTTTAATATTCGATAACACACGTTAATAATGTTTTTGCAAATACCATTAAAATTCTAAAGCGGCACAAATATTAACTAAAAGTTATATGGAGCGTTTCAAGCACCGAAGCGTAAACGAGAATTACGATTTATCAGGCGTAAATGCGATTTCTCCCATATTTTGGAGTGATTATGCGACATTTCTATAGAATCGCGACTGATCGCATATGTAACTTCCAATTCGATAATATATCTTCGATATTTCTTTCGCGGATTATCGAAAGCAGACGAGTTTTCCGATCATGAGAAGTTTCAGGAAACGTTCCAAGAGCTTAGAAACGTTGCCGTCGTCGGTTGTCGCTTCGCGTTTGTCGAAATCCGTAGCGTAAATTTTCAGCACGACTTGCCGGAGTCATCTGGCGCGCACGATAGGATTACGAGATTAAGGATCTTCTCGTTGAGAGAGAGAGAGAGAGAAAAAGAGAGAGAGAGAGAGAGAGCGAGAGAGCCGTTAATAATAATAATCACCGTCACTTCCGGCAACGACGAGAACGCAAAATGCGTTCGATACGCTCCGTTCTTCGCTAATGTCGCCTATCGTTTCGCGAAGTTGCGGACGCGGCGACGTCGAAACGAAAATCCTAAACACTACGACGGGCACCTATGCGCAACCTCGTCCCATAAATTCCAGTTCCAAGGATGCGCGAATGTGCAGCGCGGCCAACGACGCTGTGCCGAGGGTCGTTTGAAGAATAATAGTTGACACGGATAGTTGGTACGCGCGCACGCTGCGTTTGCCATGGCATTATGTAACCGAGATTACGTCACTCTTAGCGCGTTTCTTGCGCTCTGCAAGACGCGGATCGTCGAAACTATCGGCGTGATGTTTAAAGGAAACTGTGCACCAAATATCGGCGACGTGGCTGTTATTAACCTTGGTTTGCGGTATGCAGATAATGATAGAGGAGGTACGAGGAAAAACTTGTGTTACAGGAAAATGTAAAACAGACGATACGAGTCTCGTTCAAATGAAATGTTTTGTAATTATGTGGATTTCCTCCAAAAATTTTGCAATTTTGTTAAAGTTTAATCACTCTCAAATACGATTTTCGTGCTTCGTAATTGCAAATTTTTATGAAAAAATTTAATTAGACTGTATCAACGCTATTATAGCTGTATTATATAATTATTTGAAATAACTATTATTTAATTATTTGAAATAATAATTTGGACAATATCGGTTATAAAGAATATGCTATGTTAATTTCGTAATTAATTCATATTATATTATATTTGTAATGAAATTCAAAATTACATTAAAAAGTGAAACAATTTTTCTACGTTCAATTACTGTAGCCTCACGTATACACATTTTGGATATCGGGTATTATTGTTTTATTTTCGACTAAAACTCGGATCAATGGAGGGTTGAAATTCGTCGTTCCATCCCGCTAAATTATTTGCGTATGCTCGCAACGTTTCATGCTAGAAATGCAATACGGTTTACAAACATCGATCAGCGTAATATAGCGTTCTAAACTGAATAATTGAATTAATATGTTAATGGCCCCGGATGCCCGGTCGATCGTTTTATCGGGACATGCGCTGCGCGCGCGCGCGAGAGAGAGAGAGAGAGAGAGAAAGACAAAATCATTTTGTATCTAACAAACATCCCGTCGACTCGTTCCGCGGTGAAAATTGACATGCCACCGTATTCCACTACAAGAAAGCTCTTCGAGTGTTGGGCTTGGGTCCAACTGCGACCGCTATGTTTATGGTACCGGGCGTCTTAACCTACTGAGCGGAGGAATATATCCAGAAAACGAAGCCGAAGTTGAGAGGTTGTGCGACGTCAGGTTCCGACGCAGAGCTATACATTTCGTTCGCAATTTCGTAAAGCAGATAATATCCGCAGTACTTTCGCGGACGCAAAAATAATTTCGAAGTAAATGTCCCGAGAAGAAACTCTGTCTCCTCGGAGTTACATTGGGGAAGTTGCGTGCTGTAAAATCCATTCTCTAATCTGATAATTACAAAAATGAGCGAATAATAAAAGTATAACACCCAATTTACTTTGAATGTTTACGTCTTCCACGACCGATTCAGTTTCAGAGACCTGTCGTTTAAAAGCTCGCCAAAAAAAAGGCAATTTCCAAGAATATCGGCAGTGATATCATTGATTGAGTCAATGCGCTATCGATTCCAAGCCATTGTTCAATACGACCGAAACTCTTTCGACTATATACGCTCCGATATAACGGCGCCCATACAACGCACGCTTTGTGCACAGCGCGGGAGAAACATCGGCCGCGCAAACAGAGCGATTCGAGTGCACACACAATAATCGATTAAAAAAATACTTTTCGAATCACGCGGTCAGCCTCCAACGTGGCGATAGCTGAACGGCGATAGCTCGAACGGAAACGAGGTACGGTATCCGATAAGCGCGGTTAGTCTTCTAATTCCATTCGCCATAAACGCCGCTTACGTATCTAATCTGGCATTCCCGCGTGTTGTATGAGCGTCTACAGAAAGGCTTTAACGAACACGCAGAATCCATGAATCATTTACGGCGACACAAGGCGTTCTCTCTCTCTCCTTTTCTCACTTTACTTCTCTCTCTCTCTCTCTCCCTGTCTCCCTCTCTTTCTTTCTCAGCTCCCTCAGTTGACTCACGAGCGATTATTCATTTGCAAATAATTCGCGTTCGTGTGCTCCGTGCTTGTGCATTTCTCGTAGTCGATTCGCTGAACGAGCAGCGCGTTTCTCTTGGTTAAATCTAAACGTTATGCAAACGTAAACCTTCGACTTTTGTTCAGGTTGGTTTGGAAGACAAGCTCACGTCAAATTTTACCGCGAAAGATAATTTTAAGCTTCTTCTTCATATAGATGTTGCTTTGAGATAAAAATGTGATAGTATGTGTAAGAAGAATTTACGTTACAAGAAATAACTGCAAGGATAAAGCATGTGACAGATATATGTATAGAACAAATGCCAAAAGCACTTGTGTTCATTTATTTCTTGTAAAATTCAATTTAAAGTTATATCGAAAAAATTATGCTATTAACATAATAACGTATTTAAGAGGATACTAAATTACTCGTCAAACTTGATCGAGGTCAATAACGTAGTCATTCGTTTATTTTTGTTCATAAAAATATTTGCTTCAAAATACAAATTATGTAGCTTATATTATACGTACAAATAAATGACATCCCTCACTTCAGAATAGATTGAAATAAAGATGAAAGGAATAAGACTATATTTGTCAAATTACGATTAAAAGCCGTAATAAAAAGTTTTTTGTATGATCAAATTTTCAGAAATCTGTAGTGAAGCCGCTTAGATTAATAAAATTTGATCACACAAGTACTTTTTTTAGGTTCCCAATCGTAATTTGTCGAATATAGTCTTATTCTTCAATCTATTCTCAACTGAGAGGTGCCATTTATTTGTACGTATAAGCTACATAATTTGTATTTTGAACAATGATTTGTATTTGTACATAATTGAACATAATTTGTATTTTGAAGCAAATATTTTTATGAACAAGAATAAACGAATGACTCTACATTATCGACCTCGATAAAATTTGACGGGCAATTTAGCATCTTATTAACGTTATGTAATAAAAACAACTTGGATCACATGTTCTTCTGTAGTTTTTTCTCCAGATGACTGATTACAAAAAAATTAATAGATATTAAAATACTGAAAACTAGGATTACTTTTAAAAGTTCTTATATTTTAAATCTATTTCAAAACGTTTTTAATCTAGGTATTATAATCTAGTGAGTTTGTTTCTAGTAGTAAGCATAAAACAGCTGCAAACCTTTCACATGCGAAATTACAACTAGAAATCTGAATGGCCACGTTGTGAAAGTAAGACAGACGGATAAGTTATAGATGACCTTTGTTGCACTGTCGCTTGAATGGGAATCCAAAGCGCATTGCCTATACGCGTAATTCGAATGGAACGTAATATCGGCTCGCGAAGATAATAGTTATAATGCCGTAATTGAAATGATGTCCGATTCATACAATTACTGCAAAATTGTACAATTAAAGCATAAATTATGGAAGATTTTCCTCACTGTTGGAAGAATTGTATAATAAAGAAAAAAATTGTGCAAAAAAATTGATATTGCGTACATTATGCGTGTTTCTGTTAAAAATACTAAATATATATACATTCATACACATATAGATATGTACATTCAAATTTGTACAAAATTTATTCAAAATTCACACGAAACTCATACACAGAGAGAAAGATTTCTTTAGATTTAATAAATAGTTTTGTCTGATTAGTCCAAAATATACATTTCTTTGGTTTTAATAAATTTTAAAACAGATTTCTTAGATTTAATAAAATTTATTAAAAACAAAAAAATAGATATACTTTGGAATAGTCGAACAAAACAGTTTATTAAATATAAGGAAATCTTTTTCTCTGTGTACAAAACTTATACAAAATTCCTAGAAAATTTATAAAAAATTCGTGGAAAATTCATAGAAAATTTGTTCAAAATTTATGCAAAAATCACACGCACACATGTATACATATACATACATATGCATATGCATACATACATTGTATATAAATATAATATATTTTGGGTATATAATAATTTTACAATTTCAATTTTTTATTATATTCAAAATTAATATAAGTTTTTCAAAAATAATAATCAATAGAAAAAATGTCTCTTCACATTCTATCCAAAACGTAAAAGTTGATTATAATATGCTGAGATTAAATAACTGAAGAAAAAAACGTCATAAAAAGAAAAAATACTTGAATAATACATTTTTCTTTTATTTAGTTTTAGTAAATTATGGTAAAAAATGCATAAAAATATAATTTGATAATTTAGTTTACAAATTGTAAAATTATTCACATACATCAACATGTATGTATATAATTTGATATAGATATACATTCACGTATATTTTACTCAGGATATTTCTTTCATAATTTCATATATTATTAGGTATTTATTATACATACATGTTCACATGGATACAATTTATAAGCTAATAAAGTATTAGTTAGAGTGTATTTTAATGCATTTTGTACTTGTGTGAACAATATGTATCTATAAAAGTATGTAATTTTATTTAGATACATGTTTATACGTATTTTATTCAGGTTATTTTTCCGTAATTAGGTGAAGACTTTAATTTTTATTGTATTTTTTGCAAATATTTGTTATAAATGCAGAAACTTTCTAAAAAAGACTTTTAAAAAGTCTACAATATATTTTAAAAATTTATAAACTTTATAACTTTTTATAGTTATTTGTAATCGTAATACATGTTTTCTGTTACAAGTGTATAATAATTTTGAAAATGCTTTATATTTTATAACTAAAATAAAACATATATATACATAATGATTTTTATTATATTAAAAAAACGTAAAAAATACAGTGCAATAATTGCAATTCTTAATGCTAATATTTTTTGGATGTGTTTAAGAAGACAATTTATTAGTATTTTTTTTTTTTTGAGTTCTTTATATGACGTCTTATTTTCCTTTATAGTTGACGCATTAGAGAATTTATTAACATCATTATTGACATCATTGACTGTTGTCTTTAAGATGGCGTTGTTAAATGTTCAAACTCTTAAGCCTGAGTATTTAAAGAACTTTTTGAATATTCTGTTCACTGGGATCGTAGAAATAAAATATCGAGGGTTGAGAATACTTTTCTACGTGCAGCGTTAGTTTTCTGGGCAAGTAATAATTAAGCGTATCACATCAAGCTATTGGTGCACCACGACTATTGCTCCAAAATTTTTTAAGGTTAGTTTCGTCCGAAGACAAAAACCAGACATGCTCGACCTCCCACGGTGCTCCAAAAGGATATAACAACAAGGTTATGACCAACAGTCACAATGCACGAATGGCTTGATGTGACGCGCCTGGTTATTACTGGCCCCGAATGCGACTTTCATATAGGAAGGCATTATTGACGCCTTCTGTACATCTAGATATTTGATAGTCCGAAATAAAGTTCAGAATCCGTTCGGAAATCCTATTCGTATGCATATCCGATGCACCGAACCGATCGTAGCGCGACAGTTGGAAACAAGCAAGTCACCTTTGCACGTACCTTACTTCAGGTCCGTTTCTTCCCTCGCTGTCGAAGATTGAGAAGTCGACGGACGTGATCCGCGAGTCGTTAGCGAGCAGCCCATCACCGACGTGGATTTCTTTCCGGCAGAAATCCATCCTTCGTTCTTCGTTTGCTGCGCCGGCACCTCGTTTTCGCGCACGAACACACGTACACACGCACACACAACACGTACGCAGCAGGCGAACGCGCAGCGCCGCGACGTCACCGATCAGTGCTGCCACGGCGTCGCGCGGCCGTTTACAGCGGTACGAGTCGCTGGCGGATCGCGCGCGCTCGGGCACGTTCGGCCGCGCTCGGGCCCCCTCGCGCGCAGCCACGGCAAGGAACGTCAGTTACTCTTCGACACTCGCGTGGGAGAGTCTATGCGTATTTAGCGGTCGGGGATATTCGCCGGGTCCCTGTCACGGAGTGCCGGAATACATAATCTCGTTTCAAGGTGTTAACCCCCGCGTTATCCTCTACCCTCCCGTGACACGCGCGAGATCGTAATAACGTGCGGTTGTTGTACATATCGCGTAGCGTTCGTCTCTCGTGCGGTGGGAAGTTGGCAGCAGAACCGGCGTCGGTCTCGGCGCGCGCGCGAAGAGAGATAAAAGCCGGTAGTACACGACGACGACGACAACGACGACGACGACGACGACGACGAGTACGAGTACGATACGCGGAACGGCAGAACCGGGGAGGATAGGAAAGAGGAGAGACGGCCGCGTGTGTGGTTCGCTTGGAGCCGGGTTACGAGTGAATGCGCGAGTTTTCGTTCCGGAAGTTACGCGCAGATACCGTGCGTCTCAAGTGGATGCGGGAATAGCGAGAGGGAGGTAGCCTGAAAAGGAGGGTGAAAGAGGGAGGAAGCGGCCGGGAAGCACGGACGACTACAGCCGGCATTTTGACGTTTCGCTCCGCGTGTCTTCCCCCTTCCGCGTTCCCTCCCCCCGCGTGTGATGAATACTGTCGCAAGTGAGGAGTGCTGCAGCACGCGACGTCAGCAGACAGAGCGTCGTCGAGCCGTGCGACCGCAGTGAGTGTTTTTTCCTCTCTCCTGTGTAATCGTTAGCGCGCAACAGCAACAGCAGCAGCAGTAGTAACAACAATAAGCACGATTCCTCTTCGTTCGTCGAGAGCTACACGGAGTGAGAAAGAGAGAGCGACGGGGACGTCGTGTGCGCGCATTCGCGGGACACCGGTGTGCGAGTGATAATCGGGAATCATCATCCGTAATCGTCCCTAGAGAGAGAGAGAGAGAGAGAGAGAGAGAGAGCGAGAGAGAGAGAGAAAAAGAGGGAAGGATCGCCTCGCGCGCGGCCTCGCGACGTGTGTATCGCCGCCGGGTCTCGTCGTTCGTTCGCTCGCTCGCTCGCTGGCTCGCTCGCCGCCGCCGGCGTTCTCTCGCCCGCCCGGAGGTGGAGGGGGGAGGCCTGCCTCTTCCCCCCCCATGATACGCACGTGCGCTACTAGCCGCTACTCGCTACTACGTTTACGTGCGTGCGTACGTTCGGGGCGTCGCGTTCAGTGAATCGAGTTGTTCGTCGGTGCCGTGCCGCGCGTCCGGGTGGAGTGACGGCCGAGTGACGTGTCGTCGGTACGTGTCAGTTTCGCCGGGTCTTTCGAGTTCGGTCACAGTTGAGATTATTGTTACGCTTACGCGCGCGCTTACGCCGCCGCCACCGCCGCCACCGCCGCCGTTGTTCGCGTCGCCCCGTGTGGCACCTGTGCCGGAGAAGGAGGCCGAAGCGGAGAGGGACTTTGCAGCCGCGCGTAGCCATGGATACGCTCCTACCGAGCGGCAATATATTTCGGGAGCTGCAGGACATACACGACACCGGATACTTCTCGGCCCAGCCGTCGCTCGAGGATCACTGGCAACAGGTATGTCGGAAATGCTTCTCCTCCCCCCCCCCTTCGTGTGCTCGTTCGTCGAGTCGCCGAATCGATCGCGAGTGGCGATCGAACGGTGATGAATCTTCTCGCCTCGTATCACCGGAACCCACAGCTGGAAAAGATATCGCGATAAACGTATAAAAAGAAATACAACTTGTATGTGTTAAGTACGTAGAACGGTTCGCGAGCGATGCTTCTAATTAAAAGGTGAGTCCGCGCGAGCTTTTTCCCCGAGATACGGAAGCGGACGTAATTTACAGGTTAATTTACGGCGAGCTTTCCTCGCGTGCGCGCGCGCAACGTCGTTAAAGCAAAGTCGATACGAGGCCCGGGATAATTTAGGCGTTCCGTATACAACAATAGATGGCCACGTGCCGACGGAAGCCTAACGTGGTGGCACAGGATATACGCGTGCCGGCGTATATCCTCCTCCTCTCCCCTCCCCCCCTCTTCTCCCTTGCTTTTCTTCGCTAACCCACCGACTCTCGCTCTGTTTGACAGTTCGTCGAATGTTTCTATTTATTACCTCTTCAAGGGACAAAAGCGGGGAGGGTTCGCAGGTATACACGGGTTCCCTCGTTCGTTGGTTCATTCATTCATTCATTCATTCGCCGGTTGACTACCGCGTGTTCGGAAGCAGGCCGCTCCCCGACCGCGGCGGCGTCGTCGTTTAGCTTCGTTTACGGAGCACCGCGGCCGTGGTTAGTGACCTTTGACCTTCCCGTTGCGCGGCCACGGGTGTCGAATGGCCCCGCGCGCGCGTTTCAGGGAAACGTATATGTACTCGCGAGAAACGGAAATTGTTGCGCCGGCCCGTAAGATGATCCGCGTCACCGCGACGGATACGAGCGGATAACGAGTACGGTGACCCGCGAGTTCTTCTCCCTTCTCTCCCCCCCCCCTCTCTTTCTCGACCCTCACCCTTTCCCGTCCTTCGTGACATTTGTCAAGATGCGAAAACCTGCGAACGAGAAATTGCGATAACGTGCAAGAACGATCGCCGGGCTCTTCCGCAGCAAAGACTTTAACGACGCGATAAATCTCGCGCGTTACATCGTGTCTATCGGGATCTTTGTTATAATAAAATAGGTCGCGTGTTATATGACGTGTAGGTAGATATGTTTCACACCGATCGCGCTATACCGTTGCGATTATTACTCCCCCAGCATTTCTAGATTTTTATGGAAAACAATTATGGATGTGCTACATGTAATTATCTCTCATAGGAGAGAAGGAATTAAGCGATCCCTCAATTCTGAGAGGTGACATCCTTTCTCGAAATATTAAAATTTGTGAATAATCGAAGGATATCGGAGATTTTGAACGTCACGTCAGTCATTCTTTCAATTTAAAGTGTAATCGTTAAAGGGAATGTATTGTGGACTGAGAAGCGCTTTAAATGTATGTCAATTGGGTTTAAAGAGTTGTGTTGTATACATTACGGACTTATGATACACTAACGCGGAATATTAGTGACTAATTTATTGTGGATTTATTAGTGTATCGAATTCAAAATCGGATATTGGACGGTAACTAACAAATGCTTCTGTCTCTGTAACTATAATCATAATAATGAATAATAACAATTATAGATACCTAATCATTTTGTGATTTATCATATTATGATTTATCGTTTTGGAGCCGGTTGTTCCAAGTTCGAACAACTTCTTGGTAAACTTACCTATCAGGTAAATAAGTGTCTGTGTTTATTTATTAAAAAAAGTGAAGATAGATACATGCTTGCCTGATAGATAAATTTACCAAGAAGTTAAAACAATCGGCCCTTAACGTTTTTAGTTTCTAACAATTTATTCCTGAAAAGATTTTCTGTTAACATATATTACTTTTTTTATGCTACTTTTTACTTGAAGTTGCATTTATTTGGATTAATTTAATCAATTTAACGTTTGAAACTGTTGTTCATATAAAACTGTCATACATATAATACGTTAATTGTTGTTATTAAACGATAGACTTTTTTGAACTGTTTAATTGAAATTTTCAAATAAAACATTTATTGTATTTTTTTTAAAGATCTATTACATATTTTATTAATGTGTTAATATATTTATATTTTAAGTAATATACATATAAAAGTTGTGTTTATAACATTCCCTTTTTTATTAAACAATACATTTTTATATTTTATTTATTGTTATTTTTATCGTTATACCACTGGAAATTTAAAAATTAATGACAAAAATTTTAAAGTTTATATAAGTACTTTAAGCATATAATTTATATAAAAATTTGTTTACTTATTTTATTAATAGTAAATAAATTTTTTAAATGGCTGAAAAATCCACTCTCGAAAATGGGAAGGTCTTAGATTCGATCTCTGAAACATTATTTTTTGCAACAAATTCTTTACATTATTTGTGAACAAAGAAAATAACAGATGTTTGTTAGTATCATTTATTATTAAATTGATTATTAATTTAACATTGCGATATTACTATTCTTGTTCAATTTATATTGTGTTTCAAGACTGAAAATCTATTCAGCGTATAATTTGATAAACTTTTGAAAGATATAAAAATTATACGTAAAATATCACAGCACGAAGATTCAGCTATGATGTAATAAAACTCTTTAATTAGTTAAATAAATTTTGCTTATTTACAGAACTACTAATCTCTGTATCGCAAGTAAAATCTTACTTAAATCATTTTGAATACTTAAAGTACATAAAAAATTACTACATTTTCGTTAGAGCACATTTCTAATATAAATAATTTTTCATCCGTTGCCAAATTTTTTGTATTGCCTTTAAATGCAGTATAGGACAATCTGCAATGTTTGTATTATGAATATTATTTTGAAAATAGGATAATACACTTTTAACGATATTGTTGTAGCTAACTTTCAAATTAAAATTTGATCAAAGGTGAAGCGAGCCTTTGAAATTACTTGAAGAACAAGCTCTTTTTTTCTTTTTAAGCTGAAAAGAATTCTTTATGCTCGTTTTTAACACCAGCAGAGCTCCGATGTCTCCGATGTCCTTGTTGAGGAAAGAGTAGTGCTTCATTCAAATTAGAGTTGAGGAATTCACCGTGAAGTTCAACGCGGTCGTGCACGTTACATCACGCCGGGAATTCGCCGAGTTCGTCGGATGATCGATCGTGAGGCGCGCGTACGATGTATTCCCGGAATTTTAAAAGGCAGACATCAAAATTGCCCGGGAGGCCCAAGGCCGCGTTAGATTGGTGTGTACGTTCAGTGACGCGCACGAGCATTCGCTGCAGACGCCGCACCGCGTCCTGTTTGTTTACGAGTGTGCAATGACCTTACTCCGGAGCGACCGGCCAGCGTAAGAGGGACGGGTATATACTCGTTCCCCATTCAATATCTGAGGCAGTAGAGTGCGTTTTTTCCCCTCTCTACCGCGCCGCGCGCCGGTGCGGTAACAGTATATCGCGAACGCTTTTTCAGGTTCCGTCGCTACGAGAAAATACGACCGACGTCGTGATCCATTTAACCCTTTATTTGGTAACGTCGCCCTCGGGCGGTATCGATTTGAACCGTTTACCGGGGTTACTTGCCGGCATCGGATTTCTTTCGCGCGTCAATTCTTTGGCTAATTAGATCAAACGCGCTATCTTCTTGATTCGCGATATTAACTGGAAGTTGCCAGTTGTATGATTGAAATTAAGGAATCCGTAACTTAATTTTTATTAATTTTGAAATACATAATTTGTCATGATTATAAATTAGTTACAATTGATAGGAAACAAAAATATTTAAATTTAAAAACATTTTTTATTAAATTTTTTTATTATTAAACAATGACTTTTAAAAAAATGATAATACATTATAATATAATGTAAAGTCCTTGACATTATTGTCTTATTTTTGAAATTATACAAATTCAATGTCATGAAAGTATATATAATAAAAATTAATAGAACTCAGGTATTGATAAAATGAAAGACGCACAGCACATAAATTTGAAAGAGTAATTTGTTTCTTACCGTCAAGCGTGTGTACGTGTGTAGAAATGCAAGAAAAAGTAAAAAATTGATAAATATCTTCTTGCGTGTGGCCTTCGTATAATTTGCATATTGCAGCGAGTCGTAGCTCTCCCGATTACGAACGGGCAAGGGGACGTTTATCGCAAGAAAATTTTGATCGATCGCTTGGCACTCGTACGTTTGACTCGCTCCCGCTCGGTTTGCGATTGGCGAGTTGCCTAATTGAATGTCTCCAAGCTTTTCCAACGGGAAACCGCTGGCGCGCGAGGCGTTTGTCATTAATTACTCGTGCGATCGTTTGACCGAGTGCCGCTTATCGTCGCCGGTCGCGCGGAAAAGCACGTAAAAACGAGGGAAAGGGAGAACAAACAATACACGACGTCGTGCGGCGATATTTCGCTTTCGTAACCGCGGTGATCATACGAGGCATATGGGGCCAACGCACGTGTCGACAGTGTCCGATAATGCGATTTGACAGGTGCTTCGTCCCGAGTTTTTTGTATTTTGAACTTTACGCGATCTCGTCCATCAAACTGTTTCGACATCGGTTATATCTCTACGCATGACAAAGCGGCCCGACGCGTGTATTCCCAGTGCCCCGTCGCTACCTACGTACGTTCTATGCGTATAGAAGCAATTTGTAATTTTTTTTCTTTTTTTTTTTTAAGAACGCTCTCTACAAGTATTACACACCATGGTGCCATTATTATATTTGTGTATATTTAAAAGTTAGAGCGATAACTTTGAATAATTTCATATATTATTCTAAACTTCTCTCTTTTTTTCTTTAAATATATATATATATATATATATATATATATATATATATATATATGCTTTTTTTATTTCTGTGTATGTTCTTTGTGTAGATAGATTTATATGCTACATTTTTATAATTGACAATATGATTTGTTTTCTGAGTGTTTATCCGTACACATTGTATATGAAAAGTTTTATTATCCGCTATTATTTCTCTTAATTTGATGTTTAATGTTTTCGTCTAGACAGTATAATGATGAAATATTTTTGACTGGCGTTATACTACACACGCGTTATTTTATCAGTAAAACTAATCATAAATATTACTTAATTCTAACAATCTTTGATTGAGCTTATCAGTCTATATTTTGTCGTGAGATACAAAGTTGTCTCTTGTGGCGAAAGTTTTTCTCGGTATTGACTCGTTGCGATATAAAAGCCTAATTGCACGCGATTGTTTTAAATGCGCCAAGCATGCAGTAATGCAGTTATCGTATTCAACATCGCGGAATTATTCAGTCTGAGAGACGATTCTGTGGCTGCGGAAGATACGCCAACGCGCGCGTTTCCCTCGTTGCTGATACCGCGGATTCGTCCTGTGACGAGAATATTTATTCGTAATAATTCTTCATGTTTGTACACGATTTTTAAATTTTTAATTTCCTAAATAAATTGTGACGACTGGAATTAGAAATCTAATATCTCGCCGTTTATCATTTGCATATTTTTTATATTATATTATCATTTTTATTAAAATGATAAACGTCCTTGGGAAAGGCAAAACTCAGATTTTTTGTTGAATATTTCATCAAGTATTCATGCATTAAAAAATTTAAAGTTTATTGCGGAAAATGTGGTAAAACAAAGATTGTAAGATTTATTCGTGCAATACAGGCTAATTATTATTTGGGGAAAAAAAAAACGATTTTGTCGTGCGAAATCTATGACGTTATAATCTTCATACTAAAGCATTTGTACAGATGACAGTATTGCGAGGATCACGTCCAAGCAGGTTGTCGATATACATCGAAATTCAATATTTATATAGCGTTCGTGCCTGGTACTCGATACGATTCTGTCATAGACAGATATGTCGTGAATTAAAATTTCCTCCTCTTTTCGAGGCACAATATGCAATATCCCAGATTGGATTCCGGCGCCATTCGGCAAGTCGCGCCGATTGTTTTCCACGATTTTGCGATCTACCGAGCCAAAAACGTGTCTGCATATTGGTAAAATGCGTATGCGTTCGCCCTCATCACGGAATAAATACATTTAGCGTGAGCCTGTTTACCGGGATGCGCGCGCACGATATAATCGCCTTCATAACGATCTAGTCGTACAAGCTCCGCATTTTACGACTATGTGTAAAACGCGCGTAAAAGTTTCAATGATTCTAGACAAGAACCGGTACAAACATCGGCGCGCGTGAATTATATGCCGCTGACGCTAGCACAGCATTGGCAATATTTTTTTTTTCCTCTTCTCTTTCGCTCTCTTCCTATTCGTCCTTGTCCCCCTATTTCCCTCTGTTATTCCCGTTCTCTCTTTCTCTCACTTAACGAGCTACCATTTCCACTTCACGCATCTCGCATTACGACATACTTCGTCCATGTGACATTTTACGATCGGTTTTGGTACACGAATGTTTCACAATTCTGTCGTGCGCATGACGGTGATAACAATATCTTCCGCTTCTATCTAACAATTGGTTATCAATTTCAATACGATTTTATGTACTTCCAATTAATTGTCTTTAAACCCTCTCGCAATATTCGATATTTACCAGGTCACACGCGATTTTGTCATGTTTCCATAGAAATTAGAATAGATGAATCGATTTATCTTTCCGGGGCGGCAATGTTCATCGGGGCAGAGTCACTTTTATCCGATTTTACCGTGCAAATTAAAAATACAAACATGTGACATTGGTGCTTACTGATTTTGCAAATATAAAACTCGTGCGAAAACGTTACGAATTAACAAATCCAGTGCAGTTTTATTTAATTCGAGAAGATATAAAACGTTGGAATATTTTTTCCAATATTTTTGATATAACGCTTTTCAGGGAAGTGCAATTTTGTTTGTGCTGCGAAAAATTAAAATAACTTGCTGGATTTATTTTCACATTGTTGGCGTTAGATTATTAAGTAATATTTTTACGAAAAAATACAATGTCGATTGATTTTATTCAAATTGCAATGTAGAGACTCTCATTTAATGTTCCCGGAAGATTAAATCAATAAGAATTTAACATTATTTGATTTTGGTGGTAAAATAATTCAGTAATATATTATGTGGGGCTCGCTGGCAGAATTGGTCTTTATGACACGGCACGTTCTTGCACATTCCCGAGAAGTTGTACTTCAGGAAGTTCGCTCGGTCCGCTAAGTGTTGGTGCTCCGACCGTTCGAGAAGAATGCAAAAGACTGTGGCTGCTTTTAAACAGCGTCTGACGAGCGAGCGAGTGAGCGACTCGATCAAGTTTCGAAGTTCTTTTCGCTTTTCTGCCATCCCTCTCTTTTTCCCTTTTCTATAAGATTTATCTTTAATGTAAGACGGGATGATCGTACCTCTTTACATTAAATTGAAACGGCTGAAATCCAGCGAAGGAGGAATTTATTTCTCGGCTGTATAATTTTGCTCAATTTGAACGGCTTCTTCTTATTATTTTATATTTAAAAGCTCCAAGACTTATGCGCGGTCTGCGTATTACGGAACGTGTACATGAAATTATGTTCTGCAATTTTTTTTGTAGCTTTTTTCATATTTGATATTTTTCATCACATAATTATGTACATGCATAATAGCAAGTATGTTATTTTTATAATATTACACTCAGCTAAATTTTTTACACATTTGGTGACATATTTTCTCATATATCTGTTCACTTACATACTGTTATAATAGTTGGTTAGCTTTACTCTCGACGTACTCTTTTCTTTCGAATATGCGAACGCTCAAGGATGCCTTTGATGAATTTAGCATAACTCTTTTGTTTCCATCTGGTACGCGTATGATTTCGCTTTTCGTCCTCCTGCTCGTATCTTATGTCGCTCCCGCGTTTGCGCCGCGAAATGCACGCGATGACGTGAGAGACAATAGTCCGTCTGTACAATGGGCCGCGATGAGAGTGATGCGAAAGAATGCCACATTGTAGCCCGTCGTGGCTGCGGAACGTGGCATTGTTAACCTTCGATAGCACAATCCTCCTTTTCGGATCGTGTCTCCTTCGTCGGTGGTGGCACTTGCGGAATCTGCAGAATTGACACCTCGCGTTCGTTGTCACTAACTCATCGATACTCGCGTTGGCTCCGTCACACGAGGTAGAATCTGGACGTACTTTGTAAATACTATGTCATCGATTTGCACGACGAATAGCTTTCATTTGAAATGTTTCGACATATTTTTCTGTAACATCATTTTTAGCATACATGTGTCACTTAAAAAAATATTTATTAACTCGACGTACTGACCAATAAAATGCATTTTACTAAAACTTTTTTGGATTGCATTTTTGTTTAATTAAAAAAAAATTTGTAAGTTACGTTTTTTTTTTTTTAATTTAACGAAACGTCAACGATGTACTTGATTTTATTTCACGCGGGGAATATTTTATCTTTTGATTTTTTTGCAATAATTTAAATTTAAAAGATGCTAGAGAAGTGCGATTGCATTCCCCTACTCCTCTTCTTATTTCTGCTGCACGATATACGAGAGTTAGAATAATGAGGAATAGCGCTAAGAGAAGAAAACGATATACCTTTTATCGGACATGATATACCAGGAATGTTGCCGCGGCGGATGCGAGCGGTAGCCGATCACATTCATGCGTCGCTCCCTTTTTCCTTTTCGCAACGGCGGCGCGCGAATGTCGGTTGGAACGCGGCGACGACGGCGGTTATTTCTGAGTTTCTGCTAGTGCGCTCACTGCTGAGGCATTCGCATTTTATGTTTCGCGCGTGTGCCAGAACAAGATCGTCGTCAACTCGACCGTTTCGTGCGATTCGTTCGGGGAGCCGTACGCACGACGTGTTCCCTCGTTCATCATAGCTGGGTCACCCGCAAGATGGATCTATTAACCCTACCGTCATTACGAGCGGGAGGGTGATGAGGCGAGATAATTTTGAATTCGCACGCGCGCAAAGCCGGACGCGTCTTCCTTGGCTGGATTACGGAATATTATCATTATCGAATATTATCGAAGAATTTATCGTGGCTGTTATATATCGCGTGGATATATAACTGGATAATCGAGGTTCTATCTCGCGGCAAGTTATTACCGTACATGGTCAATAAAAGTGTAAAGTAGATCTGTTGAACGATAGCCCGATCGGATAGGAAGGTAGTCTTTTATCAGAAGGAGATGGGCTACACATGCACGTACGTTTAATCTTGCGATACGGGTCGCGCAGGTCGATGGTAAAGTGTTAAAACCGGAAATGCGGGAAACGGCGATTGCGTACGGAACAAGTATGCGTTACTCTCGCGAAAAGACGGATAGAGTGAGAGAGGAAAACGGAGAAGCAGGGAGAGAGAGAGAGAGAGAGAAAGAGAGATGGAAGAAACATCGGGAAAGCTGAGAGAAAAAGACGATGCAGGTGATCAAACCGGTCGCTTGGTACGCCAAAGCCGCAGTAGAGATTACGTGCTCTGAAAGGACGCGCAGACTACTGCTTCGAGAATCCATGCCTTCCATTTCCAATTAAGATAACTATCTCGCATGTACGCTATCGCCAGGATGCGCGATTCGAGGGATCTCTCAATATTTTTGGATTGTGTGAATCATGGTTACGCGTTGAAGCTGTTTCGCAAAACTCTCGCTTTCGCTGTATTGCGTTGTATTATATAAAATCATGATAATTGCAAGAGTAACGTAAAAATGGAGAGAATCTTGCAGAGAGATTTTTGCCAAGAATTCTAAATTTTACGAGACGTATAGATGAGCGTTGTCGATAACTATAATTGGACTTCTCTCAAGTTTATACTTGAAATGTGTATACACAAAATGTTTACTATATTATTAGAACAATCGAAAAAAAAAAAACCGTGATTCTCAGTCAAAATAATAATTAATTGGTAACTACTGAATTATCAATTAGTATTCTTTGTTTTAAGTATATTTGGACGATACGCTGGTTGGTTCTGCAGTTGATGAAATTTAAACAGTGGCGGCATTCAACGATGAAGAACTCGAGTACAAACAGACGGTCGCTCTTCGTTAATAGTTGACCATTTCGGTGGTACAATCGGCGGCGGAAGATTTGCCCGGCGGATAGTCACGCTCGAATTAACGAGCTTTGCGCGAAGCGGCTCCGCGGTAAACGAAACGCCGAGAACGGAACGACGAGCGGGAGGGGAAAGCGGCGCAAAACCGAAAAGAGAAACAAAGGACCGATAAAAACAAATTGGTTCTCCTCTCCGCGCCCGTCCATCGTTCGGCCCGCCGCCGTGCCGTCGGGCTCGATCGGTTCGACAAATTTTGCGGTCCTTCCGCACACATTCACATATACCCGAATACTTGCGCGGTATAAGGACGGTATAATCTTGTTAAAATTTATCGACGAACGCCCGCATGGTGCGTAATATCGGTTGTGTGCCGAGTATGCGTGCGAACGTGACGATATACGCACCTCGCCATATGACTGCTGGATGAGATTGAGTGTGAATTATATCAATCATGCAGTATGGAAATCTTTATTTTATAAATATTATTTTATTAATAATAATGTATCTAATTTTGATCCCGACGCGAATTTACAATATCTCACTTGGAAATTTTTATTGAAATAATTTTTTTGTATTTTATTGTTGCAATTTTTGGCAAATAATTATACGTATATCATATATAGATACGTATATCATACATTTATATTGCAGATAATTTGCACGTTTATGACAGCATACCCCAACGTTACAGTTTTCCTAGTGTTTTAATTGTTCATGACGCCGCGCGCCTTTTAGGATGATTGTACTTCGCTCTCGCGAAAAACGAGATGCATTATGTGATTTAATTTCTCGTTCACAAGTTTCACGCATTAAATCTCCATCGTTTTAAGATAATTGTCCATACAATAAAAGTAGAAAACTATTTACCGGAGAGAGAGAAAGAGAAAGAGAAAGAGAAAGAGGGAGAGAGAGAGAGAGGGGTGAGAGTGAGAGAGAGAGGGAGGAATATCTAAATTATATTCTATTTGAATCACGTGTAATTCACTGGCGACGAAAAGTACAAAAAGACATTATCCTCTCTTTTGGCGCGGATAGCGGTTACGATTATCACTTTGCTGAACTCGATCGTTATATTGTTCCGCGTACTTACTTTGCATTGAATAGCAGCGAGTGAGAAAACTACGAGACTACGAATTAGGTTACGTTACTATTGACTCACAATCTTTCCCACTGGCTTCATCTCCGTCAATGAATCGCAACGTTTCACTAACAAATCGTGACTAAATATACCTCGTGAACGCTTTTGAACAGCTTAATCAGTTTATTTCACATGTACTTCTCGTTCGTGTGTTACGTTCGTGCAGATGTAGAGCGGATATGTACGCGTTTCGGGTAAAATCTGAAATCCAGATATACACGTGCGAATTTCATTAATTGCGAGTTCAATTTCGCGTATATGTATAAAATCGACCCAGGATTTTTCCTTCCAAATCTCCATATCCTCGTCGAATACATTTGCATGCTCTTTCGGCGCTCGGTGCGCGGGTACACCGGCGCTTTGCATTTTTGCATTCTCCGTGTCGTGAATTTTGCATCCCGCGCTTTGTCCGCCGTATAAAAGAATATTAAGGATATTCGTGGTAAACAAAAAGGGGATTTAGGTTTTCCATTGCGAGACAGTCGTTGTTAGAACGGCGTTGTCAGTTGGTTAGCCGTTCGTTGTGAATTATGTGTTGAAATACGGCAAAGTTTATTCATTAACGCCTTGCGCGCATACACGTCAGTATGTCGTGTGCTCTGATTTCACATACATTTGTAATATCGTGCTCATCGTTTAAACAAATCTTTGTTTTTTCGCGACTCTCACGAATCGTACGATTGCATAATCCGCGATATTTCGGATGCGATACTTTATTCGTTTTTTTTTTTAATGCAAGTTTGATCAATCATATTTATTCAAAACGCGTATTTTTCTACCAGTCATTTTCAGACATTTTCAGACATGACTAGATAAAATAGTGACTTGCATTTGACACCTCAAAACATCTCATAGTCAAATCTTCGAAAATATATCAGATATCAAAGATTTCAGAAAGAGAGAGAGAGAGAGAGAGAGAGAGAGAGAGAGAGAGAGAGAGAGAGAATTTTCACATTTTATGTAAAAATTTACAGGATTTTATGTATTTACGTGCCGTATGTGTGTAACATATCTTTTCATAGAAATGCGGAAATGTTACTATGTATAACGTAACAACTAACCGTGTTAGACGCTTTAGACGTATTTGCACAATTTCTATGACGTTCTATTATACAGCACGTGAAAGCTCGACCCACGCAATTTGAGCGCAGCTTTGTAATTTCTTATTTGCCAATCCATCCCTCTTGTTAACTTAAGGAAAAGTGGCTTACGTCGTTTTCCAGAGGGTTACTGCTACGAAACCTCGACTCGCTCACATTCCTCTAGGAATGAAATGTAATGCTGCAACTGCAGACACATGTTTACTTTGTCCTTAAATATTTGTCATATATATATATAAGGGTCAGCTACGCGCTCAGTTGTTGTCTAGAAAGAACGAGTTTTGCAGTAAATATATTAATACCTTTGTCAAAAACAGGATAAATGATTCAAAACGATACAAATATTTTGGAAAAACAAAAAAAAAACCGAAAGTAAATCGATTCGCGCGTGACTTAAAACACGTGTAACTGCAATTATAGGTACAAAATCAACTGTAAGATTAAACGCGCGAGTGTCGTAGAATTCTCAAAGTTTATCAGACGCCTTCTGTTTGTTTACATGACGACACGCTAAAGTTATTCTTAGCGCTTAGAGTGCAGAACCGCCGTCTAAGTTTGGAGCGGTGCTTTTAAGTCACGTTTCCAAATATCATCGCTATAAAATATCCGGGGAGAGTGAAATGCAATCGCGTTCTCCGATTCACTTATTATCAGGGTTTGCCGAAATTCACGAACTACAAGCTATGCGAAATCGTGCGAGCTTAGGTGTACCAGTGCTATAATTCGATAACGCAATCGATTATTTGGCGTTCTGCGGATTCAAGGACGGAGTTTCGAACTGTAAGCTCGTGTTCCCGCGATAGCTGACGTATTACGAGCTGTTTCATCATTAACCGGACATCTGGTATTCCTGGGAAATGTCAGACCAGCTTGGTCGTGTTTTAATTTTGATCCCGCGGACGACACGCACCTGTGTTCTCCACCGGGCCGGTCTTGCGACGTCGAAAACCGGCTCTTAATGCGACCCCTCGGGTCGGGATTCGACATTAATTTTAGTTTCGTATACGACGATACATCTTGAATGAAGTCGTAATCCTGATGGCGGACTTCTCAAAGGAAAAGCCCGATCAACGTGCTCCCCCCCTCTCTCTCTCTCTCTCTCTCTCTCTCTCTCTCTCTCTCTCTCTCTCTCTCTCTCTCTCTCTCTCTCTCTCTCTTTCTCTCTCTCTCTCTCTCGTTCTCGGAAGAGATTGAAGTTGCCGCGTATTTACTTATTTGTAACTTCCGTTTCTATGTCGCGAATTTACTTGCCTGGAGTATAATTAAAAATGTTTGCAGTTTTTTTATAGTTTATACCGAGTCACTCTCGTTTGTTCGTTTGTTTATTACCTTCAGATTATCAAGTTTGGAATTTTAATATTAATGATTGATAGATTAATACATGGTTTGGATACATAGCCGTGTGATGGAAAATCAATCAAGATATATAACTGTTTTGAAATATATATGAACTGTGATTACGATAATTTCGATGAGTCATCGATAAGCTGTTAAACGTGTTTTATGATTAATTAATAACTCATCTGATTTATTACCGATGAGTCAATCCTGCAAAATAATCTTTACGCCAGTAATGATTGAACAGCTGAAACTTTTAATAATAAAACGGAGTATATTGTGCGCAAATATGTGTGAGTTGAAAGAATTTTGAAAAAGAAAGTCCATATCTGTTAGACCTAAATAAAGTCCTTTTATAAGAGTATAAGAATGGAAAAAAAAAAAAAATTAGTTATTTAAATAATCCATAAAAAATCAGCCTTATTGTGATTATCAGAAAGAAAAGAATTTGCGTTTGAAAGAAATATATTATTATTTTATTGTATTAAATTAAAAATGGTTTATATGATGTTTTGCTTGATTAAAATACAAATTATTTTTCAAATTTTAATAGCAAGAAAAAAAAAACGATTAATAGATATAATTTTGTTATTTTTTACAATTTCTTTGATGCCAATAAAATCTATCAGTAATTGATATAATCGGATTGATAGGGATTTTTTCCGCTTATTCGAGTAAAAGACAAGTCGCAGTTTTGATCAACGTCTTTTGGTCGCAGCAACGACGCGTTCTCACGGGCGGAAGTGAAGCACGAGGTCGTTCCTCGTTGAGGCAGCACCAACACCAGTCATGCCATGCCGTTAACAACTGGCAGACGCGCGTTAATGGGTTTCAGCTCTGTAAATACATTAAGGCTGCTCGTCGCGCCGTTAATCGCCGTTACAACGCGCGCGGTGTGGGCATTCTACGACTTAGACGCATGTATTAATCATCGGCAAGGCGCGTACGTACGATACGCGTGCGATTCTGTATGGGACGATTAATTTTGGCACGCGTTCATAACATAAACACTCGTTTAGAGTCCGCAACATTTGCGAGAAAAGAATTGCTCTCAATATTTTACGGTAAATTAATTTAATAAATTGATTCGTGGTGTAAGTACTTCATTTGTACTACTGCACTGATTCGGTCATTTGGACCGAAGGTTTTATGTAAATTTTTATCTGCAACGATCTTCATTCGAGGTCATCCGATTTATAGCTTGCATTAATTAAACTTGGTTGCAATACATATGATTTGATCTTAAAAATATTTCAATTAAAAATTGTTGTAATTTCTGAACTTTAAATAAATTTTATTCACATACTATATATGGAAATAATGAAATTTTCTATAATTTGCTAAATAAACAGTATATTCATTGATTTGTTTTCAACATATAAACTCATAGAAACCAAATATCTAGATCTGGTATATTCATTGCTTAACATGCAAACAATAAAAATTTTTCATAAATTTTTATTACTTTATTCACCGGAGGCGGATAGGTATCGAAAAACATTGCATTAGCAACATGGAATTTTGTGAGAACATGTGGAAGTGATATAACGTTGAGATCTGTTTTTTTAGATGATTAGTATCCTGGGAAAAAAGTACATCACGATGCATATTTTTGATTCTCTTTTTAAACTCGCGCTATATTTCTTTTCTCATTACATTTTTGCGTATTTTAAAAATAATAAAGAAAGGGAAGATATCTTTTAATCCGTCATCACTTTGATTACAAAAAATAGAGTTTGATTCTCACGTATCGTATAACACTTAAACGTCAATCGCGATATTGTATTTCTTATCCAACTTTATGATACGCATTGCCGTTCCGAAGATAGCTTTTTCATGTCTTTGATTAATTTTATCGTTTTATCACTTCAACAAATCCGACGTGAATCAAATGGATATTACTCGATTTCTCTGTGCTGTAGGAGAATGTTTAAAACAATAGGATATTCTAATATGCGTTATAGAATACTGCAAGTATTTTGATATTGTAATTTGATAAGAAAAATGTTAATTTGTAAAGAAAAATTAATACCGCGGGAATTTGCTTATAATAGTTAAAGCTTTTACACTGTGAAAAATTTATGAAATTACGAAAATTAGTACAATTAATGCGTATTCTATTTACTGTTTTTTGTATCCTACTTATGGCTATCAGGTATTAATACCTAATATCAATACAGAATTGATGGACTGAGTATCATCGGGAATATTGGGATATCTTGAGCGCTGCACTTGTGTCGCAACGGAGCCATCATTAATGTTAATGAGCTAGATTGGAAAGCTGTCTCGCGTTTGAAAGTTATCGAATGGCGGGAACGCGCAATCGGTGTTTCTCCCGTATGGTATCAGGAGACATTTAAGACGAACACGACGACGTCGCTCGTGTATATACGCGTCTGTCGATTGTATGTGCAAGGCCGGTGCTTTTAATTTTATGAATGAGGAAAATAAATCTCTGTGCCGTGTTATTACAAAGTGGTGTATCCGATAAATTTCGTTGACAAATAATGCGTCAAAGAGCAACGAGACGAGACTATTTTTTTTTTCAACAACAACGACAATAAAGACGAAACATTTCCAAAGTCGCGTGCTATTTTCTCAGCCCAGGCGTTTGTCGCGAAAAATAAAATTTGTTATGCCGAAAATCAGTTCATTAGGAATAACTTGGCTCATATCTGGATCTCAATGTAATGTAGAAAAACGTGTAGTTTTTCTTGTGATATTATATGTATAAGATTTGCAGATCTTATGCATGAGTCGTTAGGAGTGTAGAACTAGCGGTATGCATTAATAATTAATTAGACGTAGTTACATGTGGTTAATTGTGTCGTAAATACCCGTTAGATAGTTTGCAATCTCTCGTGTCCGTTTCCCGTCTGACCTTCTGGCTTCCGATTTGTCTAGGGGATAGATTAAACGCGCCGATTCTATTAATATTTCAATAGTACCGACCAAATTAGGTGAAACTTCGATGAGTAATTGGTTTTCCCTTTGCCGCAATGCTAGTTTCAACGCCTGCTTGATCACTGAAAACGTGCATTTAAGTATTCCCAAGTGCAATTTGATGTTATCTATGCAACGTAATTATCATATTTCACACGTTGCTCATCTCTCTCTCTCTCTCTCTCTCTCTCTCTCTCTCTCTCTCTCTCTCTCTCTCTCTCTCTCACTCACTCACTCACTCACGCACACATACACATAGATTTCTTTGTCTGGTAATATTTATGTTTTGCGGATATTAAACATTGAATGCAATTTTAATTCTTAATTTAGCTTGAAACTTTAAATAACTTGATATTTTGTCGTGATTTTTTTACTTAAGAAACAAATGAGTAAAAATTCTTAAAGATTTCTATTTTTTTAGTCAACATTTTATTTGTATAATAGCTTTTCTCCTTAATTTTTGCTTTCCTTCACACTTCACTTCATGTTCCATTTTTGCGAATTAATATTGATAATTATTGCCGAAATTTCTTTTTTTTAAAATATCTATATTATGGCTATTTAAAATTTAGTGACAGAATTTAAGTACTTATGTCTACATTGTCTTCGAATGTTGTTAACAAGTAGTACAGCGAAATAATAATGCTCGTGTGTTTTCATGCATCGATACTTAGTTTTTATTCCTTCATTTTGTCATCTGTCGTTTGCTAATTACTCAAATTGAATCGAAGTCTCCGCCGTGAGACATTCTGGTCATCGGAAGCTTCGGCTATCAGGGAGGGAAACTGCATACGTAGTCACCGCATACGTGGCACCGGCGGCGACACGGATGGAATCGAGACGAGAAGTTGGAAAACAGATATTGATCGCTCGCCAGCGTATATGCGGCTAGCTGTCCCGCGTCTACTACTACGCGAATGCATATGAAACGTTTGCGGATACCGTAATGACTGCTTGCGCCGGGTATATCTCATAACGTCAATGATATTGCCACTTGAGTTTTGATTGATCTGACCTACTGACATCTGAAATAACATTTGGCCAATGTCTTACCGACTCTTGCATAAGCTGCCTTCCCGTTATGTTAAACGGGAGATTAAATTTTATTCGTGGCTTAACTTCTAGGAAATACAACGCAATTCGCTCCTTGTATTGGCTACAATTTACTGTCCTGTTTCTTGGTGATTGATATAGAACGGCAGTTCTTCGGAACTTCTAAGAAACTTGAAACTTTACGAAAGTAACTTGAGTCATCAAGAAATTCGAGCTCTAAAGAGAAGACGGAATCTTTTTTGTTTTTAAACAAAACGGCAGTATTTTTATTATGCAGATGAAAAGTGCGCAATTATTTAATCGATAAGACAATTCAACATTTATTTGAGTCTTTAAACGGATTACCATACGAATATTTTATAATGTTTTACGTCTTTCGATTCTTAACACAAGAATTGGCTGTCATCTAGATTTAATTGGGATAACAGAGCCTTCTCCATCACGGTATACTCAACGTATATCACGCGTCATTCAGAAGAGAAAACCCAGGGGCACAGATCGTGCCTCTTACGTGTAGTCAGATTAATATTTCCACGTTACTATCGAAGTTGTCTTAGCATGAATTGTGGCACTCAGTTCACGACTCGTATATGACGTAGGCGTGCGTGAAGAGAGACAGAATGAGATACAGGGAATTACGATTGATTTCCGTTTCTTCTGCTGTCGTACTATTGTTCGTTAAATAAAAACGAAATGAAGCCAACATTATTTTCCCGAATGGGATTAGAGGGATGAATTACTATTACTTTCGTTTCGTATCGATATCGATCGTACCGTCCCGTCCGTCCGCATTGAGCACACGAACTTGCCACGTTACTGCTTGCCCGAAATGCAACGGCCAAAGACACAACAGTTGTAACGCGATAGGAAGCGCTACGGAGGGATGGGGAGGGTTTAATTTGGTGTAGGCTGATACACACGCGAGTACGCGCGTGCGTCCAAGCACACGTGCGTGCATACATGCGTGGATCATCGTCCCCCGGGAAATACGATATATGCGTGATATCGATACGGTAGTAGACGTCGCACAATGTTTTCGTTACGGTGCGCCAAGCTCGTTACTACGTTTCTGCACTTCTGCCGTGTGCGCTCGGAATCGTGCAAGCACGCGTGCGTGCGTGCTTGCGTGAGTGCATAAGGCGGCATCGAATGCGACACACGCACGGGAAATGCGCATCGGACTGGCGTGCAGACATTTTCGGTTCCATCGATTTAACAAGTGGCGATAGCGCGGCGGATATTTTTATGCGCACGCACGTATGCGTCAATGTTAATTAATATCGAAGCTACACTCTTAATGCTCGTTAAAGCTATTATCGGTCGGCATTGCAGTCGCGCCGGATGAACGTATGACGGTACCGGCTTCCGGTGCACTTCGGGATTCCCATGTGTCGCAAAATCAACGTGACATCGACGCGCTTACACTTACGAGGCGAATTATTGAAATGTACTGAACCATGTGACCGAGATCTCCGTTTATTATATTGTATATCTGTTCAGGGAGAGGGAGTTAGAACACAGTATATTTGTCGAGATAGCAATCTAATTACTAGCAGGCAACATGTTGCCAGCTTTGACAGAACTATTACTCGTATAATTAATAACCGTGACACAGTTGCAATCACTACCTCGACAAGTAACAATGTAAACAGTCAGATAACGTCTGACGATCCTTGCCAAAAGTATCGTCTGCATCGTTAACAATTATCATTTATAACTGAGTAATTTAATAAATTGAGAAAGGAATCCGGAGTAGAGTAGCGAATCTGCTGGCAGGACTGTTGGCATTTCTGACAGCGGTATCAGCTTTATTACCACACGGAAATCGCCCGGCGAAATTGATGCGCAGCGGTAATTTTACACGACTGTAAATCACAAAAAACATTTAGTAGAAGGCAGTGTCAGATGCTTTTCCGCGCACACGCTTCCCTCGTGGATACCATAAAAATGCGAGACCACAGCTAGTGTTGGCATGCTTCTGCAGCACCTCACTAATAATCTACCTCTGCCTCTCGTGCGAAGCTACGCGAAAACGTCCTTACAAATCGTCCCAGGAATCATAAAATCGCTGGGTGTAATTAAACACGCGGCACGGAGCGCGATATTTTTCTCCGCGTGGTTCTCTCCGCCGCCGTCGCGTTTTTCGTATGATTCGAAAAATACCGGCCATTTATCTTCGAAGGTAAATGTCCGTCTTTTTTCTTCGGTAAATTATCGTAGTTTCTGGTGGTTTTAAAACGTAATGTTTGGCATAAGATTTCAACGAAGTATAAAATTACGAGAAACATAACGCTTGGTATATAAGATTTCACCGAGACTTAGATTTATTTTCTGGAATTTTATTTTTAAAGTAAAATTTATTTTGCATTTCGTGCTAATGGAAATATCCTTTCATATTTTACGCGATATGAGTGAAATACATGAACGATGATTTTGTTAATAAAATGACCATCGTGCGCATTTGTAATATTTATCTTTTGCCATTTTGATGTCAAAATTTCGACGAAAATTATTCTAAATGTATTATTAAAAAGATTAACAATATCGACTTTTTTCTATAAAAATTATCGTTGAGATTTTTCGAGATGGGTTTGTGATTTTTCTTTGCGAGATCAATAAATTATAGAATCGCACGCGCTGCACCGTCGTTCTTTGCGTTTCTTGTTTCCTCTCTCTCTCTCTTCGATTCTCATCTCCTCGCTGGTCTCCTCCGAGAACATTTGAGCCCGGCCGACCGAGCGATAATAAAATAATTCTCCGCCACAATAGACAATGCCTGGCGAGATGATAGTAATTCAAACCGGATGGAGGAAAAAGAGGCCGGTCGTCGTTTTCCGTACTTCCGCCCGGCTGGCGTATACGCTCCGGCGCTTCGCTCGTCCGGGTCTCCTCTTCTTGTGTGTCCCGGTGTTTTCCTCTTTCTCCGCGCTTTTCATAACTTTGTGCTCGTACATATGACCCGTTCTTACACGAAAAATTTGTCATCGAAGAAAAATAATATGGATGATATTCTCTTAATTCATGCCGGCATGATCTGTCCGAACAATCTCGTATGTGTTTGAAAGCAAATTAGCGTGCGAAAAGAAAAGAAAATAACTTAAGGAATAGGAATTAGAAATAGGAAAAAAGATTAATTTAATAATTAATACCGATGAGATTAGTCCTAACAAATATTATATTGACGTTTATGTGAAAGAATCGAATGTATGATGTTGACGAATTCTGGAGTGTGTTGCAGTGGAAATACACATCTAATGATTTCTATGCTTAAGTAATTATGGAAATAAAAAGATGGGTTGAAGACATATTTTTAAAAAAAGTACAGCTTTCTGTGATTGTTGGACTAAGTAATGACACAAATTGTTAAAAGCGGCAAAAGTTTGAAAGTATATTTATCTTAATGTTCGTTCTTGCGAATTTAATCCTTTGTGATGTTTACTTTAATTCTCCTACGTTTATGCGACCGGATGGTCATTCTTCGCGATGGTCCACGAGTTACTAATGCCGGCAGGCGATAAATTATGACCGTTATATCGATGTCTGAGCGGGTTCCACACGCTAGCGGTAAAAATGCTCGCCGCGACGACGACGACGAGCGATAGTAAAATCAGCCGTTTCAGCCGCGGAAAGTACCGCGATAGCGGTTATTGTTATTGCGATGCGTTTGTCATGGTAACGAAGTCGTAGCGCGACGAATCCCGCTTTAACACGGCGAACCCGCGGCGAACGAATGCGACTCGACCTTAATGACATCGTGAACGCGAAGGCGGCGAATTGAAATACGCCGTGACATCCTGCGGCGATTATGGCAGCGCTCTCGCGGTCATTATTCTCTACGTTCTTTCGTGGCATTACTAATCACGCAAGTATTAATGTTACCAGCAATTGCGCAATCTATTTTCGAATTAACTGTTATTACCAAGGTTGATATGCATATGACAAATGAATAGGGCGCAGAATAATATATTTCTAAGAAATACATGGTTCAGTTGTTCGATTCTTTAAAAAGGACAACTTTATTTCAAATTAATTCTTAGAAAGAGAGAAGGATATTAGGAATGTATGTATTGCTGGCACATTCTAGATACGCCTTTGTACACAGGTTTTTAAAGTAAATTGTACATTTAATCCTCATATACACATATTTGAATGTCAAGGAGATTTGAAGGCTTAGCATCTGATGTGTGTTGTGGCCGGCGGTTTGGAAACAAAGTCTCGGCCAGCGGTATCTCTCGCGAAGACGATCCGGCGGACATTAGTAACGGCGGGCAGCGGGTCCACAAGGTGCTGACAAAAGTACAGACGGTCATTAAACTAGTGCACTCTGCACGTTATTCGTGCTGCAAATTGTCCATCGCTGCGACTCGGGACCCCGAACTGTCCGGCCGGCGCACCAGATTACGATGGCCGGTGATAAAGTGCTCTCAGGTGACTGTCGCTTCGCCCGCCGTAATTACTTCCCCAACACGAGAAAGGAGATCGTCGCTTGCGTCACCATGGCGAGGAGCCTTCCAACCAACGGTGGGTACCTCTCGCCATGGAGACGCGCAACGAGTTTCTCCACGGCACTTTTCTCCCGCCGTCGTCGCCACCGCCTTTTTCATCCCGTCTCCTCCCGCTGCCGCCGCGCCGCCGTGCCGTTTTGCCGGCGTGCTTCACCGCCGTTTCTTTCCCGCCGACTCCTCTTTCGTGCCGTTTCGAAGCAAGGCAGCCTTGGTCTCTCCTCCTCTTGGCGAGTCTTGGCGAGCGAGTTTTAACGAGAAATTAATATCTCGAGTAAAGTCGTCGACTGCTTCTGGAGAACAAGATCTCTTCTTCTTCCTTCTCGTGTTGGTATTGCCCGCCGTCTTGGACTTTGCTGCGTCTTTATTCAGCCTCCCTTTCAGTTTTCTCCCCTCATCTAGCGCGCGCCCGTTTCTTCCTTTGTGAACGATGCGCGATTCGAGCCTCATCTTTTTTCTTTCTTCCATCCTTTCTCCATCCGCTTGCTCCTCATCGCACTCGCCGCCTCGTTTCTCTTCGATGTTTTCTTCCAGTGTTCTCGCGTTTTTACGTTGCCTCCTACGCACGGCTGCACCCTTTATTATTTTCGTAGGCGTACTCACCCGGCGCCTAATTAGCCGTGCGACTCGGTCAATTAGCTAATTAATGCCGATAGGAAGCGTAAGCATCGCAATAAGGATACACATGGTTCACTGGGTTAACAGCCTATTCGTATCCAGAATTAAGATTTTAATAGCAAACTGATTCCGTTGTTATTCTGATACGTATTCTGTCCTGTTGAATGACGTCAATTGAATGTATTATTGATTTATATTTAATCTTAACACAGATGATATTTTTGTCATGAAATTAATTTGCAAACGTTTTTAATGTAATAATAAATTTATAATAAAAGTTTGTTGTCATTGCATTATCGCATTGTTCCGTTCTTTAATTATGATGTTAGATTTTATTTAATTTTTAATTTAAAAAAAAATATGTTTTAAAGATTTTTTAATTTTTGTTCCATTTTATCGGCTTTTCCGAAGATTGGCAATTTATATTAACATTTATTTTATGATACAGTTAACATCTTTTATTACATCCATTGTCATATTATTTATCGCTTTTGCAACGAAAACTTGTTTTGCGAATATCGCATTCTTTTCTTTTGAATAAGAATCAGCGAAGATTAACAAGATACTCGCGAGGAAAGAGCTGTCTCGCGAGAGCGTCATTCTGAATTTTGGTGATCACGCATCCTCGCTTCATCTCTATCCCATACTACGTTTACGGATACGAATGCTTCGAAATTTCGTAAGTTTCTTCGGCGACGTCGAGACGCGTCGCGTTGTCTCAAGAATTTCCAGTTCTCGTGTCACGTGGCTGGCTGGTGACATCACGATCCCCTTTATCCTTCCTTTAATGCCTACGGTGACGCATATCTTTCCACAACGGTGGCATTTTCCACAATATCGTGGTCGAAGACTTACGAAACTTTTTTTCTCCTCCGGACCGCGCGTATACACAAACACAGCCATATACTCGATGCTCCTCGATATAGCCGTATATCTCGCTCGTCGCGCGTGGTTAATACCAACTGTCGTTCAGTCATCGGCTTCTTCGGGAGAGTTGTTAGGTCTTCTTGGCTACCGCGACGTACAACATATCCCGAGTTGCGGCTTTGGCAGACATCTGGCACACATCCACGGCGGATACTCGAAAGCCCTCGTGCATGCCTGCTACATGCCACCTATACACAAACCGGCATTACAGACCACCGTTGTCGACGTGGATCTGGGTCTAGGTATTTCGAGCTACCGCCACTCGCGAGCCGTGCGCGATTCTCATGCAAGCGCGTGCACACGCGTGACGCGGAGCCCTTTTTTTACATCAATTTATCTACGGATCTATCGAAACATCTTTCTGGAAAAATACACTGGCGGTTTTACGTAACTGGCGAGGAATAAAACTCTGGCTGTGCCGGGCGCGAAAGTACGGCTTGGCGGGCGAGATCGATCTTAGCGGTGGAGTTTCGACTGTCACTCGGTCTTGACTGTGGGGAAGAAGTATTTTCCAATATTTGACAAGTTGGAAGAGCGTCATGTTATAAATAAATATTTCGGTAGACATTTCACGGCGGTAAAAGGCACATATCAATATCACGTTTTCTGAAATATGAACCGAAACATATTGATATTTTCCAAGACGAATCCACATTCCTTAACGCTTTTTGAGATTTACCACAACTGATATTATTTTATGCAGAAAGAAAAGTAAATTACCACACAGTGTACGTCTTATAGCAATAATAATAAAATATTAAAATATTTATTCCTTGTGATATATAATATTATTATTATTAATTAATTAACATATTAATTTATTAATAACATATGTGTTGTATTAGTAATTTTAAATAAATGTTATGGTGTATATGGTGTATATTGTATATTGTGTATATATATTTTTAAGAAAAATTATGTGGCAATACTACTAATAATTAATAAATAAAGGCCTGCTAAAATAATAATTACTATAAATATTTTAATGTTTAAGAAGTTTAACTCATAGAAATTTATATTTCGTACAAATTTCGCAATGGTTTACTTGTCATAAAACGTTATCATGTATTTGATACTGTTTTTTTTTAATATTTATCATCGTAATCTTTCCTAAAAGCAGTCACCGGAAATTGCTCTTCGCCGAAAAGGTGTGCGTTGTCAATAAAAAAAAAAAAAAAATCCAACCATGGGACACATCCGTGTTTGCGGCACGGCGGTCATAAAATTCGTCTGGCGCGCACATTATTCGCTTTGTTTAGCGTGAATTAAATCGCACGTGTGTTTTCAAGATACACGGAGAGCCATAATCGTCTTTATACCGCGTTGCAGTCTCGGCACGTTCTTTGCCCGTCGGTAGCCTCTAGTCTTCGCGATTTTTACGACGACAAATAAATCCTGATGTGTCGCTCATTAAGTATCGCGTCGCGCTGACTGTGCGGTTGTGCCATCGGGCATCTCTCGCAATTTGCGAAGCAGAAGAACCCCTCTTCGACGTATTTCGATTGACTGTGACGCAATGAGATCCCGTCGCATTATTTGCGAATTTTTTGCACATGCACTTATGAAGTCGTGTGTTTGAAACAATTCTGACAAAATTGAACTTTTCAACAGGGGACCCATCGCTTCTAAATGTAAAGTACAAATTGCTCGGTGAGGGTCGGAGGAAATAGAATTGAATTTCCAATTCTTTCGATGGTTTGATTTTCTTTATATTTTTTTCAAGAATGATAAAGAAATTTTTACTTTTCCGAACTAAAACGTATAATAATTTGCTCCCTTACGTTTATCGTTCTATCACAATTTGCTTAAGGCGATTTTTGATAATGGCCAAGGGCTAATTTAGAAGAGAATTTTCTATAGATACGATGTTTGAAAAGTGATTTTCTATCTGAAGATATATGAATAATTTGCGCGATAGTATCACCGACTTCGAATTTCTTTCATTCTCGAATGTTTTTACGGGGAGAATCCTTCCCGTTCTTCTCTTGCCTGTAATCTCTTTTTTTTGCTATCTTCCTCTTTTCTCTTCTTCGAAGAAGAGCACGTGGCAACCGTGAGTACTGTGGAACGTTTTCGCCCAGAAGCCACGTTGCGGAGGGAGCAAATTCGCTTTAATTTTAGCCATGCTCCTCCGCCCATGCCTTGGGCAGGCCATGGTATGCATGGTGGTGCTCTCGGCAGCAGCCTTGGCATCGCAGACGCATTATTCATACCTTAATGAATTCTCTCTTGCCCTCCACCCCTTTCCCCCCTCCCTCCCTCCCCTCTTTCTCTCTCTCTCTCTCTCTCTCTCTCTCTCGGTTTTGTTACGACAACTTGCATCCTCTGACCATAGTCGTTCTTATCGATAACGGACTATTTTTGTAATAATATGTCTTTCCTGCTTGTTTTTTTACTAGCTGATCGATTTGCTGATTGTCCATTTGTTTTTCAAACGCATATACGCATCGTAGTCTTAATATATTCGTATGGATACACATATATGAATATACATATGGTGTCTTGGAAAAAAATAAAGATTATGGGGAAAAAATAAAGAATATATGTATTCTCAGATAAAGACTTACGTTTCTAAGAACTTACCTTTTATCTACATTGATATTATCAATTTTTATTAAAAGATAAAAATCTGTTTCTTTCTCTCTCGCCGTACAATTTTTATTATATAGTACAAAATGCTACTGTGTTTTATGATTACGCTATAACGAAACATACACCAAGACTTTCATATATTTTTCTAAGAATTGGCGAAAGCTGAGCAATGGATATTGCAAGCATCCTGATTCTGTAATCTGCGCGATTTTTTTTTGTGAAACTACTTAAAGGTTCTAGCTGACATACACGGAGGAACGTTACTCGCTATACCGGATTTGTCTTTTGTCGCACAGTAATAACGTAATACTGTTATGAAAACTTTAGTAAGACAATGGAAAATATAACGAGCGCGTTAGTTAACTTGGAAGATATATTATTTACATTTCTGTGATAACTTACCGGGGCAAAAATATTATTGCACGCGCAAGAAGTATTTATAATTCGTGCGATGCAGACATAATAAACAGCGAAGTATGGTACGTGTGACTTTATTTCTTAATTATATCATCAAATGGGACGAGTGTACGCTTGTTGTTTCAACTTTCATATTTCGAAATGAGATCCGACGGTGGTTTATCTCATGAAAATACAGTAATCACACAACATTGTGTTTATTGCATAACTCACGGTAATGACCTATTTTTTTCTACGCGCTTGTGCGCATTTTCGTTTCTCTCGACGCGACATTAGTATCTCATATAATTGCATGAAAATAATGCACAAGCGTGCGGTCGTTGGTATGCGTCGAGAGATGTCATGAGATATATTTTCGCATGAGATATCGAATGTGTAATGCGCTATTATGATAACTTATTCTGCGTCAATGTGTGCTTGGAATCGATTTGTCAAAGCGTTTGTTTTGAATAAGCTCTCTTGCCAACGTAGATAATCCTGCGGACCCGTCTGTCGTGGCAGTCACGCATCCTTGCCTTCTGTCCTCTCTTCTTTCGCGTTGTTCCGACATACCGTTGCGGCGCCGCCGCCGCCGCCGGTGCAACGCCGCGGTAATTCTCTCGTACCGCACCGCTAGGAAAATTCCGGTGACCGGTCCGGAACAAGGAAGCCCGGGGGGATGGGAGCGACACAGAGAATTCGTTGGTCGCGGTCGGTGCATCGCGTGATGCAGGCGCGCCCGCGCGATTCACGGCGTTGCATTTGTGATTTTATACCGCTTCCGGTCAGCCGACGTGTTGTAAGGAGGAGGCGTGGAAGACAAGGTAACCAGAATTCTGGTCCGCGCAAGAAGAGTCGACCTGACCAGCGGTGCGGCGAGCTGGAGGGAAACGAGCGCGTGCGTGTCCGTGCAAGGGACGAAGAAACGAGGATGAGGAGGAGGAGGAGGAGGAGGAGGAGGAGGAAGAGGAGAGGAGGGAGAAGGGGGGAAAGAAGCCGCGTAGGTGAATAAAGGGGGGGATGCAGTGCGATAGTATATGAGGTTAGTTAGCCGACCTCGTGCGCTGCATATTAAAAATATTCAAATGCCGTCGCCGCCAGGAGGGAGAAAGAGAGAGGGGCGAGGGTGAGCACTGTGACTCGCGCCAGAATTTACGGGCTGCACGGCGCGATAGTGCAAATTATGTTCATGAAACAATGTAGCGGGCGTCGTCCTCCGTTTTCCTCGTCTCGTCGCTCGTACACCTCGCGCTCGTGTCTATTATGGGTATACGCGTGTGTTGTACGTGTCGGGGTATTGTCGAGTGCCCGTGCTTGTGCATCACGTAGGGTAGGTAGGTGCGTTCGCGTGCCAATGCAATGTGTGACAGGTCTTCGTGGACGCGCTCAACTCTCGGACGCGTCCGTTAGGATGCATTTATGCGCTCGTGGCTGCAGATAAGGAACGACACCGCGCTCTCCCAGGGCCCCAGGCCAATCTTCTTGCCATCTTCGCCTGCTCTACCCTTCCACGTAGGTCTCGTATCGGCGATAAGATTTGCATGAAGCCCGCTACCCTTGCTACTTCGATCGTAGCGACGATTTACGTCCGCGTGCCACTGCCATCTCGTTTTCCTACTATTCCCCGCCTAATTTACGTCGAGCTTTTGGTAATGTAGTCGTGTAGTGTGAAATGTTATGTTCTACCAAACAAAATGATTCACTTTATGGTAATAGCTTGTTATTTGTCAAATTTAAGTAACAATACAGTAAATGGATATAATGTAAAATAATTTATTTCTTTATATATACAACGATAACTTTCTAATAACAATAATATTTACCTTTTGGTTTCGGATGGAATTAAGGTTTCGAATGCTATTAATGTAATGCAAAAATTTTATTTGTACTAATATATGTGAAGTATTAAAAAATGCGAGAGAAGATAAAAATTATAATGTATCAAATCTGAAGCATACTTTGAGAAGCATTTACGTATTTTTTTAAAACTATGTAGAGAAAGATTATCATATAAATCAATGATTTTGATGTAGTATGTATCAATATTACAGTTTAATTTAATATAACGCTTTAAAGTAGCATATCTTTCGCAACGCACATTTTTTACGCTCGGTTGCATTTTCCATTGGTTAGGAAAATAGAATCCTGGAGCTAGTCACGTTGTGTATATGCGAAGAATGGAAGAAATTAGAGGGTACTTTTATGCAATTGTTATTTTGTGTGAAGTACCATCCCGCATCATTGTATTCAGAGCGTAAACGGCGAGAGTAGCGTAATTGAAGTATTTTAATTTCACGAAACACAACAGCCATAGAAGAAAAGGGGCGTAGAGTCCGCTTTTGTCTCGTCTGAAAATAAAGTTAAGATTCGTGCCTCATTTGCCGTGATATTGTCGGACAATGGCGGAGAATGCGCGGGAACAGGTTTTCCTTGAACACGCGTCTCGTATAAAATACTCAGTTACTTAACCATCGTTCGTATATGATGTTTAAATGTCACCTCGCGGCTCAACATATTTTCATCATCCTTGCGCTGCTTGTTGGTGAAATCATCGATGACGTAAGAAAAGAAAAATCGCGCATTTATGTACAACAAATTACATGGATTTATTCTGATTAAAATTGAAATAAATACTGCGTGAGACAGAGAGACAGAGAGACAGAGAGACAAAGAGAGAGAGAGAGAGAGAGAGCTTTTAGTTTTTGCTGTAAATTTTTTTTATTACTCTCTTTTAAAAGTAGATTTTACTGTAGATAGAATGAACGAAAAAAAAAATTACAACAGGTATTTTTTGAATAGACATTGAATATTTATTTATTGAATTATTAAACATATTTTATCAATTTATTGTTGAAATATAGCTTCACTTAAAAAATCTTCTCTTTAATATAAACGCGATATTTTGGTTCATTCACACGTGTAATATTTCGCGAGATGTGCTCGTACAATAGACTCGATAGGTGTCTCGTTATTCGTTTCCATTCTTCTCTCTGCTGACGCTGCACGAAAGGGAGATCGAACTACTTTACTATCAGAAATTTTTGCGGGACATTCGTATTGCGCGGCGCGAAAGGAAAACGTGTCTGCCGAGATGTAACTGCAATTTTATGCAAATGGGGAAGGGGAATACGCGTGCCTGACTCGAGGAACGATATTGCAAATATTGCCGACGTACCATTTTATTCTCTCTGCGTTTTACTTGGACTATAGACCTTTCTTGAATTTGTTATAAGACAAAATTGAAGAGTAAGGTCACAGATTATTTCGATAAGATAAATTTTTTTTTTTTAATCATCGCGTCCTATTAATTTATCTGTCAATCGCATTTTTCTTTGATAATTCATGCACTGGGATTTATCGGTAAATGTGTTATGTATTATTGTTGTAATTTGTATTGAATGCTAGCTTGTATAAAATTTCCAATTGAGAGCTACCACGTCGTTGACGTAATCGCTTGTTTTCCTGGTGCCTGTGTCTTGCAGCGTTGAATTTTTTTACGACAATCTGTTTAAATGATCGATTATTACTTGATAATCGATGGGTGGGTCAACAATGGCGTTATTCTTTATAAAAACTGCAACTATGATGTTCTTTACTTCGGAATTATCTACTTACCCATAAAGTATATTGATAGAGACGAAGAATATATAAATTATATACTATTATTAAATATTATATTTTATACATTCTTTATACATACGCATTTATAATAGCTTAGTGATACTGAAATAACACTGTACCCTTATATAATCATTGTATGAACAAACTGCTTCCCGCGGATAAAAATTTTAGATTTATTTGCACACTTACAGAGTTGATTACATTGTGAAATTTAAATTGTTTGGAAAGTTCTTCCGATATTTGTTGCGCTTATATCATTCTTACTGTTAAAAAACGAACAGCAATGCGATTATTAAATTCAAGACTACTCACGCGCTTAAGCCGTCGAACGGCTTACTATGGTATTTCATTAAAAATTCTTAAACAAATTTTTATCGTATCTTGCTAAAGTCTCTCGCGTTATACTCTAGGCAACTTTACTTATTCTCGAGTCAGACGGCGGAAGAGTCAATTTGTAGAGGCCTCGGCCGGTTAAATGAAACATAGCCGGTTTAAATTCACACGCACGCACGTTGCTTCTTTTCACGGGAAGTCTCGTCGGCGCGTCGAGAATTCGCTCAATTTTTGCCGGAGTGCTTGCACGTAGAGAGGATATACGCGAGAGAGCGAGAGAGCTTTGTCTTTCCTCATCGGTTTGCTGACTGTAAGGGAATGAAAATGGAGTGGTAGGGCGAGAGCGTCCTGAGCGAAGTCTCGACGAAATCTTGGAATTTCCTTGTCACCGTGAAGCTCCAAAAATCCAGATAATTTCACGGCGAGAACACGAGCGATTTATGGACGCGTTTGTGTCGTTGTGTTGTGAAACTGCTCGCTCTCTCTCTCTCTCTCTCTCCTTGTTTCTTTCCCTCTCTTTTCTCTCTATCTATCTGGAGCTTACGTTTTTCCACCCGATGGAGGATATTTCTGGAAAGTGCCAGTTGCTGTACGTATTTAGTTTGAACACGTTTCTGAACCGCGTTGTAGTGTCGTAACTTTGAAATCGACTGCATGCACGTGCACGCGCGTGCAAGGTCTCCCTTCTCACGCGCCGATCCCCTCTTTTCACGCATACGCATGCCCTCCATTTTCTTGCTAACGATATAAACTTCTGTGTGCCTTACGCGCACGGAATTCATACTCTGCTCCACTTTTGCCTCGGTTGCGTCGTCTTCGCGAAAGAGCGAGGAAGGAGAGACTATTCTCGAAAGATCTCATTTTCTTCATTTCGACATAATTATAAACTTTATGTTTGACTGATTGCATTCCCATGAACACACAATGTTTGTTTATATCGCAGCTATATATGCTATCTTGAGCCGCGAAATATTAAATATTCCAGGAAATCAATTTCATCGTTAATTAAGCATTTTATCGATTTTTTATTCGAAAAGGGAACGGATGTAAATGTAAATATTTTTGATTATTAAAAAATTGTTAAAAACTTTATAATAATACACAACCTTATTTTTCCTGAAATATGCGTACAGATTAAAGCACATAAACTATTAAATATATTCAATTAAAATATGTTTTTAGTTGTTATTATTTATTACACCAGTAATAATAAATACATATATGTTAAGGTTAATAATTTGTTGTACTGTAAATGACCACTTATTTATATTTTATAAAATAATTTTTTTATCAGGATTTATATATTTCTTCATGTTTTCTCACCACAATTCTTACTCATGATTCAGTGTAGTCGTGATTCACCGTCGATTGCTAAGCACCACTACAGTCATTTCCGGCAATCTTGTGACGGTCAGAAGTGCAAGAATAGTTAATTCTTGTTTAACTAACCACGTTGATTTTGACTCATTCTCCTCCTAGATTTGTTCTTCTTTAACAGTATATAAAGATAACACACTTGAGCAAATAATATTTTAGTCTTAAGGCTTTAATAAATAGCAATCAGTCGTTTATTACAAAAATTTCTATTTATTTCATTCCATTAGTTGAAGCAGGAAATAACTTGCGAATAAATTCTAAATCTACTTTTACATGTATAATAAGTCCGACTTACATACACAAATTAAACTATTTGTAAAAAAAAAAAAATTAGTTTGTATCGAATATTGAATTAAAAATCTAAACAAACATGAATTATGAAAATTAGTATGCTTAATTTTTTAAAACACATTTTTTTACCAATGGGGAAATGTTTTTTTTATCACGCTATATAATGGTCGAATAATGATAGAAAATCCATGATTACAGTTTTAACATCGGTTTCTCTTTATTATTGCTTTCTTTCACGAAATATTTTGTTTATCAGCACGTATAAATCACAATTTGCTATAATTTCGTCGAGTTCTGATTTCGAATCTATGAAACCAACATTAATCCTCACGTTTCCATTATCGCGAATAAACATGGGGCTTAAATTTTCGCATGGCCGCGCCAAGCGAAATCTAAACTCGCTGATATCATACACAATGATTTCAAATCCCAAACAGAAACAATTTCAGCAAACCTGCGCGCAAAAATGAGTTCTGCAGAATTGACGGAATTGAACTCTGTTCTTGATACATGCTCGATAGTTGCATTGTACTTGTGAAATAACGTTACCCGCGATGTTTTCATTACCACTTAACTTCTCGTCACAGCAGAGCGACTTATCGTGATTTCTCGGCGCGTAGGTGGAACGCGACATAGGGGGCAAGTCGGTTCTCTCAAAGAGTCCCGACGTCCCACGTTATAGTTGCCCCGAGGCAACCGGGGTGTTTCACCCCGAGTTATGCGAGGACGTAATCGAGTTAGATTCGCCCGGTACCCCATCCCGGCTCGCAGTTGGTCGGAGCGCTATACTTTCTGAATAATAATCAGTCCCGTATTCAAAGCTGGTACAGCGTTTTGTTGAAAGGGAACGGCATAGGGCGCGCATACGCGGTGTGCATTCGCGTTGCAACGAAACAGTAGTAGCAGAGATGGAGCAAAAGCGGAAGATGCGAGATGAACAGGAAGAGAATGAAAGAGAGAGAGAGAGAGAGAGAGAGAGAGAGAGAGAGAGAGAGAGAGAGAGAGAGAGAGAGAGAGAGAGAGAGAGAGGGAGGGAGGGGGAGGAGGAGGAGGAGGAGAGAAGAAGGGGTTCTGTTGGACCGAGAGCTTGCTGCAACGGGAAATAGAGTAGAGAGGATGAGGATCGTGTGGCATTATCATCACTAATGAATATTCAGTTTGGTTCGACCATCGGCAGGCTCGGCCGGTGTCGTGACTCCAGCAGCAGGTCCCGTGACGATTATCGCGATTACTCACGGTAATCGTCGTGCTGCTCCGTCGACCATCCTCGCAATTTTCCCCTTTACCTTCCTATATTACTCAAAACATGATAGAGCAAGTAAAACCAATCGGAGCTACCGTGATAGCGAAATACATCTGCATTTTTTGCAGCCTTTGACAAGATTATACTTTTCGTTTTACTTTATTGTATTTAATTCCTTTTTGTTATTAACTTTTATTAAGTATATCGTACGCCGTATATCTTGTTGCAATTAGTATTTTTTGTAAATCCAATATTGAAAAATGTAATTTAATTCTAACTCGCGTAATAATTTTGACTTAAACATTTTGTATTTTACCGATAATTCTTATCTATTCTTGCCCATATTTGAAGAAAATATTTTCATCATATTATTCAAAGTTTATTGTTATTATTATTCCATATTATATTTCGCATGAATTGCACATTCATGAATGCATCTGGATGATTTCTCTGTTAGAGGAATAATGAGTAGGTAGTCTCCGATGCATTTCCATTTTGCATAATAAAATGTTACTGTAAAAATTCCATGAGCATGGCAATTACTTTTTAGAAAAGGTTATTTTTAGGGCACTCGCCGAAGTGGGATCTCGTAATTAAGCGTAATTATCGGGTAGCCCGATCAATCGTCACCGGCCGTAAAATTCTGAAAATTGGCACGGTCCCGTTTTGCATAATAAAATCTTGCTTTCGTTAATTATAAAACTCACGTCGCGCGGTCGCAACGCGTTGGTTATGACCGCCGGCGCAGTGATTGCGCGTCTGATACGATCGAAACCTGATTAATTATTCGTGTGTGGGCAGATTGTCGATGGCACGGGCATAGTTGGAGCTGCTTAATTGATCCCTTCGTGATTGACGCGTTGTGTATTACCGATTACTACGATCGCATTGTTGCTGCATTTTGCACGATCAATTTTTACACCTGTCGCGCGCTCAAAGGGCAGATTCTTATCCCAGTGCGGCGCGGAAATCGAGAAAAACTCGCGCTCGGTTTAATTTGTTTGTTGTAATGTTAGTGGCTCGATTCGTCGATAACGTTGTTTCCGGAGCGGGGAAACGGAAGCAGTGCAAGTGCCGATAGCGCTCGTACGCGAGTGGCACGGACGAGCGCCTGGGGAAACTTTATTGCCGGGCTTCCAAGTCGTTATTTCTGATTTACATTTGTTATTATAATTGGGAATAATCGATGCTGTTGCCATATAACGAGCGAGCGGGTCCAAGCGGCCGCCGTCGCCCTGCCGCCGCCGCCGCGCACCGCCGGAAATGGATCGAGACAATTACTGACGGAGGAGCGAGAGCCGACTCGCCTCGGCAAAGTTTTCCCCGACTTTGCAACTGCGTCCTCCCCTAACTTTCCGCCTCGTACCGTCGTGACTCTCCCTCGCGAGGGATGCACAATGATATTTTGGCAATTAAACAGCTCCGTTTACACGCATTTTGTTGGCAAATGCGTTTATTCATGGCGCCGTCAATCTTTGTTTGAGACAAAAATTTAATTTCGACGCTAGCCGCTCGTCGATTTTATTTCAATTAAGCGCCGTCAGTCAAGCGAACTTCTTTCGCTTAATTGAAACGTTGAAAAATTATTTTCTCTGCTATTCCGAAAAAAGATTTAAACACCTTGGCTGGATTTGCTCTGACAGCCTATGCTTTGTAATATCCTTGAATAGTCCGCGTGAAAAGCATATAAAAAACGTAATTGCACGGTTTTATGACGATTAATTAGAGACGGAGAATGTAATAACTCTATTATGCTTGCGGAGAAGGAAAACGTGTCTCGTGAGTGAAAACACGGATTCGTAAGTGTTTCGGGGACAAAAGTGTAAAATTTCCTCTTGAAAGTTAGAAAGCTCTTCTGTCCCGTTAACACTGCTAATTGCCTAGCAGGCTAAATTTTTTGGAATTTAGTCGCGTCTAAACATGTCTAAATATAAAGATTTTTTTTAAGAGAACGTAGTGGCAAATAATATTAAGCCTGACTTTGATTAAGTAAGTTATCTTACTTTACTGTATTACGAGAATGAGAAAAAAAATGGATCGTCAAAGCTTTTTCAGACTTGTTGATGCAAATGGGAACTTTAAACGGAGCGGGTTAATAAAGCGGATCGCAGTAATCGGGATAAAATGTAAAATGCGCGGCTTTGCGAAGAGACCTCGAGGATGAAGTTACACCACATCTACTTAAAAGACAGATGCGATTTATAGCCGTGTCACGGACAGTAATTGGCTAGATCTGCATTTCGGCTTCGTCGAGATTTTCGAACGGTCGTCGCAGGCCACCGGGGCGAGTTTGACAAATCGAGCGGCGTCGAGATCTCGGGATTCTTCCGGATGAAAGAGAGTGCCGCGGCGAGTAATGTGTCGCGCGTGTATACTTTGTTGTTGCTTCGCACTTTGTTGCCTCCGAGTGGAGTGAAGCGAGCGGTTTCGCGATGGCGGTGCGGCTGACAAAGTGGATCGCGGGAACCGCCATCAGTCACGAGTTCCGCGGCGTATTCATCCCTGTCTTTCTTGCCACGCTCCACGTTACTTACCGTTATTAACGCTACGAACACGCGCGGCCGTCCGTTATATTCCGGCAAACGCACGCGGGGTGGTATCGCGATTATTTATAAACTCCCCCGCGCGCGCGCGCGCGCCCACCGTTCGCTTCCGTCGTTGCTTTCCAATCGGCCGTGAAATCGATTAACTCGCAGGGCATCGACTTTTTACACCGTTCCGTCGAAACGTTGTTTTATTTTTGCATTTCATTACTCGATCTAATTCTTTTGTATAATTAACGTTTTGTATGCACTGATTATTCCTCTTTAGAGATTTTATAAAATACACAGAAATACGTCGTTTGTTTTCAGCTGTCCTAAATAATAATTACCGTTTACTCGAAAATAATCAATCCCTTTTTTTTATGTTTCAGGTAAGAGTGACTGTATGGAAAGAGGCAATTACGTTAATTCAACGATAATACATGTTTACGGCTTTACCTACGGATATCGGTAAATATATACAATACAAATATGATTAATTCCAGTTCATGTTTATTAAGTTTTACACAAAGTTTTGATTTAAAGCTTAGACATAAAACGAAATTTCATTATGAAGAAAAGAAAAATAGTAAATACTGAACTAAAATTAAAATTAAAAAGTGAATAAATACAATATCGGTAGTCAACGGAAAAGGAGCAATAAAGATAATAAGTAACTTTTATCTTATGGTGTAATTTTTATTTATTGTTAAATATCGGCTTAGATAATATCTTTGCAACATAGATCGTTGCTATCGTTGTTATCTTGATGGTAAGCACCACAACAAGGAGGTAGAGGCTTCTGGTGATTGCTCTAGTTAACGCGGTCGAGCACTTATCGGAAATTATCAGTGAGACGTAACCGCCATTACGTAGGCAAATGCAGGTCGTTAAGGCCTATCTTCGATGCAGGTTAACCACGATGCTATGCACCCTGTTGCCGATGTGCTTCGAAGTTTGTAAATATTAGCTAGAATCTCTTTTACTTTTCCGTTGTCAGTTCCTTCGTTATTATTATAAAATGCACTAAATTAATATTTTTGAGTGACAAAGATTTTTATTTATTAGAATATTTACTTTACGAGGAAAATTAGATAGTTATTATTATTTAAAAAGCAAATCACACAAAACATTTTAGAAAATATAGAAATGTTAGTAAAAAAATATAAATATGATGTAATTGGAATATACGATTGATTAACAATTACTTGATTAGAACGTTGTTTTATTTTTATTAATATTTTTTTAAAACGATCTATAATGTTCTATACTCTATAATAATAATATTTTATATATTTCATTTATTTTTTCTTTTTGAAAAGCAGATTTATCGATTTAGCATTCGATTATAAATGCGAGAAATGGTGATGAATGAATTCATATTCATTCGAAATGGTTATTCTCAGGTGATGTACATTTAATCTAATAACGTTTTTTTTAACGTGCTTATTTGGTACATGGTTAATTTGATTTCTTTTCTCTCCGCATCGGATCCTCATATTGTGGTCTGTTTCAGCGTGTACAGTATAAAAATAAGTGTAAAGGATTTATTTATTTTACGCATTTAAATATAACCGACTTAATGAAAATTTGAAATAAACGAAAGATTGGTAACAAATATAATTTGATTATATTTTAAACATGATATTTTTAAACATTTAATAAGCGATAATTAGTTTACAATAAGATAAATAAATTTGTCAATTTAATTGCCTTCTTTTTCGCGTAACAGAAATTCAATTAACGTGTAGACACTAAAAACAACGTATAGTATGCGGCTGTTCGGTGACGTTACAACGCGCAATCAATTTTCGACGAATAAGGAGATGGTACTCATGGTGTATTAGCTCCCCTCTGTCCTCCGCGCAGGTCTTTTCCAAGTATGCAATTCACTACACGCGAGAATTCTCTCGTTTTCTGATATTTAACGGCACCGACGACGGGGCGTCCCGTGTTGGTTTCATTATCATCGCCGTTGCGGTTCTCACAACGGACCTTCGTGCTTTCTCCCGTACTGAGTCCTTGAAAAATAATTACAGCGATCACTTCCCAGGCTATATTGGCGTTGGAAAGAACGACGCTCTCCGGACAAATTGAGTAATAAATCGCGCCGCGCGTACTCTTTATTCCCTACCGGCGCGCATTCGCACGCATCGTGGAGTCTTCTCTTATTTGTTGTTTCGGATCGAGTGACTCGAACAGGCGTGTTAATTGGAAAGTCAAATATCGGGAAGTGCGAGCGTGAGAACGTGAACTCGTTATTTTTCACCGTTGCGAAATTGGCCTTGAAAATTCGGCTGACACTTCCTGTTTCGTACGATTGCGAGAGGGATTGTCGGGATAATCAAGACGAGAGCGTAGATCCTAACGCGCAGAAGGAAGTCGGTTTTTCCATGTCATGGTTCCTGAGCACACCTGCTCGATTTGCTACATTTCATCTGCTTCCTCATGCACAGAGAGAAACAGAAAATATTATCTTTCTTTCGCACAGACACGCACACAGAAATCTATACGGTTTTACATTATCTAAAATTTACAATTTGTTATTTACTTTTATATTTACAATTTTTTTATTCACAATTTTTATATAGTATATGTTTCCACACATATATTTAATTTTATGATGTATATATGATGTGTGTTTGTGTGTGTTATTAAAGTAATATATATATATATATATACATATATGCATGGAAATTTTTAAGTTAGAGAGTTATTCATTAATTAACGATGAAAATACGTCATATACGTTGTAATGTGTAAAATGAGAAAATTTTTGTTTTCAATTGCATTTATTGTATTCAAAAATAATCAAAGTTCTCATTTAAATAATTAATAATACATTGTTTTTAATGATTTTTAATGTTGATGCTGTTCATGTTTTGCCATTTGACTGAGTCGTAAGCATAGAAATTAAATGTAAAATTAATACAAATCTGAATTAGAAACTATAGTTATCGACGATGTTAGCACGTCAAGCGCAGAGGAAAATGTTCCGTAGCCGGAAAGTACCGTAATGTATTGACGCAGTTGTCGATCGTTACCGATCGTTGCGTGAGACGTGTACAAATAGACGCCTGCCACACACGATAGATGCAATGTCATTCTTCGACGAAGGTACCGCGTCAAGTAACTCCGATAACAACGTTTCGCTCTAATAAGTGTTCGATGTAAGTGCGGCAAGTTTCCTCGCTTTCTCATTGTTATTCCGTCGTATTATCGCGGTGTTCTTGGATCACGTGGAAGCTTTTATGGCTGAAAGTTTAAACCGGTAGCTCGTCCCTTTGATCCTTATCATTTAATTACGCGACGTCGAGCGCCGATCCTCGCGCGTGACCCGTGTTCTTCGACGATACGTGAAATAGCGCGGTCGGAGAGAATCGCACCGGGAGCACCGAGACTACGATCTCATTTCCGTCAGGGAAGAGCTAGAGCGCTAAAGAGAAATGCAATTCGCGGCTCTATTTCTCTCCGTTCGTGGACTCGCGAGATTCGCGTGTTGCCCGTGATTTTTCGCTGCCCGAAAAGCAACGAGCGGAAAACGATGGAGCGTAAGAGATAAACGTTGCCTTTCTCTCTCGTTCGCCCTCTCGATTCTTCCTTCTCTCGCGAGCTTGTCTTCCCATCGGTCTTCTAAGAACGGCTAAAACCTCGTAAATCGACGGTGAACCAGTTATCGGGTGGGAAGCGTTAGTTACGCCTGCGAGGTTGGGATAACGTTCGATGGGGTAGTTCGTCTCTAACGCGCCAGGTAGGGGTAGATATTTCCCATTTTCGTTCTATTTTCGGTGCACGGACGGATCTCGACCTCTGATGCGTTCGGATCCCGTCGACTAGATATATGCGCGCTCTCGATCCATTAGGGGAAAGGGCGAGCAAGTTCTCTCTCTCTCTCTCTCTCTCTCTCTCTCTCTCTCTCTCTCTCTCTCTCTCTCGACGTTGCAGACTATCGACTATGTGTAACGGGAGCGGAAGTGTGCACTAAATTAACAAAGTGAGAGGCGACCGAGACGAAACGATTATCGAGCCGACTATTCGCTCGACCTTGGAATATTATGTTGCCACGAATTATGTCACCCACGTGGCGGTTATCACGTTGTGAGATCGTATTGCGCAGTATGCCGAGAGTTAGGCTAGGACCTTCATCGCCGGGAGTTCGCGAGGGCTAAGCGGAGGTCGGCGAATCTTACGAGCGGGGTCGACGAGAATCGCGTTACTTTGATGGATGACCCGAGGCTTTCCAACTATTTTGCCTCGACGGGGGCTTCAGGCAAAAACCGTTATGGATCGAGTCTGAAGGCGGCGCGGGGGATAAGTTGAGAGCCGTCGATGGTAGGTAGACAGGGGCGGCGGTCGGAGGTGAGAGTTCGACGAGCGATCGCAAGAAATTCTCGAGGAGAGGCTGAGACGCGCTATCGATTTTCCTCTTCTTCCCCGTCGCGGCGCGGCTCGCTTGACGGAGGCGGCGCACTCGCCGTGCTTCAATTCATGAAATTTTCCTTTCCTTGTCGGTTCTAGTCACGAACCGCCGCGCGAGCGACGCGACGGCGCACCAAGCGGAAGATACGAAACGAAATTGTATAGTGCCAGGCATCTCGACCACTTCCGCCGTCCTCAGATCGAGGAAGGTGCCGACGTCGAGATTAGAATTGCTGTTTTCAATCCGCTTCCGTCAATATTGTGACTTTATAATCCTTGTGTTAAAAAATATCTTCTTTCGACAATTAAATTTATTAGCGTTATTTTTCACTTAACTGGCGAAGTTATTTTTTAATTTTGTAAAGTTTAATTATCGCTCGAACATTCCAAGAAAAAATTTATCTGATTTGACACAAATTATTCGTTCAACTATTAGAAGAAAATAAAGCTAATGGGTATACGTATATGTATATAATATTGAATATCTGTTCTTGACTACATGTGATATATTCGATGTCGGGCACGCTGATAAGATTCACTATAAAAGTCTGTAACCGATGAAAGAGTTGGCTTTTATCTAAGCGTCTCCAGACACGCGCCGGTGCCACCGAGGTCGCCCATGTTTGGTCGGTATATTCAGCCGGTGGATAAAAGAAAAAAAGGGAAAAAATATTGAAAAGTTACGACACCGTCAGGACTCTCGCGAAACGGTAGTATATATTCCTGTGTCGTTCTTGAACGGGCCTTCGGAGCGTAACGCAAGGTTAAAATTCTCCCACGCGGGCGCGCGCGTTTCGCCTTTTGCCAGTTCCGCGAATGCAACGAAATGATATTGTGAATAAAACAGAGCCGCGTTAATAAACGTATTATCGCTCGATATTTGATAATACTCATTATTGACATTTCGTGATGACGAGTACTCGACATGCCACGGTTATGATTTTTACCAAGATCTATGAAGATATGGATGATATCTCTCGACGAGATATCCATTATCATGACGAGATTTTTAGCTTATCATGAAACGGAATAGCTTTATATAACTATTCTTCGAATGTATCACATTAATGGAAAATGCTTGCAAATTTGATGCATAATACATCCATTCGAGACAATTTGCAAAAACCACGTCGGTTGTGAAATATGAGCATGAAGCTAATGCACGACGACAAAATTATTAACTAACAAAAACGGTTGCAAACAAAAAAATTTTAACGAGAAACGAGATACTCTCTGGAGGTAGGTGGATGTTTAAATATTTGATGTAATGTTCTCCTGTGCACTTGTATCCTGCATATCCGGCACGATCTGCAAAAGGGATATATTTATAATTCCTCGCTTAAGTGAGGTCGTCAGTAGAGAATATCTCCCTTTCCAGGCAGGACATCATACTTTCTTCTCTTCTCTCTCTCTTTCATTTATCCCCGTTCTTCGTTTTTTTTAGTCGTTCTTCTTCGCGCTTCCTTCGTCTCTCGTGTTTTCTTCTATCCTCGCGTACTTCGTTTCTTCCTTAAGTCCTTCGGTGTCATAATACGGTATTCCCCGCGAGTGCCAGGACCCCCTAATGGAGTTTGCGTGTAAGAGTGAGACAGGGGCTCGCGAGGGGGCTGGAGACGAAGAGAGCGGTAGCCGTAGGGACGCGGCCGTGAGCATCCGTGGTAGGGATCCAAGGGTGAAACGGTGATGGTGAACGGCCCACTCCCTTCTTCCTATCGGCGTCCTTTTCTCGCTCGCGTTGCTCGCGTAGACGGTGGGGTGCATAAAACGTTACGAGCGCTAATTTTATTTTGTGTTAGCGGGACGTCCACGATGGCGTCGATAATAGGAGGTCCCGTCTTACCTCCCTTCTCTATTCAGGATATCTTGTCTTCTCTCCCGTCTCTGTAAGTTTGCTTACACGCAGCTCGACAGCCGAATCGATGAAGGAAGGCTGACAAACAGCCCTTTCCCTCGAGCGGCGCATCCCCGGGGAACGCGAACAAGCGAGTGCAGCGATTGCGAGGGTTCGGGAGAGAAAGAGGAGGAAAAAAAAAGGAGAGTACCAACACATAGCGAAGCCACAGAGGTGACGCGATGGCGTTGATATTAACATCTTCAAGGGAACAAAACAAATTATTCGCGAGTGAGATAGCTGTGTAGCGCTTACGGCGCGGCGCCGCAACTTCCTGCGATACGCAGGAAGGATTAAGGGTGCCATTGAGAGAAACGCGGTGAGAGAGCGAAAGAGAGAGAGAGCAGATTTTATAAAAAGCATTATCGCGCGGAAAGCATTCGCCGGCTCCGTCTCTTTATCGCGTCCCCGCTCTCTATCTTACAGCTTCCTTCTTTTGCTCCTTTGGAAGCTAAGGCGTGCGCAAGGTGAATGTATCGGCGGGCGCTGCCTATGAAAGGTGTGACAGTCTCCTTCTTGAATGTGGCGTACTTGAACGTGACTCCCTTTGACAAGGGTGACAACTTAGCTTTCGGGAGAAATAGAAATTCTCCACTTGCTGAATCCATTGCTCTACTATGCTTGCACGGATAACTATACATTTTTTCTCGATCTAATTAAATTAATTATTAATGAAAGAGTTTTGCGTTACTGCGATCAACTGAGAAAGTTAGGAATAATGAAAAAAATTTGTCCTAATTTTGTCATATCAATACATAGTTCGAGTGTCTGAAGGATACTGCTAATATCAAAATATTAAAATAAAAATTTTTAACGCAACATTTATTTTAAATGCAAATTTTTTAATGCAGAGGAAGCTTTCCGAAACAGAAATAAGGCCTGCACTAGAACTCCTTCGTTACAAGGAATCATCCCGCAACCCTAACCGACTTTTTTTTTTTTCGTCCCCCGTTAATGCCGCAGTCGTTCTCTCCGCGAATTTTCCTCGCTCTACATCGCCTGTAAGTAAGATCTCTTGAAGTGTTATTTTCACCAGCCTCGGCCACCGGTCTCTTTGCCGCACGTTGGTATTTTTATGAGTAGAGTGCCCTGCTTTTCCGAACCTCTTTGCTCCGCGTGAGCTTACTCGCTCGCCTGTACCGCTGGTAATAGCGAGGACGGGTATACGCGCGAGAGTTTCGCAGTGGTACGTACGAGGCTCCCTTTAGCACTCGTTCTGAATTATGGTGGTCTATCCCTCGTCCCCTCTACCTGTACCAAGTCCTCGAGTCGACGTTTATACGTGCCCACGCTACCGTCAGCGAGCCGCGGAAAAGCACGACGAAAGTGGCTGTTCCACCAAGCTATACCGGCTTAGCATGGAAGTACGGCCTGTGGGTGCATTACGACGGAAATTCAAGGCTCGCTATACGCGCCACGATGGCAGAGAGAATTGAGTCCGCGCCGCTGTTCTCTGGGGATATATCTAGTCAACGCGCTAGGACCGATCTCGCATTCTAGTCATAGAATGATTGGGGGGGCATTGATCGGGATTCTCGATATTAATACAAATTCCATTTTTGCGCTTTACCGGAGGAAATGAATCATACTTCATTCTCATTGAATCGAAACCGTTTTTTTTTTTTTTTTTTAATTTTAATAATATGGATCATTCTGGATATGCTTGTATTCTTTATACGTTATTCTTTGTACCAGTTTAAACTGTTTACAACAATTTCTAAACAGTTTTATCGAAATTGAATATCGTGTGAACGCTCACGTGGACCCGGTTTTTATCGACGTTTATCACTTATCAAATAAGTAAAACTGATTAACACTGATGTTTGAAGTAAAGAAAGAAAATAAATATTTGCTAATGATTTTGATTCGCGGGTTTTAATTCGCGGATGTCAATAATTGAACGTCAAAAATTGAACGTTTACACGTTTAATTTTGATCGCATCAAGAGAGAGAGAGAGCGAGAGAGAGAGAGAGAGAGAGAGAGAGAGAGAGAGAGAGAGAGAGAGAGAGAGAGAGAGAGAAAGGAGTTGTACGAAAGACGATGCTTCAAGGAGAGAACAGTAATCATGATAGATACCGGCCGATTAGATTATTCGAGTTTCTTTGCTCTTATCGTAGGGCTGAGTGCACTCCCGTTTCTAGAATCGACGTTTTCGATTGCTTCAGGGTTTATACGAGATTACTCCTTCCTGTCTTTTATCCGCCTCGCGTTAGTCGATAATTCTTAGGATCGAATAGTAGACAGATATAAATGACGCATCCGAGGTACAATACCGAGCGTGTCGGAATCCCCGAGTATCTTGAAAATTTGTGAAAATGTTTTCAAATGTCACGGAGAAATCCTGTGGAGAAGGATTTTTCCTACATTATTATCGCAAGACGACATCGATCGTTATATTTGCACATACTGCATATTACTGTAACCATATTACATTTCCAAAATTATTACAAAGTCCCTGTTTTCAAGCGTCTAAAGTAAATACCACTTAATCCGACGTCCGAGTATCGCTTATAATTAAAAGCTCTGGTGGCGACGTGTTAGGCTCGAATACGAGCCGCATTCGGACCCTCGCGATTTAAACTAATCCGCTCGTAACTCGACGTTGGATATTCCAGGCACGGACCTGTTACCGAATTAGTTCCAGGTAAAACCGGGGTGGTGACTGGTCATTTACCGGGACCAGCTTGTCCGAGGGGTTGGTTCGGCGAATGAGTGAGTCACGGAACTCTCGCCATATATCTAGAACTTAACACGCACAAACGTTGCTTATCGACTGTGTTATGCTTTACACTTTATCATTCTGTTTTTCTTCATTTCGTCTATCAATTCCTTGCGTGTGCACGGCAAATATGAGAGATATACAGCGGCATTTTCAGTACATCGATAGAAGAACGTGACAGTTCTGACGCAAACCGTGTTTACGCAAGAAGCTACAACCGCGTGATTCGTGTAAATCCTTGGCGTCCAAGATTTTATAGAGAAAGAAAATTTTTTATCGTATTCGTAAACCAGAAAAACAAGACTGCAAGTGCAGGTAGTTATGGAGTGATGGTGCCTGTTTTGAGAATATGCAGTTTGTGTTAAAGCAATAATTAGTACGTTGACTACTTGATTGATTGCATTTAATAAATACTGTGTAAATGCGGATGCAAAATGCAACATTAAGAAAATATCTTTTTAATTTTTAAAACTTTTTAGCATCTTTTATTAAGGCCAAGTTTCTACATAAGGCGACAAAATTGTTAACATATATATTTAGATAAATATAAGATAAATAAAAACAATACAATATATTTCGTTAAAAAATATCAAGGATGAAGTGAAGAAATATTATATAGAAATATTTACTGAATAATTAAATGGACATACAGTTATATTAGTATTAAAAATTGTTTAAACATTATTAATTTGTGTTTAAATATAAAATGATCACGGCGGAACAGGTTTACTTCGAAACACAATACCGCAATAGATACGCTTATCACATTTGTGCCAAACGCAGGCACATCCGCTTTAAGTCTAGACTACAGAGATACTGATAATACACGACGGTTCCAGACAGATTTGTACAACAATAATCTATACTGATTATACACGTGCCTGTACGTATATCAAAACAGATTGAAAGATCCAAAAAAAAAAAGAAAAATTTAAGCAATGTTAGGAATAAAGTTAATCTAGTGAATTTTAGTATTGATTTGGTACTTTTGATTATGACGATAGTTGAAATATTTCATCATCGATAAGAAATAATTGCGTGGCTTACGTGAAGAAAATATTTACCCTGTATATTGATCGTACTCGGATAATGAGTTACGTATCAGTAATTGATTTACTTAGCAATGGTAAAGTGTGCGTGTGTGCGTGTATATATGCGCGTAGAAGGTTTTTTCTATAATAAAATATTAAAATAAATATTGCGTGGTAATATCTGTATTTTATCTGTAATATTTTTTAAAATCTTATTCTATGCTATTTTATATTTATTTTGATAGTAGAGGAATTTTATTGACGACAATCTTTGAATTAAATAAGACAAAACCGCTACGGGTATATCTATATATAAACTTTCATAGTATTTTCTAGGAAGTTTCAAAGTTTGACTCGTCGACGATGACTTTTTCGTAACTTTAGATCTGTTGCAGTTACAGAATCGTTGTCATTTACAAAATTTCTACCAGGAAGCATTCATAAGATACGAAAGGCTCCGGCTATTACGAAGTTTTCCGCATCGGCTAGACCGGCAAAATCAACTTGAAGAATGTGTCTACGTCTCGTACTCAAGGCCGGAAAGATCGTGAACCATTTCGCGTAACTTTGCGGGAGCGCAAAAATTTTCACTCGCGGAAGAGATGCCGCCGCGCGGGCTTCAATTACGCGCCGCATTGCTCGCATAGTCTCGGTTCCTCTAACCCTATTATCAAGAGAGTCGTAAAGATAATATCGTTTCATTAAAGAGCTACGGCACAAATATAGATACGCGAGTAGCGGAGAACAGCCAGTCACGTACCAATTACGCGACTGAGAACTTCCATTGCCGAGAAGCCGGGCGAGAGATAGCTTGTCGTACGGTGATAATTGCATTATCGTCGCGATACATTCGAACTGTAATAATACGATGATATCATTATCGAGAAATTCGTTTAAAGAAATTAAACATTCGCCATGCGACAAATTTGTGCAGATATCGAGGACGCACTTTAAATTGTTGTTAAATATATCTCTATTTAAATGGTTTAAACGTGATATGTGGGGATTTTAGAATTATGATTTATTTCTTTTGTATTCAGAAATGATTTCTTTTTTTAATTTTTGCTCAGGGAAATCTGCAGATTATTTATTAAATTTTCAGAATTTCTCGAGTTATCTTTTGTCTGCTTTTTAATTATTCGTAAATTAATTTCCTATTCTTAAATTAATTTTAATTGTACTTTCAGTGCTCTGCCGTATTAATATTCTATTTCTCCACTTCATCTTAATTTTCGATATATCGCGAAGATAATCAAGATAATTTAAATAATGTAAGATGATTCTTTGTTCTTCTTGTTAGAAACTCTGGATATTATCGTGATTGTCTAAAGTGCGAAACGCAAAGAATTCGATCCTTGAGTTCTACTCGTTTTCTACTCGCTTTTTCACTGCCGTAGCTTCAGCGACGTCGTCATCGAAACGAAAAGAAAGCTTATGTAAATTACAATCGTCACGATTCCGTGGGGGGCCACGGGCAGGACGCTTTCCTCGTCCCCGTTTTCGTTCCCGTTCATGTCGGATCGCAAGCGTCGTGCACGGGCGACGAATGTCTCACGAAAAAATAAAAGGGAAAGAGAACGATGTCGAAGGACGGGTGGCGATGGGACGAGAGAATGGAAAAAAGGAAACCGAGAGTGGAATTGCTTCTTCTCCTCTGCGCCAAGTGTCATTTTCTTTTCGTCATCTATTTACTTTTTCTATCTTTTTTCGCTCTTTTTAGCTTAGTTGTCTCTATGTTGAATGTTATGTATATTATAGCCGACTACGTAATCTATCGTTACGACAATATATCGTTACGAAGTTATAAACATACTTGTCGCGTGGAATATTATTCCTTTAATATGCAAGACAGTTTTACAGCTTTCTTTCTTTGTTAATAATTGATAATTTGCATAGCTTTATGTTGTTTTGTAAGAATTCTTTTTATTCAATTGTAGTTATATTTTATATTTAGTGATTTAAAAACAAAATATTAATTTTAAAAATAGTGTGAGATTAATAAATAAAAAAATTATGTACTATTAAGAAACATTTATAATTTCCATTTTTAATAATTGTTGAATTGTTAATATTTGTAGCGTTTTTTAGTCATTTTATTAAAAATATTGCTTTTTAAAAATATTATTAATAAAAATTATTGTGTTGGCTTCTTTAGCTTTCAATTGATTTTGTCTTATTTGCCAGATTAAGCTCTTATCCGTGAGAATCACACTAGTTTTACTTTAGTTTACATACGAAAGATACTAAACGAGCGAGTCTCTCGAGTGTTTCGTTTTTTGTTCTCGCCATCGATCAATTCATTTCACCGTCGGCTGCTTCTTTTTTTCCCTCTTTCGCGGCAACTCTCTCACAGCAGTGGCAAAAGGAGAAAGCAAAACCGACAATACGTTCGCGGCAGAGTGATTAGCAGCACGGTGGTGGCGGCGGCGGATGGAGGGAAATAGAGGGAAATAGAGGAGGTGGTTCGAGGGAAGAGGGAGGGCTGAAGAGGTTGCCCCTGAATGTTATCCAACCATCCAAAAGGTGCTGTATAAACAAAGAGAGGAGAAGGAGATCCCGGAAAGGCGGAAAAAGTGGAGGACGTAGTTGGGTTTCTACCTATAAACCTGTTGTACGCGTGTATATAAGGGTGTGCTATGTGTGCGTATACATGTAACTATATGTGGCAGAGAAACCCGCGCGCAACCCCAGCTAGTCACATCAAAGGCGTTGTGAAAAAGCTGCGAATGCACGAAAGAATGGGTTAAAAACCCGGCCACACCACCGTGTCGCTGCTCTCGCGTGAGAAGAAAAGAGAGCCTTCCCTCTGAAGAATGCTAAAGGACCTCAAAACGAAAACATTTCGCTCTCAAAGCATCTCCACGACTCCGGATACGCGTAAAGTCCCTCTCGAATTTCGCCCTTAATTCTCGCACTCGCTTTGAGTGCGTATTTTTGCTCACGAGGCCGGCAATAAAGTTCGTTTGAGCAAATTGTTTAAGTATAAGACTACGTATACTTGAACTGAGATATACGATTTTTGAAAATTCTGATTTCTTTTGAATTACCAACACATATATAGGTTTCTAAATATTTAAAAGATATATTCTTTATGTTTTATACAAACATGTTTTTAAATATCTAATCTCGTATTTTGTATGCTAATTTCTATTTCTTATTTCTCATTTAGTGAAGAAAAATATAGAAATTAATATGATAGTTTGCAATGTAAAAAGAGTTTTATTTTTGAAGCAAATGATTCTCTATTACAATATTGTTTTATGACTAAAAAATGCAAAGAATTGAAATATATTAAAAAATCGTATATTAATAGTGCGTTATTTACATTATTTTTGATTTTTTAATTTTTTTAAATACCTTTAAGTCTTTCATTGTGACAGTATCGTTATATTTAAAAGAGTACATATAATTTTTGTGACGTCTGTTTTTCGTTCGCTCATTTAAAATTAGTAATTTGCATCTGCTTAGGAATTCAATTATCAATCATCAATTGAATAAAGACTTTGTTTCAAACTCGACGTCTGCCGCGAGATCTTTTGTTTCGCTTTAGCGAGCGATATTGCCGGCTTGATTCGACGCAGGCGTTTGTTTCATTCTCATTACGAGAAGTAGCGTTGAACAGATGAAAAGCGAGTGGGAGAGAAAAAGACAAGCGAATCGAAATTGGCGCAATTATGACTTTAAACGACTCTCGGCTGTATCCGTCCCTCTCCTTCATTTCTTCTTGTACGCTTCGTCGCTCCTTCTTTCGGGAAGGGAAAAAGAGAACGCGCGAAAAGTCTCCTTCTCCATTCGCGTCGCTGAAGTTGCCGAGGTTTACTACTGAGAGTCTCACAGCTTTAAACTTTTATCCGATCTGAATGCGGCTCTCTCTCGCGCGCGAATCGCATATGCATGCCCCGCATACATTTAAATATGCACACCGATTAAATGTGCCCGGCATAAAGCAACAATATCAAATTGAATCGATCCAAGTTCACCCCTAAACGAAGCGGACACTTTTGTCAAAGCTCAAAGTAACTTTCGACTTGCGTAACGATCGTGTATGTTTGTACGATCGCCATGTGGTCTTTCATACGTGTATACGTATACACGAGAGGGGAAGCAGCGTTTCGCTCCGAGGAACGTCGTGGACGATTGGTCTTCCTCTTCCTATGGTTTTCCGTTTTTTTTTTTCCGGTTTCGGTCGCCAGGTTCCTCGGGGACCATGTCGGGGACTCTCCAGCCGATTCGTTGCTCACCGACCGTGACACGAGTCACGATACGTCGTTAATCTTTGACGCTGCGGTTTCCAGACGGAACCGGAAGTCGATGGCCCGACGATGTCACTGCCGGTCGTCATCGTGTGTCGCGGAGCAATCTTCGAAATTGCACGACGAACGACGGAGGCCGGTTCCACGATGGATAAAACTGATTGGTCCGTGGGACATCGCGTCAGCTGTTCCCCGATCGTAGTTGATTCGACACGTAACTCCCATATATGTATGTACGTACGTACGGGTACCGGTTATGTAGCATGGCCACGTAGCTGTTTGCTAGAAATGCAATACGCGAGTGCATCGGCCCGTACAGGCCGCGCGGACGGAGAAATATTCGGGGATCTGGAAATGCTTTCTCGCGTGCAGTCGACACGAAATAGGAAAAGGCGGCATATGGGCTGTCGAGTTTATTTTTTCTCTCGAAAGAACATTTTCGTTTTCATAAAACTGCATCGTAACGAGCAATGCGTGAGTAAACAAATCGTCAAGGATCACGTGTTCCGAAGTTCTGAATCTATTTGCAAAAATGGGATTTACAATAAATGCGTCCATTTATGCTGTGAATATTTTTTCCTGCCTGCATAATTTTAATAAAATAATTTACTTTTTGATATCTTATTAAAACTAAATCATATTTGCAGATCAATATTTGCAAGTAAAACACAAATATTAACACAACTTTGATGAAGGGAGTGTGTTTGGCTTTGGCATATTGTTTAAAGTTAAGCGTGAACGATTCGCCGATTACGGATACGGATTAGTGAATGCGAATCGTTTCGCACGGCAGGGTTTGATAATTCGGTGGAGGAACTATCGGACGCGATCGCTAAGGTGAAAATTGCGAACGGGCGAGTTGTACGCGCACGGGGGGTGGACGGCGGCCAAACTTTCGCAGTTGCACAAGGGCGATGCACTCTCCCGACGCGTTCAGCTCGCGGGGAACGCGTATACGCCGTGGCACATATGTACTCGCGTAGGTAACGTCACGTATCTATCCCCGTGTATTTACCTATCGCATCGATGCGAGACGCGGGAGAACTTTTATCCCCCCATCGGTCTCCCTCGGAGCTCGAGTTTCGGAGTGGACCGACGTGGCGTGGCGCGCGGCCTCAGTTCGGTACGGTTCGAACTCGCCGTAGCGGAATGGTGGCGATGGTCGATCTCTCTTCTCGTTTTTCATCGGTTCCAGTCAATAAAGCTCCGTGGCTCTTGTTTTGCCTTCGGCTGACCATGCCGGCGCGGTTTCGTTCTTCTGCATCGCGGCTACCTCCGACGTTTTTCGCGTCCCGCCCTCCCGCGTCCTTTCCTTCCTTTATTCTCGCTCGGACTGATCCACCGTCGGTGGATGCAATCCCCCGGCGTGCTCCCGGCGAAAATAATGCAAGAAAAGCCTTTGTGACTTCGGGAAAAGGGAAGGATTCGGCCCGAAACTTTGCCGGGGCGCCTGCCACGCATAAGAACTCGACTGGCGGAACAATCCAATTGATTTTGTACACTTTTCCGCAGTGAGCGTCACGACTTTATACGCACAATATAATAAAAGTCACGCGATTAAAATGACACTTGGAAGAAACTTTGTAAATATCGGTAAGGCTTTACAAAGCAAGTATCGGTAATGCTGTAATGGTAATGCTGTAAAATCTTTCTAATTTTTTATTTGAAGTATGAAGTACATTTTTTTGTGTGAATACACAGGTTATATATGGATTAAAAATATTATATTAAAATTTATTTATCCATTCTTGTTTAATGTCTTTTTAGTTATCGTAAAATGTTTATTATTACTTAAAGACAGGTTCGTCACAAAGTGACGCGCGGTTTTAGGCGAAATTTTAGAGATGTGGACCATGTTTTTACATTGAGCAGGAAGAGCAGCGTGTACAGATACTGGTACCGGATTCACGGTCGGTGACTCCCGATACAAAGCACCCCTTCTCCCCTCGCACGAAGAACTACGGTGTCCACCCTCACTGCCCCCGTTCTTCCTGCGTTTCTCCGTCCCGTGGCTCCGGTTACCCTGAAAGGGGCAAAACCCCACACCAAAAAGTCCCGCAACAGTCCCGCGACGCGGATATCGGGCGCCGTTTCGCTGCAAACGTTCATAACAGAATCTGAAGAAAACTGCTGAAAGGAATCGAGGAGTAAAGGGAGAAAAGGTGGGAAAAAGAACGAGCTGGTCCGCCGTTGAGAAACGTGTCGGTGAGGAGGGGGAGGGGGAGAGAAAGAGAGAGAGAGAGAAATACCCAATGTCTCGGATAACGAAGGATCTATACTATTTTTCTCTGCCATGAGTGTATGTGATTGTGCGGACGCTTTTGTATTATTTATTGGTTAAATTATTTTTCTTTCGTATTTCAATTCTTTGAAAAATTAATATTAACGAATATTTAATATGTTGTGACTTTAACAATATTATAGGAGAATTTGGATTTAAATGGGATAATAAAACCCAAGAAGATGAAAAAAATGACATTTTGAATAATTTTAAATTCTAAAAATGTATCTGACTTCTATTCTGATCTCGTAATAAGTGATTACAAATTTCAATTATAATTATTAGAACTTGATTTCCTTTTCCGATATCGTGAAATCAGTGATCCGCTTGGGAATTCTGGTTGTCGTAGACATGCTAATTAGACCATGTTAATCCATGTCGGATAACCAGTGTTGAATAACTAGGGGGGGTTGGTTACCACTGGAACGAATGGCCGTCCGGGAAGTTGGTGCTAGTTAATACCTTTAACGGTCATGTCATAATTTATGTGGAGTGAGACCTTAACTGAATTAAATGGGAGTTACTCAAGCGACATTGTCATTTCAATCTATCGATTAAAATTTATTTGAAATTTGATTTATATTTTTCAAATCTATTTATTTACTGAACCGCAATATTTCAATGATAAAATTAATAATTTTTTAAATTATCTGCTTAAATAAATGCTCACTAATTTTTATTACTACAAAATTATCTTATTTATTCCATAGCCTTTTCTATGCCATTTGACTTTCTCTTGAAATAAGTAAGCAAATAGTTCGATAACATGACAGATCTTCTTACTATTTCCCTGTAAACTCGTTTTAACAACAAGAAACGAATCGTTTCCTCTTCTTTTCGATTTGTCTCGTGTCATTGCGGGAGTGCTGTCGCAATGACTGATCGGGGGGCCGACTTTTATCTTTCCCCGAATAAAAGAGCAGAACACGACGTGCGTCGTGTCACCCAAGTCTCGGGTTTTAGATTTATTCGTACGAGCGTCAGAGCAGATCCGCAAGACGTTGTGTGCGAGTGATCGACCGACTTTGGACGGGCGATAATGAAATTGCTGTGAAAAACGAAAGACATATAAAGCTGATTTTACTGTATACAAATACACACCATTCGTAATATTTTTCAATTTAACTTAACCATTTTATCTGATTTACTCAACTTGAAATTCTTAGCAATTATTTAACTAATTTATTTATTATTTGCTTTAGGTAATGTTACTCATTAGAAACTATATTTTAAGTAAAAATAAAATAGATTATTATTAAGTTTTATGTTATATCTGGTTTAATAGAAGGATGTATTAAAATAAAATAGAAAATTATACAAGAAATATCAACAGGAAGATTCAGCTATTACAGAAGGCTTATCTTTAACTTATGTTTTTACATATTGGCGTATGTCCTTTTATTACTGAAGTTTAGAGAAATGAAAAGCTTTTTCATCCAAGTTTGTCACAGATGTCATTAATTTTGTATGGATATAAGGATATGAATTTTACAAATTAATTTTATGGATAGAAGGATTTGGATTTTTTATTGACAAGAATTGATTTATTTCATATGTTCTCTCTCCCCCCCCCCCCTCTCTCTCTCTCTCTGTCTATTGCCATAAGTCTTATTCGTAGTGCAATATTATCTGATACATTTCATATTTTACAAGATCTCAGTCACTGTCCACTGCACGATTACGCACGACGAATATGATTCTGCCTCAATCTATCTCCGCATCTCTTTTTTAAGTTCCCCTTCATCAATATTAATCCGTACAATCCGAGACCCACCGGCCGGCGGAAAGAGGGATCGTTCTAGATGTGTCACCGAGGCGACACGATCGTCGCCTCCTCCGCCCGGTCTTGACGAAAAAAGGAACGAAGGCGGGGCAGATCTCCCACGATCCTACGGGTACCTGCCACGCTAAGGGATAAGGGAAGATTAAGCGAAACCTTAAGCGACCAAGTCGTTTTTAGCTTATACGGATTGGGGGATGGGCGCCAAGGTTTCACGGAGAACGCAGGTCCGAGGCACACAATGTAGACCTGTGAGGGAGAAAAGGAACCCTGGAGCGCCAAGACACGCTTCCGTGGAGAAAAGAGAAGGGGAACGTCCTGCAGCGTGTGACCATGTATCTATATACATATATGCGTGCGTATGTGTGTTGTGCCCCCCGTAAAATACGAGCATGCCGGAGTTAAGCCGGCTATAGATCGTGGAAAGCGGAGAGAGAAAGAGGCGGTGCGCACAGCGGCGAGGGTGAGGGCTTGAGCAACCTCACCTTTCGAGGGAGAGCTACAGGAGTCTGCTCTTTCAACTCCGGAATCTTCTTACGTTCCGCCGGTTCTAACTGTCTTTCTAGACGCCTCTGTCTCTATCTATCTGTCTTGCACTCTTCCCTCCCTTCTCCTGCGTTTGCGAGAGAATCCGCGACTTCTTTGTGCAATTGCTTCTGCTGTTGGAAATACTCGCGTGATGCTTGAGATCACAATATCGGTGGTCTGAAACAATTCTTCCCTTCTACCGTTCTAGCGCTTTTTCTTATCAGAATCACATTTCAATATTGTGCGCTGAATAATTATTATTTAAGCTGTAATCTAGTAAAATTTTTATTACAACTTTTAATCTAATATTGAACTGTTCAGTATTAAAACGAATAAAGATTAAAGGAGAATTAATTACTGGATTTATAAACAGAATTTAGAGAAAGTTAGGAAAATTGTAAAACAAAAATTACAATAAAAGTATTTAATTTAAATTCAAATGTGAATAGTTGAATATCTTTCTCTCTTTCTTTTAATTCTGCCGAGGATTAAAATTATGAAATAATTTTGTACAATGTATTTAATTTACAACAACATATAACATTCTACTCTTAGCTTGCGGAATTCTGTGTGAAAAATAATTTCTAAAGTATGACATTCTCGTCTGTCTCCTAATGTACGCTTTTCTCCTTGAGAAGACTTGAGTTGAGTACAAAAGTTCAGACGTTTGCGCGCGCACAGTGATACAGATTAATGTCCCTCACGGTAATACGGATATGACTAAATCCGAAACCGTCCATTAGCGACGGCGCAGTAGGAAGAAAATGTCGCGCGGTTCTGTTTTCACAGGCGTCCCGGTCGTTATTCATTCGTCGCTTTTTCTCGTCCTCTTAGAAGCATTCCTCCCACAGCGCTCGTTAAGCCAATCATTTTCGCGACCGGATGGCTGGCCGTCGTGAAAAATCTCTTCTCGTTATCCACTCGCCATAAAAATATCCCGCAAATAATGCCCGTGTCCACGCGCACGCGCTCGCACTTAAGCGACATAGAAGATTAATTAGTTCGTTATATCAAGAGTTGATGTCGCGTACGATTGTAATACGAATGTAAACTTCTATAAACTGCCTCTCTTAAAGATAATTAAACTTTTCGAATTGAATTTAGATAAGAATAGAAGAATATCATAGCTATTTTTGTAGACTATATTTTAAACGCATCAGAAAGAGTTTTTTAACTTTGGTATAAAAGTTTTTAGGATTAAAAAATATTTTAGTTTTTCTTTACGCGTCAATCGCACTACCTGCGAATATCTATATTTCTCGTGAAAAAATAACTGCAAATGTTTTCAAACTTCATCGAAATTGAATACAATTCGAGCTATTGTAGCAGCGTTATTGACTCCACGTAATCTTGATGTTACTAAATCTCAGTCCGTTAAACGGAGGTTAAACGGAAACTTCACGTGGCAAATACTCCCCCGTAAATAGGAACAATGGGAGAAGAGCGTTTGTCGCGGTTATTACAAAATATTACGCGCTATTGGCGGCTCGTGTAGCGGCAGTGACATAAATTTTGATTTCGTCTGAAAGGGCGTCACTTTTACCGGTGCACCGGCCGGTTGCATTTGCCCGCGCGTCACTCAGCGACGTGCGTGAATGCGTTTGTGCATGCCTTCGTGCATATAACCGCAGCCGATTCTCATTCGTACATTCACATCCGTTTGAAATGGATATTAATGCGCTCGGCGCGGGTGGCGTGATCCGGCCTTAAATTCTATCTTATAAATGTGTACGATGACCGCGAGGCTACAATCCTCACGCAAATATCATAAATGCCGGCAATCTCCTGCGCGCGCGTTGCGTTTTGCGGCACGCAAAAAACGGGATGGCCGCGTGAATTAAAACCGACGCGACGTCGCGCGTCCGTGCGCGTCAGTTCCCCAGCCGGGGATGTCGTTTATTTACGTATTTTTTTTTTTTTCCTGACGGCCGTTTATCGTGCTCGCATCGACGGTAGTCCGATAACTTCATTTACGCTCGTGACCGTCGACGTTTCAGCATTCCCTTTGCGCCGGCATAGCGCGCCGGCGTTTACAGCGATTTCGTTATCAATATAGAGACGTTAATGACCGTGTCGATGGCATACGCGAGTGCTCGCACGCGAAACGATCGGACGCATTTATTCAACGGGGGGCCATGATTGCCGGATCATCCGCGGATTACTATGCGTAACTACGACGCTGACGTAATGTCGGTTTATCACGAATTTGATATCGCGCGATAGAAAATGGAAGAAAAAAGATGCCGGAGGGCGCGTGCAATTGTGTTGGTAATGCCGACGCAACTGTGTGTGTGTGTGTGTACCGTGCACGCAGGAGACGTTGAGTTTTCACGCGATCGTGCGAAAGCACTTTTCAATTGAGCCCGCGGAATGAGTCGCGTGATTGTTATCCGCCGTTTATATCGTCGCGATAAAACGCGTGTACTCCGCATAGAGGGTTACATTTGATACACTCTTCGCGTAAAGAGGAGGAAGAAACGTTCTCGTCGCGCCGGAACGACGGTCAAGCTTAACGGCTCTATCTGGAGCTTAACAAAAAAAAAAAAAAAAAAGGATTCGCGATGCATTTGCATGAGTCGCGCGCGTCCAGCTCTTCTGATATCATTTTACGGCGAAAAATTACGTTTCGCGTACTCGCATGTGTTTCGGCCGCTTTACACATTTACCTAGGATAACGCAGATATCCTGACGGCGATTTCGCACGGGAATTATGATAAACGCCTGCTCGGCGAAACCTCATACCTCGCTCGCGTTTCCATCCAAGTTGGATTATTCCCGCGCGACCGGACGAGTTCTTTCGGCCATGTCATATCCATGCGATGTCGAAAGTCATGATACGCAACGTTATTTGAAACGAATTTACGTGATTCATTCTTGGTGACCAATCCGGGATGAAACATACATGGCACGTTGAATAAACAAGTTTTTGTTTAGATATGTCGTCAAAAAGAAGCACACTAGTCTAACACAATTTGACAGATATTCATGGCTTTTTGGAAATAAAACACGCATATCTTATTTTATGAATTTGAAAATTTTAATTGTACCGAATCGTTTACCTATCGTAATAACGTAATGTGAATCATTTAGACTGAAATATCATGTACGCGTGTAGGATGATTCATCGCTGTGCGATTAATCATAGTAAGCGAGAACGGATAACAGTTGTATTTGTTTCATTGTTTTAACGTGAATGATTATTTCTGCGTAAATATTGTTTATATTTTGTTCTTTTGTTTCTCTCTCTTTTTTATGTCTAGAATTGATTCACAATTAGTCTCGTATATTGAAGTGAATTATTTCACAGTATGAAAAAGCATAAGAAGCTGAATATTGTATTTTATACACAGACATTCTAAAATTAATATTAATTTTTGCTTAAATTATTTTATTGATTTGCTTTTGATTGTATGCTGCATTTGTTCCCGGAACTATTTTATTATAATAAAATAATTTAGTTACCAAACAAAGCTTTATTTTGCAAGCTTAATATACAGTGTAAATATAGTTATTTTGTAAGTTTTTTATAACTTTTGCTTTGCAAACTATACAATATTTGTAATATTTGTATAAAATATTTTTTTGTAAAAAATTTGTTTTATATAATAGATATATGGACTTTTTTATACATTGCCGATTTTGAAAAATTCGACGTTTGAAATAACTAAAAATAAATACCCAGAATATTATTATCACGCGTAGAGATACTCCGTATATAATTTGGCATTAAGTTTCGGCACGCGTGGTTCGGCCTGGGCGATACAACTCCCTCGTGGATATTTGTGCGCGAACATGCATCATAAGAACATTCCGTGCACGCACGTGACACACGCGGCAGCTCCTTCTCGCACTCAGCTTGAGCTTAAGTATAATTTTACGCGACAGAAATGGATAAAGTACAGCGAGATAAGCATTCAATAAACGAAATTGAAATATTTTATTTAATTATTGCCGATAGACTTCTACTTTTGTTAATATGACGATATTTATATCCATAATTAATAAGTTACATGCATTACTTACATGACAAATAATTATAAATTTTTAAAAATTGGAAAACTCATTGAAAAACATTTGGTAATAGCTATTGCGAATGTCGAGTGAAATAATACTAATTAAATACTTGATTAATATAATTAAACATAATAATCGTAACCATAAATCGATTACTAAATGTTACTAAATATTTATATTTTTTGAACATTTTATTAAAATTAATTGAAAGCTTACTAGTAATTATTATTTAAACTTGATTATTACCAAAATCTTTTGCCTGTACATGTTCGGAACGACAAGAAGAGAGCTTGTTTAACGTGGAGTCGAAATAGGAATTCGAAGATTTAGTCTCAGATTTCTTCTTAAATTTTTCACATATCTCTAAACGAACGTGTGTGACAAACGCACCTTTTTGCGATGATAGGTGATTCAGTTGTTAAAAGAAATGAAGATAAGGAAGTACTTTAAAGCAGCGCTTAAAAAATCGGAGCAAAAGTTTTCACGCCCGACCCGGTTTCTTCGTTTGCAGATGCAAAAGTACTGGCGCTCCGCTGATTTTCACGCAGGACAGTATTTTTGTCCAACTCACTCGCGAAACGATAGCATGGGTGTTTCTTATTACGTTGATGAGCCAGCGCGATAACGCCGGCGATCGTAGAAAAACATGTTTGACTCGAGAACGCGCGCATCTCGGTCCTTTCTTTTTTTCATTTTTGCTACGTGGTTTGTGCGGACGTGTTTTGCATGTTGCTCTCGTGTTTATGCTCAGTCTATTTCAAAGCTCACATATTTTTTTAAAACTGTAAAACAAACTGTAAAAATTAGTAATAAGAAGGACTGCAACATGAATATGCAACATTAATATCACTTTACTCGTGACTGTGAATAACATTCAAAGATGTCATGTAGTTATGTTAAATTTATCTGACTGATAATATTACATATATTACACATATATTACACACTATTTTTAATTGAGGACTTTTTAATTCTATTATAAACATAAAGATATATATTGTATAGAGATTATAATAAAGATTATAACGAAAATAGTTTAATTAAAACAAGAATAAGCTTAATAGCAAATCACATTTAAGCTTTCGAAGTTCTTAACTAGTTCAGGTGGCGAGTTCCACAAGCTTTTTATGCAGACTTTAGATTTTCCTCGGAATGATCCGATTTCGGTAATCCCTTTCAGAATACTCGCTTTTTAAACTTTAAAATGTCACGGTGTTGCATTACGCATACCGCGGTAAGGCTACTGCTTTTAGCGTATCATAATCGAGAATCCTGTGTGCGCTGGGTTTTCTCTTCTTCGCCTTCTCTCGCGTCATGGTTAAACGCGTATTTCCGGAACACGGAATAATCTCGGAGCGCACGTAGTAAATTTTCAGCGCACGTTAGGTGAAATATAGGAGAAGACAGGCAAGGAAAGGGTGGAGAGAGAGCCGACGCTTACAAGCTCTTCCCTCGTGTTCTTCCAAGATTCCGGACACGTAACTGTCTTGGAGCCCATGCACCGAGTCTCGATAGAGAGCCTCGTGAATGGCGGCAGAAATATCGAGCCATTGTTCTTATCGCTGCTATCGCGGCTATGCCTTCGTACCTCACCATTAGCACGAGTTATGCAATAGATTTCTGAAATGCTTTTGACGTAATGGCTTTTGATGAAACAATCAGGGATGAAGGCAGGAAACTGCATGCAGCATCATTGCGTTTCTAATGCATTCGTCGAATTGACGTTTGCAAATTGATTGTTATTGATCTCGCATGTTACTGTCAAAATTTCGACAAAAGTTTCCTGCGATCACTGCCGCTAATTTATTCTCAAAGCAAGTTAGCCAAGTAAAATTTTATTTCTTTTTTTAACACTAACTTTATTAATGTTTGAATATCGACAGTTTTATAGTTTAAATTTTAATAATAATAAAAATCTTTATGTTTCGTTAAATGATTCGATTAGTTCGATATATGATTGGCTTATTCGTAGAAACAGCTGAGATCACGTCGAAAGAAACTCGAAGCACTTCGTTTATAAATGATAGGGAAGCACAGTACAAGCGTAGAAACGGGAAACCAACTGATAATATAATTTTACGAAGGTTTCGTCTTCGATGTCGTCCCTCTCTTTATCGAAGGTATGTGTTCCTAACCAAGGAAGCTATGAGAGGGGTGGTAACCGCTTCAAACGGATAACGGCAGTCGAGTAACCAGATACATTCTCTCCTTCGAATAGCAACTCACTTGCTTGCCAGGTCGCTCGTCCGGCTATCCGAACGTCTGTATTTTCGGCCTTATCGACCTTAACTTCCTGCTTGGTTATTACTGATATAAAGTCGTATTCTAGACTGTCACTGGAATTCAAATACAATCAACAAATTCAATTGCAAGTCACCAAAAATAGCGTGACGTACACGGGATAAAAATTTAATAAATAGAAAAATAAAGAGAATTTAGTAGTAAACAATAAATATATTAAATTTATTAAACAAATAATAACTTTCTTAATACAATTTTTCCATCAACAAAAATTAGATTTTTTGGATAACTTTATCTTTTCTGAACAAAAATTTGATACTGTTTGACATAATTCTCACCATTATTTTCGATGATAGATTATTGTAATAATTGGTTTGCTACATCAGTAATAACATTAGGACGTTGTTGTAGGCTTAATCATTTGGCTTTATTTTAACCTGTAAATTTTGCAGATATGTATATATTGTATAATGTTATGGCAGATGTAGCAAAACAATTATTACAATGGTCTATCATTAAAAGTGACGGTGAGTCTTGCTTTTACGAGAAATGATTGACACTTCCAAGTATCTGCTCCATTTCTTGAAAAAGATAACTTTAAATGTACATTCTTCCGATGTAACAGGTATTGAAGCGATGATTGCTGTTGCGTTTCAATATATGATAGTAATCTTTAAGATGGAAGTCGCAAGTCAATATGAAAGCGATAGCAATGGGTGATAAAATGATGACTCGTAAATGCTCGCAGGTTTACATTCGCTGATATAATTTCAGCTATCCTAAACAATAACATGTAAATATGAAAACTAAAATATTGTCTAAAGTATCCATAAATACGTAGTAAATATCTAAAAAATTTAACATTACACACACACACACACATGTTAGAATGATAATATATCATAATTGTGATATTGAGATTACAAATTATTAAGTTTGTATTATAAGAACAATTTTTTATTTTTTTATAATAGAAGCTAAATTTACAAGATAATACAAAATTATTAATACTGAATATTGTTAATTATGTACACATGGCACACTTGTTTTTTCTTCACAAATGCTTAAATTCTCAAATCGATATACTGCAAATAGAAACTAGAAAGATGGGGAAGTTGACATTAGAATAACACCAAACGAGATGAATGATCTGTGACTAATTAGAACTTTCTGGCACGCGTTGCAAGTAGGTACTTGGCATCTTGTCCAATCGTCCACCTCGTATTCTCGAGAGGATCTTTGACTTTTCCGACTTGCACAGGAAGTCAGTGAAGTATCAAGGGTATACGAGGCTATACGAATGCAACGACCGAGCGAGGAGGCTCCTCAGGCTCTCAAGGACTATCGATTCGACGGGTCGCTAGCCAATCCATTCGGTTCAAAGGATCGGGAATCGGGATCGAGACGGAAATCCCTTGGTGAAGACGGGCCGCAGGATTCCGTTGGTCCGCGATGCTTTCGTACCCCGGTTCCACTGAAATCCCTTTTACGGCGTGTCCTTCGACCCCTTCGTGCCCGTAAACCTCACAAATTACGTCCCGAAGGGCGAGACCGAAAACTTGGTGGGGAGCAGGTGCGCGAATTCCGTAGCACACACGTGAAACGTGTATGCACGTGCACGTGCGCATTATTTCATCTTTTCCCCACGCCTCTCGCCACACCGACCTTCTCAGAAAACCAGTACGCCGCGCCGGGGTGAGAAGAGGGTATGCTCCCGCGCGACACCGGGTATTATATTAGCATAATATCTGCACCCGATGCTCCTGAATACATCGCTTGCCACGGAGTTTGGGAGAGAGTTTTGGTCCCATCTTCAGAATCGCCATTTATTATCGCGCACGCCAACCAGGAGCTTTCACTAGTACGTAGAATACAATTTGCCAAATTTAACAGAGTTAAACCCGCGGCCTGTTATATTTTTGTCGATATTTTAACACGATCCTTTTCTCGAATCGTACGTTATTTTTTTTTTTTTTATTAAATGATAATATAAAACTTTGATCGCCTTGTAAAACAACAAATTAAAAATAAAGAAAATAAAAGAAAGAAGCTTTGACTAAATTGGAGTAGCTGGTCATTGTGCAGTGTTAATTACGTATATTATGCGACGTATAGTTTTACGGTAACTGCGTTGCGTAGTCTGCCACAAGGTATACAGACGGCAGCGATGATTACCTGCGTGTTCACCGGCGATTTCGTGGAGGATCGTTTGAACGCGATCCTACACTCACGGACCGCGAATTTATAGTAAGTAGACTGCAAACAGCGAAAATTGCACCCGTCCGTGCCCTAAGAAATATCGTCTTCTACGCAACCCTTGATTTATGCGCACGTTGTCGCACTGTGTTTATGCGGTTCCCTTTGCCGCGCCGAATATCTACCCCGCTTTAAGCGTAAACGCGGAGATGATAAATGGTTCGCGCCGTGATTCTCCACGAAATTAGATGCGGGAATAGTTCCGAGATTATCCCAGGTGAATTTACTTAGCCTAAATGTAAGATACCATCTTATGCAACTATTTTCACAATGACAATTTATCTAACATGGACATGATTGTTATGGTCGAGAAAATATTTATTGAAATTTTCTACTTATCGGATAACGAAAAAAAAAAATATATATATATTTAAAATGAAATGCGAGTTTTTCTTTGTTACAACGCATTCTGTTTTCTTTCTTTTTTTTTTTTATTTAAGAAACTAGCCGTTCTTTTTCCGTTTAAAGATAAGTGAATGAACCGTGCTGCATTAAGGTGAACCGAGGAACGCGGTGCACGTCATGAATCTCTTTCCTGGAAGTACGTGCGGTACCGATTTTAACGCCTTCGTTTAGTCGTGGGTCGCGGCTTGTAGCCGTCGTAATTTCGCATAAGGCGATTACTCGCCGCCGCCGGAAAATGAAACGTTAAGGAAGTGAGCAGCTGGAACGCGGGCGCCACCACCGCCGCCCTCTCTTATTTTACTCTCTCGTTCATCTCCCTCTCTCCCTTTTTCTCTCTCTCTCTCTCTCTCCTTTTCTCAGCTACGTTTTACCCGGCCCGCCGCACACGGCTCTCCTCGACTCTGCACGCTCGTAAACTACCAGCGCGCACTTTTTGCCGCCGTCTAAATATTTTATACTTCGGACGCAGGCGGTGCCCCGGCTCCCCGCGGGCACTTTCCGCACACCGCGCCGCTCGGCTCAATAATTGAGCAATGCTGACTTATCGGTGTACTCTACCCGACCAACCCCCGAGTCCCACTTTCCCCTTACGATACGATCGCCTGATACCCGCGAGTATAAGTGCCGTTGAGACACTGCTCGAAATAACACTACAACGACAGCCGTCGTTCTGCGCGCGTGGCGGAAGATTATTTTCTGGATATCAAGCGAGGAAATGCGCGCGACAAGCGTTACTGACGATCCGAAGAACTCGTACATTTATCACGCGACTGAGGAAACAGACGGTGGGATTTAAAATAAAGAGATCGACAGTTTGTATGCACTATAATACTATTCGATATCTTGATAGAGCTAGATTTTTTAACTGCACATTCTATGGCAATTCTATCGTTTTTTTCTTATACTAGAAAAAAGCAATTATTTATTATAATTATTTATATTTAACGTTAAATATTTTAATAATTAGAGCTTAAATGAAATCTATTAATTTGAAGTTATTTGAAATTAATTAATAATTGTTAATTAATAATTATTTGGAATTAAAAAAATATAGTTTAGGTAATTTCATACTCTGATTTCCAATATCTTTAGACAAAGAAATATTAAAAAAAAAACTTTAAAAGATATCATAATTTTTGTTCACGTAATATTTTACAAGCAACCAGACAATGTAGCCTGTAAATTAACCATTTGTTTTTGTAGTAATTTTTAAATTTTAAATAAAAATTTAATGTTTACAGGTTTATATTTCTTATTTATTTCTTATCTATAAAAATTATAATATATGCAAAGATTACATTTGTTTTTTTTTTTCCATGGTTAAATACTGGAGTAATGGATTATCGTAAATCGTCGACTTGGCAGGTAGATGTCAAGTTCGATGCTCTTCGAGTTCGTCACGTCAACTGTACGACCCGTTCTCTGTAGGTTCTATGTGTAGTTTACGACTGCACTTCCGTTTCGCCCTATATCCGGGCCTCGCGAGTATTTGGCTGCCGCTGCGTGTATACTGGCGCTCATCCATGATATTTCACGATATTTATTATCGCGTCAAGCGTACCCTCTCGTGCATCCTGTCGTCCGTTGGCATCTCCCAACCGTTATCGTATATCCAGAATGCGCGACGCATTCGTTATTCCGAAAATTATAATCAACATCCTGCTCACGATTTTAGGCCGCGATGAACAGTTAGTGAAAAATAATCGAGAATAGACATGATTATCTTTTTATCATTTTGCAACACAATGCGAGATGTTTAGTATTTCACGACGTTGTGAATTATTCTGTATTGTCGATAATGGAAATTTTTATGTAGAAGTTGTAGAAAAGAAAAACAAATCACCTTCAGTAAAACAAGGTAATTTTCTACAAGCACATGAAATTGAAAAGAGGCGCCTTTGTGTTATAATTATTTTAGCGCGCAGTGGATAATTCCTAATAAACGTTTCGGCACTTGGGCGCGCTTATCAGCGCGCTATTGTTTATAGGCTTGGTTGGAGTAAAACAGTCACGGCGCGCATCGTTGCGTTTTAAATCACGGGCAGTTTACAGCCAATGAATGTAATTTCCCTATTCGGTAGCCTATGTCGTTGGAATTACATGTTTATCAATTACAGCTTGATTACCTTCGTTCAACGGAGTACGATATTACAGCTAGTTTACGTGCATACGTGCGTGCGTGCGTGCGTGCGTGCGTATGCGCGCGCTGGGTGGAAGCTAACTGCGTCACCGGGTACGTTTCATTAGCGAAATTGGATTGCCTCAAATCGAGTAAACGCGAATCTACCCCTTGTCGATTGTACGTTGGCGAAACGTTTCCGATCCTGTGTCGAACAATTTTTTCCTCCTCTACCTCCCCCCCTCTCACCCTCCTCATCCTTCTCTATCACCTCCTGTTCCTCCTCCTTCATGCACGTATCGCGCGAATACCCGCGCGAAAATTGCATCGAAAGTTCCTCTATCGCGCGCGGCTTGTTTGCTCGCGAGAGACTCATCTAACCAATGGATTTTCTCCGAGAAGTATTCTCGCACCGTTCCTGTAAATGGATTCTCCGCCAGTGTAACCACGTTTCCGCTTTTCTTCGTTTCGTTTCCTGTGCAGAGCGCATGCGGCCATGCGCGCGACCATGATTTTTATTCGCCGCGCGTTTGCGCAAACAATTTTTAATTTTGGCACTGGTATGAAATAATCAAATTTGTCTAAATTTGCTTTTCTGCAAATGAAATATATCCGCAGGGATATTTGAACCAAGTAGGTTAATTGAAGCTGCATATATGTAGTATTTGCTGCTTGGATTTGATTATATCTCGTGTTATGCCTTGAATTTTTTGCGAATTTTAAATGTAATTCGAGTAATATTTTAAGATTAATAACGTGACAAAATATATAAACCGATGGATCGAGTTATGCGAGTAACGAGAATCGTGTTACGTCGATCGTTACGTATTATATTAATGTAATTTTAAAGTAAAAATAACATAGAAAATATTTAACATAAATTTATTTTAATAATACATAAGATATTTTGTATCAAGATGTAATCATGTCAAGTACCAGAAGATACCAAACGCCGTCGCTCACTTCCTACCAATAATTAGTTACTATCACCGCGCGCGATTAATTAACTCCCGTGATTAACGATCGTAAATGCATCCATTGTTTATTGAAGCAAGTATTGCACGATTTATTTAATTACGCAAGAGAACGGGAATTATAAATTATTGCTTTACCGCGATATTTGTATCAATAATAATAATTTCTTCAACGATTAGTTTGCAAATATTTCGTAATAATATTAATTAATTTATTGTTATATTTATTTTAAGTAATTCAGATTTATTATAATTTTCATAGCGTATCTATTTTTATTTACTAATAATTTGATTTTAGATTACTTGAAATATATTCTTTATCCTATGATCATTATCCTGTCAATATTCTTTGTCTTAGCTGATCATTAAATAATGTGATATTTAATAATTATTTTATATGTATTATATTTTACGGAATATTTAACAATAGATTTTTCAATTTTGTAAAAATTGTTTTGTTTGTTACAATTGAATATATTCTTTAATCAAAATGTGAATATTAAATCGTTTATGAAACTTTATTCTGAGCATTTTGCTCGATGTTTTCCGATACAAAATTCGTGTAATGATTACCAATATGAATCTTATTCGATTATATATTAAATAGATAGCAAAAACTCGACAAAGTCGTTGTTTTTCATAACGTATATACAATAGAAAATGATTGTTTTACGTAGTTACAATGTTGGAATTACGAGCAAGGTACGGAAACCGCAAGGGTGATACGGCGAGATTATATACACGACCACTTGGTGGTACGAAGGATCGACAGGAGAATAACCAAGACTCATAAATTGTTGGACATAACGCGAAGGAAACAAGAACAGTATACGAATGTGCCAGGAATTACTTTAGATGTTAGAATAAAAAAATAACAATTTTTACTCTCTTATAAAATTTGAAATAGACAATGGATTTTGTTTTCAACTTTAATTACTGTGTCATACATTAAACAAAAATTGATTGAAGTTATAACGAAATTAAATTATTAACAGTATATTATAATCTGCACGTTTTATCTCTTAGAACATTATAGATTACTTTGACATTATTTGACATATAGGAATAAGGAATAAATAAAGGAATGACTGTATCAGTAAGGTTAGTTCAGTACTATCGGTAGTTAAGTCGAGATCGCGAGGTATGAAACTTCTTTTAAAAAGAAAAAAAAAAGAATCAAAAGTAGAGAGAAAGAGGAACCTCCGCGGTCGTGGCGATTTCCCGCGCGGGCAAGGGACGGCGGCGGCGCAGCGGGTAAACAGTGCGGCTGCTGAATGATAAAATTCGGGCGTTAATCAGAATCTTGTTTCCACGGCGGGGTTCTCTAACGAGGGACCGTCGGCCATTGTGCCATTTACACAATTACACGTTCCCATTCCCTGCGGACGCGTTTCCGCGTTTGTACGTCCACCGCGGACTGCCGGCTGTGTCCGTGTGTGTGCGCGCGCGTACGAGCGTGCGAGCGAGCGAGCGAGCGAGCGAGCGAACGCATGCACGCACGCTGGCACGTGTGCGCGTATGCGTGTACGCGTGTACATGTCTCTGTAAAGTGTAATGCACGGGGATGGCCTTCGCGTCTGGTGGCGGCACGCTGGAAGAGGGGATGAAACAGCCGAGCCGGTGGTGGTGCCGTTAGCGGTGGTGGTCCTGTGGATCGTTCGGGTTTAGGGAGTGGAGGGAAGAGCGCGCAGGGTCGGGAGCGTGGGGGACGCTGCCGGCGTGAATGTAAAAGTGCGTGCGGGGGTGTGTGTCGTTGCGTACACACGTGTTATTGATCGCGGGCCGCTCGGCTCGTTCCTCCGGTTTGCCCGTGGCAGGGCCACCAACTGCATTCTCGCTAACTCTATTCTCTTAGGAACTCTTCTACACGCGTGTATACGCGCGTACCGTGTACGCGTGTATGCGTACGCGTGCGCCCGTGTGCATGTGTGCGTGTGTGTGATACATACACGTGCGCGCGCTCTTACGTGCGTTCATGACAGGAATTTTGCGAGGGCCCGCCCGCCGCCGTCGCCGCTGTCGTGATCAGTCACGCGAGAGACGCGAAATATAACTCAAATTTTTAATTTCCTCATTCACCCCGAGATGAAAGGATTCTATCGGGGGGCGAGATTAACGCTTCGGGGATATGTATTTTTAAGTTTTATACAAGTCTTCACGATAGCTCGTGTATGCTAAGAAATATCCTGATGTTGTTGTTTGTTATTTTAAATGCAAATGTTTCGACATGTTCATTGGCTCGTTGCTTTTTAAGTATTGGAATAAGTACTAGTTTGTTGTCATTAATAAGCGAGAATTTATTAAATATATTTTGAAAGAAAAACTTCTGGTCTTTGAAAGTTAATCGTATCATATTTTCGTGCAATTTTGCGACACTTAATTTTTTAAATTATTTCTCGCAGGATTACATGTTAGATGCGTTTGATATGTGAATAATTAATTTTTAAATAAATGTTACATATAGATTGGCGTCATAAAAGTGACGCATAGAAGTGCGCAGAACTGTATGGTAAAATTAACGGTGAAGTCTATGAAGTATGTAATGAATTGCGTACTGAGTCATTCGCTGTGAATAAACAAATTGGATATGCCTCGGAATACGCGAGTGAACGATGTTTGAACGAGTAATAAGACGCAAATATTAAATCCAGAAGTCCATATTGATGATTCCGTAATCTTGACAATGAATATTTACAAGAAGACAAAGAAAACATCTACAAAAAAAATTTGTCTTGTAGAAGGTATTTATTATTGCAAAAGATTTTGTTTCGTTTTTTTTTTATTGCATAAAATATAAAAAAGATCTTTCTCACGAGTGTCATAACTTCTTCGCGTCGCGATTGCGACTGTCGTGCCTCGTTTTACGTCATACCGAGAGAATTAAGGGGCGAGGAGAGAGAGACACGCGGCGCAGGAGATACCTTTAACCACACCATTCGGGCGCGAAAATTCCTCGGTTTCCAACTGGCTGGCTCTCCTCGATAGGGGATTATTAATTTTCCGACCGACAATAGCCCGCGCGATCCCGTAATCGGAACTCCAGACACTCATCGCCGCCGTCATCGCCGCCGAGTGGACGAACCAAAAAATTGCCTTATCGAAGATTCCATCCGACTGGCGTTGAGCCGGCAGTGAGCCCTCTGGAAATTCAGCGTCGAGGCTGTGCGGGGATTTGCGTGACGCCGGAACGCGTCGATGCGACGCGACGCGGACGCAAAAATTTCTCATTCCGCCGCGTTGTATTGAACGCTCGTGAAACGAATAAATCTCTCGATGCGACGCGTATCCGCCACTGGCATCGCCGCGCATGTGAAGATCTTTGTTTTCGAGTCGATCGGCGAGTGTTGCGCCGCGCCGCGCCGCGCCGTTGCGAATTATTTTCACGTGCGAGCTCTCGCCGTTCCGTTTTCCCCTCGCGATTCCGCGACGCTCATCGCAGGGCAAATGTTTATTATTATCAGAAGTTCTCCCGCGGCAATTAGATTCTTCGTAAACGCACGGGTTACAAATTTAATTACCCTTCAAGTTAATTAAGGATTTTGTGGGTAACAGCGGATATAGGAGGATAGCTACAGGAGGATTATATTTTACCACCGCTTCCGCCGGATAACTTTGTTTTCACGAGAAATCGCTCTCATTACTTACACCCGAACATACTTCGATCACGAAAACTCCGACTTGACGCGACGCTATTAATCACGGTGCTCGCTGCTTCTTGTCTGCTTTCCATCGGCTGCCGTTCGCTTCTGATCGGTAATCGCGATTCGCCCGCGCTTTCGCTCAGTGTCACGCAGTTAAGTCCAATGATACATTTGCACGACGAATGAGGTACGACGTGTGCACGGGCCAGACACTGACAGGCAGATAAAGGAAACGAGAAAGAGAGGTTTCGACGGTCTGTCGATGCCGCGATAATAAGCCTCCCAGATTGAAGAGACAACGAAAAGGAGATTTTGACCTTTACGCTCACCAATACTTCTTTTTCATCTTACAAAGAACCTGTCGCTAACAATACTACGGTACCAGTCGAGCGAAAGAAAAAAAAAAAAAAAAAAAAAACAGCCGTTTTGTGAATCGCGATTTTGTGTGACAGAAATTGATATAATAAAAATTTATAAAAATAACTTAACCATTAACGTATAAGTAAAATTGCAAAAGATTAGAAAAGGCATATGTTTCTTTATAATCGTCGCTGTCTTTTAAAATCACTAATCTTCATTGTTTTCGTGCTTCTCACTTGACTCACCGTCGCGCCAATGTACACAAAGGTAATATTTATTAGTCGCATAAAATATTGTATCGGTAATTACTACTAATTTCGTATACCTGCGAGTAAAATTGCGAAACCAGCAGGACGAGCTCACGGAAGGAAAATTACTTTTAACGCGCGCTTGGCGATACGGATCCTCAGAAGTTACTCGAGGGATACCTCATGCCCGTGGGCAATCCACGGGGGTTGCGTTCCCTTTTTGTTGGCAAAGGGGAAGAAAGGGGCGGCAATTTTGTGGCCGCGGCAATTGCACGATTCATTCTTGGGGCTCACGCACGGCACCGATGCACGCGCAGAACGTAGCAATCATTAAGTTTCTGTCTCTCGCTCTCTCTTTGTCCCTCCCTTAGAGTCGCCGCCCCCGTCCCTTCGTTCTTTATCTATATCGCGTCCCCTCTCTGTGCCAGGGATTCGCCAGGAAGTCGGACGGTAATTACAGGGCCTTCAAAGGGTCTGCTTCTGGCCTCGACGGACAGTTTCGTGGGAATCCGAGGCGGTCCGAGCATTTGCGGAAGGGTGCCTTCCGACGAATCGACACGCGAAAGTCCGCAAGAAATTGGGATTTGAAAGAGGAACCTGACGTTGGGGTGGGTGAATGGCGAAACGACGGAATCCGCGGGTCTTGCATGCCGAAGTTAGTCCGGCAGAAACTCTTAAAATCGAATTAGTCGGAGAGACTGTCCGCGTCGCGCCGGTCCATCGCCGTTCATTAGCCGCGAATGGTTGCAGACCACCGCAGCTTCTTCCTCTTAATATCTTTTTTTAACATTCCTGATATCTTTCTCTTTTAATACAGGGCCGTACATATTAACAATTTTATTATGCACTGTAAAAAAATATTGTAAAATTACAACTATAATAGTGCGTAATTTTGAGACCAACTATAACAGTTGTAAATTTTCTTTCGTCTATAATTTTGCAGTATACAAGTAAAAATAATTTAATTTGTAATAAATTTTTTTACAGTGTATACACAAGTGTAAAAAACAAATTAAGAAATTAATGCAAAATTTATATACAAAATTACATACAGATAAAAATTTACAATTATTATAGTGAGTCTCTAAATTACCCACTATTATAGTTGTAAATTTACAAAAATTTTTTACAGTGTATTGCACGTTTACATTTGTTAATTTTCAAAAATAATACAGACATACTTCAGAAACATAAATAATAAATTAAAACAATAACATTATTTATTCTATATAAAAATACAGATCTTGTTAATTATTAAAAAAATATATTAAATTTATTTACAATTGATTTTTCGAAATTTCGTTAAAGTATTAAATTTCTTATTATATAGGCAATTAGAATGTAAGATGATCGATGATTTTATTTTTAATATAAAACAAATTAATTACAAGAGGATTATTTTAACATAATTTTTGTTATATTACACAATTTGAATAAATTTATAAATAATTTTTTATTTAACTTTAATCAAATGCTAAAAATAAAATCTTTAATGAAAACAAACTTCTGCGCAATGTTTATTTTTAACTTATACTATTATGTGAGATATTTTCTAAGATTACATAAACGTCTCATCAAGATTCGAAAATTTATTTCGTCATTTTCGCAGAAAATGGGGCGCTCGCTCAGACAAAATTTTTATCAATCCCCGATACCTTAATGTCCTTCACCGCTGCTGCAGGAAGAAAGCTGGCTCGATAACGACACGAATATATGAAACTTTTCTTGCTATTTTGGAATCTCGGTATAATGGCTGCCGTGGGATAGAGGAGAAAAAACGCGAATATCGAGTCAGAAAGATCGAGTCAGCAACGAGTTGGGAGACTCGCTTGATTCCGGCATGCTTGTACCTCCTTACCCACCTCGACTTTCTCTTGTGAGTTTTTCACGATCAAGGGAGCACGCACCGGCATAAAGGCCCTTCGTCGACCCGTTTCCATGCAAATACACGCGCGTAATACGGAATGTTTGCTGCTCGCTTTTCGTCATCTCATTTCTCGAGTAAATATCCCGCTTGTCGGACCGACAAAGTTTACCCTCTCATCTATCTCTCCATCATCGATGTCCACAAACGCCAGAACAAATTAATCTAGCAATCTAAAAAAAATTTATCGGAATGCAATTATGTAGGTTCTAATTTTTTAAAACAATATATTAATGGTTAAACTTTTTCAAATTATTCCACACATACAATCATACGGAATATATGTGTGTGTGTATATATATATATATATATATATATATATATATATATATATATGTATGTATATGATTAAATATAAAGAATGTAAACTAAGAAAAGTAAAATGTTGATAGTTATAAAATTGTTCAATATTAGAAATGAAAGAGTGTAGTGAATTCGTAGTGTATTCGTGTTTAGATTAATTTTAGTTGGACTTTAATATTAACAAAAATTTAATTTAACGGTTAATTATATACATGTACATATATTTTTTCAACACACACACACATACATACATATACATGAGATTTGATTTAATATCTTATTAATTTTGTGTGTGTGTGTCCACTTTCTTTATATTGACTTATGTAATTTATCTTAGTCTTTCATTAACGATAGCAAGAGGATATCAGCGCACTTGTTAAAACAACAAGCTGCTCGTAGAAGGCCGAACTGGAGGAAAACGGTCCGCGAATTCTGTTTGATTAGCTCGCAACCATCTTCGTCGCGTCTTTCGCGCCCTGAGCTAACATCCACCAGGATATAAAGACCCTTCCTCGTTCCGTTTCTATGCAAATACACACGCGCAATACGTGCCGTACATGCGCGACTTGCGTCTCGTCTAAGCTTGTTTGCCGAGGAAACACGGCGGACGCCATTACGGGGTCCAATAACATCACGATAAAGTGCACGATGGCAGTAATACCTGCCTCGTACAAGTATGTACCGACACGCGTAACATGACGTCTCTAGCGTAGACGCAAGATGTATCCAATACGTTATATTTGAAGACATGTATTCAGATCTCTATAGAAATAAAATTATGAAGTATTTAGATGTTAGATTTACTTTATTTCTATTTTTGTTACATTTGATTTTATTTTATAATTCCATTTATTCCACATAGAGATATTGTTACGAGAGACATATGCGCATGTACCTGTCGATGCATACTATACACAAGACTGCTGAATCACAGAGAGCAAAATTGATTTTGAATTAAAAAGTCATTTATCGATTTCTATGCATTTCACTTCGTTTCACAAATTACTTTTTAAGCGAACAGATATTTATATATGCATATTTTTATATTATACATTAACACCGACATTTTAAATCTTTTAACTTTTAATTCATTCTCCGATTGTATTTATCTGCTAGCGTATTTCTGCGATATTAATTTTATTTAATGTATAAAATAAAACAAGTTTTACCTTTTTAAAGCATACATATCCATTGATACATTATTTTTTATATGTCTATTATCATATCGTTTCCATGCATACGCTGTTTATTCACGCGTGCATAGCTGCTGCAATAATTTGCAATAGGCTGCACACGTGGGCTATAGTTTCTTACTTCTTTCGCCTCAAGATCCTTTGGCGCCGTTTCTCTTCGCGCGGAAAAATCAGCAGTCAACGTGTCTTATCGCCGATCGGTTGAGAATGCGCGCACTCGGTGTCTCGGACGAAAGCAGATTATCGCGCTTTTCCGAGCGATGAGCGCCTGCGACGCTTCGATATGTTCGATCGTTTTTCATACAAGTCGTGCAATACCCGACGATCGACGTACGAGCGAAGCGCGTTTGTAATCTAGAAAAGTCGCAAGAATTTTTCTCGCTTACTTTCTCGAGTAGAAGGCTCGGGAGCGAATCTCTGTAAGAGCCTCGAGTATCCTTGATATGCAGATACTTTTGCGGAAGAACGTGTATTGTCTTACGAACAGTATATAGTCGCTTTTAATTTCTACCTTAATGAGCATCAAAAATATAAGCGAGTACATGTTGCGTCGCAAAATCCGAATCTTTATAATTATGCTCTCATTTAAGTTTACCAATCTGAGTTTTTTAAACTATCTGTTTCTGTTTCTGAAATTGTGTTCATACACGGAAAGAATTTTTTCTTAAAATTTACTCTCAAAATCTGGTAACTGTGAGATAATGTGTGACCTCGAGGAATTTTACTATACTTTTAATAAATTTTACTAAAAGTACAGTAAATTTTATTAAAAAATATAGTAAAATATTTTATATAATATAATAACATATGCTAAATGAGTAATATATAATTTTGTGATATTGTAAACACAAAGAGAATATTTGAACTATGTAAAAATATGTTGTAAAATTTCAAATACATGTTTTATTGCGGGTTTGTATTACACAACATAAAAATATTTTTTTGATAAATAAAACTGATAGCTTAAAAAGCGATATAGTTAGCCCAAAATTATTCATAAATAATGATTTTTTTGCACAATTTTATGTAAGTTAATTGTAGAATTAATTAGCGTTTTATTGTTTATGTTTATTGCTGTAACCATTTCTCAACACTTAATACTTTTTTTTAGACATTCCAAAAAAATACTTTATTAGATCATCTATTCAGAATTTTTCTAATCAGACAATTTTTATTTTAATTGTTTATTTTTAATTGATTAAATTTTAATCTTTTGTTTGCAATTATCAGTCTTTGATAGTTTAGTATGGGCTATGGTTCGATGAGGTTAGCAGTACAGAAGAAACGCGTAATAATCCAAGTGCGTCGCTGTCACGAACACGTGCGAATACATGCGCGCGCGCGCGCGCACGCACATTCACATGCACATGTATTTGTGCGTGTGTTTATACGCGACGGGCGTATAAAGCAACTCGCTCGAGCGGCCTTGCAGTCCGTTCTCGCGCGTTAAATTAATTACGGGCGGCGCTATCATTTATTTTCATTTCCCCCGCGGCGAATCGCCCCTAACAACGTCGCGTCGGGGCTCTCGCACGGCAACTCGTCTCCTTCTCTCTCGTCTGAACCACCCCCACATGCTCACCCCTCGTCCATTGCTGGTCCGTTAACGGAACGGTAACCTCGCCTGTTGACTGCTTATACGGACCGCGCGACTATTACCGGCCGAATTATCGCCATCTGACCCCCCGACCAGATTTCTCCCTTAAATGAAACTAGACACCTCTCTGATACCCTCGAATGCGTTCACGCTTTTAGCTGGCGAACAGCTAACAGAATGAACGTTTTCCGACATGACATTCGTGGCATCAAAAAAAAATCGGGTTTGCAAGAGTTTATCGATGACAACAGCAGTTAATGTATTGAGTGGTTTATCGTTCTGCGCTCATAACTTGAAAAATTAATATAATTTTTAATTTAAAGAAGAAATTGACAATTGTAATTACGTTATATAGATATTAAATCGACATTGAGTATTGATATAAAAATATTGATATTAAATTGTTCATAAATATGCTTGTATCTTGGTAAAGTTTTTCTAAGGGAGCTTTGCACACGAAAGTTATTTTCCGGAGATCGCGTTACGTCGCTCAGCCTGTTTCCCTCTGCAGAGACGTGGCAGAAGAGTAGCCACTTCGGATTAACGCTGATCGAGTTTCCGCCATCTGATCCCAACCGTAATTCTGGCTGGATATGAAAATGTACGGTCTGCTAATGGCTTCGACCACACGCTTCTCTGAATTTGCCATATGCGCAATGGATTTTCGACTTCGCTGATTGAGAGGGGAAATTCGAATAGCGTTGTTTCGATACGCCAGGATTATCGAGATTGTAAGAAAATGTTCACGGCAAAAGAATCGATTCGTTATCGTTACGCTGATGCTTCCAATGGATTAACCGCGTAGCTGTTATTTGATATGCGCGATCACGTACACTTTTTATTCAAAGAACATTTTTTAATTCTCTACTAAACGCTTATCGTCAAAATCTACATTCCTATCAATATGCAAACGAAACGATTTTCAGTTTAGTGAGGTTCTGTTTTCTTTTCAATCCTTTCACTTCCTGGCGGATTTCCTGCCTCGAAGTGTTGCTAGTCAATCTCTCTTTTTCGTTTATTATGAAAACAAATATTTAACGTGAAAAGTACATGTTTTTCCCCCTTTTTTATTGATCTTACAATATGTTAATATATAGGAATTATATAGGAAATATATAATTAAATACTGCATGAAATAATTAAAAATTTGGGTATTTGCAAGAATTAAATCAGAAATTATACATAATGATACCAATTCCGAACCAAGCTAGATGTTTATGTGCTTAACAATATTTTAATTAAGTCGAATTGACATTCTACATGCAAATTGCCCGCTGCATATTCGTCAATTTTGAAACAGTTTTATGAACGATTTTAATAGTATTGATGCTAACACACATCTATAAGACCATCTCTTCCAGAAAAAAACTTGTAAAGAAATTATTGCAAAAAATAACATTTCAGCCAGGATTCGAACTTGGATCTCCCTACATTCCGTGCCGGTATCCTACTAATTTGATCATCGAGACATGTGATAATTTTCTTTATAATAATCAATGTATAATATATAAACAATGAGTTAACATTTTTATGAATTAAATATATATATTAATAGGAGTTGAGCTCGGGAGAATTAAGGCGCGCGCGCGCGCGCGCGCGTGTGCTGTGTGTGTCTGTGTAGTTTGAGTAAACTAGAGATTGTAATTTCTACTTAGATAATATATTATATTGTACAGCTACTCACAAACATCCAGTGTTGCTCGCAATTGATATCATTCATAATTAAAAATATTGCTTGCAATACAATTTGCATACAGTTTTCAGTATACATACATTTTTGAATTTGTTTTTGAAAACAAATACAAATTTAATTGCTCGATTGAATCATCTTCCTGAGGACATTAACAATATTAATGCGCGCATAAAGCATGACAGAAAATTACATAAATATTATATCGATTAATTCGTATTATTTAGTATCATGTTACATATTAATGTACGCCAATAATAATATACGCTATAAAATACACAACATAAACGTTATGTCTAAAATATGTGTGAAGTGTCCATAATGACATCATCCAATTATCAATTTTATGTATTTAAACTGCGATTATTGTGACGTTCATAAAAACGAAGCATCGGATTTTGATATACATTTTATCTCTTTTTAAATTTATAATTACATATAAATCAAAATACTCTTTTTCATGTAATTATTTTATCAATAATTTAATATAATATTACATCTATTAAAGCTTAGATTACTTAATAACTGGATATTACGAATTAATGTACCAATTTCTAACAAACTTTTTAATTTATGTCAATTGTCGCTATTTTTCATCAAGATCAACGTATGAATGCGCTTGGCTTGGCAAGTCCGCGAATGTCTTGACTTGGCATTATTCCGAAAGTAATATGCTAGGATGGCGATGCCGGTTTTTGCGGAGGCTTCGAGACGAGATGAAGCCGTCGCGTAATTACCGGCCTCGTTAGGCGGACCCGCTCGTCCGGTGTCACTGCGACTCGTATTTAATTAGCGTTATCACCGACCGCGTGGTCCGCACGTACAACGCTTTATTAGAGACAACTCTTATTTTTATGCATATACGTGCCAAAGACAGTCGAGATACTTCCGCATCATCTTTGAACAAGATAACAACCACGCGCTTTTGAATTTCCTATCACTGAATTACAGGGATAATATGGGCGCATTAAAATTGATTATACAATGATGAATACGTTTCTTTAGATTTATTTTTTTTTAGTTCTACATGTATTTTATATATTGAGAAAATAAGATAATATTAAATAACAAATTAAAAAATTACAAATATATGTAGCAATAAGGAAGAAAGTTTAAGAAATTCTATAATTCAGCTAAATAACTATCTCTTTATTATCTATACAATTGTATTTAAATTACTTTTCTTAATTAATGTATTGAAAATTATTTTTGTTGTAAATATGTTATAAATACGCTATAAATATTTATTTCTTTTTATACAACTTGTCTTTGAGGTATCATATATTTTTTATTAATTCCGCAAAAAATGGAGTTGACATTTAAGAGTAAGTTACATTCCGTACTTCAGAAAAAGGTCGCATTTATTTTTGTGAAATAGATTAGCTTGACGGTACGCCAAGTTTGCGGAATTAATTAAATTTCTAGAATCTTTGCACGCACTATGTATAAATGACACAGAAGCTAGGGGCGAAACGCCGCGACGGCCGAAAGGAACCGACTGACGAACAGCTGTGTAAAGTTCATCGTTAGGCATGTTTATAAGCGATCGTTGGAATGTCGCTGTTATTTCAGTCTCTGCATCCGCATAATACCTCTTACAATTGTTGTATTGCGATTGTTTTACTCATTTCGATCTATCATTGTATCGTATCGGTGCGTTACAATCACTTTAGTCTCGCAACGATGCATTCAGCGTACCAGCGGTATTTTTATTCCTATCTTTTATCTAAAAACTACCGAATATAACGCTAATGAATAAAGATTGAATTGTGTCCCGTGAATTCAAATCATCAGGAAGCATCTAATGACGTGACGAGCCTTTTATATAGCTGCAGTACAATATAAATATTAAAATAATAATACTCTATAAGAATCACGACACTCTATTATTCTTGCTCATAATGAATACAATGTATAATATATAAATTAAAGATTTGAATTATTATAAACATTACTTATAATAATTTTGAGAAATTAATTTTTTATTTATATACGGAATCATGTAGGCTTCGCTAATTTTTCATGTTTTAATTTACGAAAGCACTATTTATCGCGAGTAAAAATAAGAATTATTTTTACACGCATTATCAAAATCTAAAATTATTGAAATTAAATTTTTTATTGTAATTTTAGCAAAATATATATAATTATAGTAGATATAATTACATTTTACAACTAATTGAGAACCAAAATTTCCTTTATGTTGTTAATTACTGTGAAGATGAAAAATTGTGATACCCCCGTTTCGAAATATTGACATCAAACATTAAACGAAATCAAGCGGCATCAAGAGTGATGACGAAACGAGTAGATCGTAACACAAGTATTATACTCGTTTTCCACAGTCTTTCCTTATATCAGTATATGGCGAAAGCAGATATCTACCTACATATTCACATGCCCGTATATATCCTCACTGCGCTGGTGGTGATTCTCACTCACCCACTTTCGAGCCCTTTTGCCCCCTCACCCATCTCGCTTTCCTTTCTTGTTTCCCCGCTTCCTCGCTGCAGTTCCCTCCGTCGAGCGCGTAATTAATCGCGCAACAAGGTGATGTTGTAATACATCCTGAAAGCACTGCCGTGCGCCTGCACTTTGCGCAGTAATGCAAGAAAGCCGTCGAGGCCCTTTGATATCGACCATGCCGGCCACGTGACTTCGAGCGCGAAACTTGCAATTTCTTCATTATCGAGATCGCGGTTGGCGGAATTATGGAGCAGAAGGTTACACGTGCCACTTGCTTGGATTTATCAAGGGTAGCAATATTCTCACAATCACGAAGGAGGAATTACAAAAATAAACCGTAAAAGCTACGGCAGAGAAAAAACCCTTGTGAGCTCAATTACCTCACGATCGCTCTTATTTATAATCCATTCTGTAGGTGTGTGCACCATGTGCTGTTGGCTCTAGAAAAAGCTTTCCGTGATCGAGACACGGCGCAGTAGGTGCATCGCGACTATAATGTCTTTGGCAACCTGCTGCATCAATTCGCACACGATCGAGTAATTTTACATGTGAGAGATGTGCCGTTGAGTCGCGTACATATATTGCGAGACATAGACGTTACGATTGTGAATCGAAGTTATTTCGAATTAAACGCAATAGGCAATTCTAACGATATTTCATGACGAAAGCTTCTCATTGAAACACGCAATTTGTGACCGACGGTTGCAATGTAACAAATCCAAGTGCTACAGCGACTCGCTTATCATCAATCGTACTTCTACTTCCATCGATGTCAAGAGCGTCACGATATCATATGTATCAATTTTCGTTTGTTATAAATTTTTGAGGACGTTCGAGTACGTTTGTAGCACGAGTGTATGACCGACATCCGTTCATAGTAGCTTCCATGTGTCGACGACCCTTGTCACGCGGAAGGCACAGAGCTAATAGAGCACAGAGCAGTAGCGCTATGTGAGAGTCTCGGAAATAAGGACACACCGGTTGCTCGATGTCGCGTCTCTGACTATACGCCACTTTACCGTCCTCGTTGCACGCTTGCACTTTGTGCAATAATGTGGGAAAGGCACGAGACCCTTTGATATTGACTAACTGATCGCGAGTCGTCGTTCAAGTGAAACTTTGCGAAAGGATTCCTATGCTCTTTTGCGAATGTGTATGCGTATATAATAAAAAAATAAGAAAGTTTTATATAGAATATTTTTACATTGGATCTTTTACCGCGTATGTACACCGAACTACTTTTCAACATTGATAATTATTTTTCCCGTTCATTGAAATGAGCTGAACTGAGTGATGATCGATTAAATCGCTGATGAATTCTGTAAGCATGAGAGACGCGCTGGATGACGAGTCGATGCTGGCGATATATTAATAATTGCGATCTATCAATCTTCTCTCTCTCTCTCTCTCTCAGGGAATATTTCAAGGTACATTCGCTCAGCTGCATTATGCACGGCTGCGATTCATTCGATTAGAAACGACGTCGCTTGCAGGGGCCCGCCGCCGGTCGACCCATAATTAATCGCGCGGCCATGTCGTAATATCGCGAAAGAGCCGTGCGGTTGCATCGCCGTCACCGCACCGCTGCACGCATCGACGGAAAGAGGTGGTCCTTTTGATGTCGCGCCTGCGATGCCATTAACAGCATTACACGGGAACAGTCCTCTACCGCCGCGGCTCTCTTTTTCACAGTTTGTTTCTTAGCATTCGCATTAAAAAATTATTTCAAGTATTTTGAACGACATTCGCGCGATTGCAGATTTTGTGATAATAAATTAGAATTTAATGCGAGAATCTGTAATTAATATGTCTTGGAAGTGAAAGACAAAGGCAATTGTCTATTTTCTCTCGAAGCAGATTATTTTTAAAAATTTAATGTAATTTAAAGAGAAATAACGTTACATGTTACGAATAGACGTGACAAATTAGTTGTGAGTCACGTAATGACGCCGCTCGGTTTTAATAATATAGACAAGGTACGACGTTCATCTCCTTTATTATTTTCCGCCGTTTTGCAACTCGATAGAGCGCGGACTGCCTGCATTAAACGTGACGTTCAAAATACGGAATCTATGCAACGCAGGACCGACCGCTACATCACAGCCGGTCGTACATACCTTTCTGTTTCCCCGCTTCTCGATTTAATTTACGTATCATCTCCCGGTCTCTCTTTGCTCGCCGAAGACCCGGGGAGGGAGGAGGGATGGTATCGTTTTGAGGCGAATAAATAATTATCTGTGTCTCCTGCGCCTCTTCCATTCGCCGGCGTAAAGTTCCGCGGCGCGATCCTGCGGCTCCAAGATACTTCTTCTCGTTCGCTTTTATATCGGCTATATCCCGCGTTCCACTTACAGAGAAACCGGTTTTTATTCCTGTTTCATTTCACCCTCCTCCCTCCTCCCTCCCCCTACTACTACTGGTCTCCCCTGATCTTTCCGCGTGTATCGCTTCGTTTGTTGTTCTTCTTCATTCTTGCTCCTCCGCGTGCGTCATCCGCGACGAATTGAGACGCGCGCGAGAGGGAAGTTCGACTTCTCGACTTCTTCCTCATGCCCTCGTAGTCTCTCACGGCATTCCGCCTGCGCCATTTTACGGTAATCCAGAGCGTTTAGGTCTGGAACTTCGAGGCGGCCGGAAAATGTCTCTTGAGTGCGTCGCAGGACTCTCTTTCTCTCGTAGTTATCATTACGAAATAACGGCGCGGAATTTTCAATGCTCGCGAACTTTGACGACCCGCTGAGCGGCGAAGTGCTATTAATGCGCGATAAACGCACGACAATTTGCGAAAATGGCGCGCGCGAGCGTTTCGAGAAATGTTTCGTAGACTCCTCGTTCCACTTCTCGACATTTAAATATCGTGTATATTAATGTTTTGTAACATGTACATTGAGAAAGACAGTTGTTAATTTGATTAAAATTTTCTATTCGATCAAATTTCTTTAGTTCAAGTATTTATGTACTTCAGTTAAATATATAAATACTTAAAGTTCAAGTACTTTATATATTAAAGTTAAATGCATCAATACTTGAAGTAATTGAATCGAATTGGAAATTTAGTTAAATGAACAACTTTTTTTCTCAGTATAGATACGCACTGCTGTATCGGCGATAAATTTTTTTCTTTGTGTGCGAAAGCGAATCGACTTTTATTCTGCCATATCTCTTCGTTTGCCGTCGTTTCTCTGCTCTTTTCTGCGCCTTGGTGGTTCATCACACCTTCTCACTCTTCTTTTTCGTCGTTTCTCACATCGCTCAATCTCTGGTTAATCCCTAGAGTTTAAACCTTGTGCGAATGTCATGACGCAGGGTCTTTCAATGGAAACGTCGTTTTTATACCAACGACGCGGCTACTATCCCTCGGAGGGACTTTCCGGATGTGCGAAAAATGGCGGCGAATTGGACGTCGTATTTATCGGTTACGGAGCACTGAATGTCGTCCGCGATCGTGAAATAGGGATGGTTATTTCTCAGAGACGGTGAGTAAAAGGGGGTACGCTCACCGGCGGTGGAAAGGGTGGCTCGGAACGACTCTTCAACACAGTTAAAATTGGAAACGGTCTAAAAGTGGAAAATGAAAAGTTAAGACCTCCTTATCGTCCATTTTCATACTGCCTTGCTGCTTCAGTCTCCGATCTCGATGTCGAAGATATTTACCGAGGAAGGCACACTTAAAATATATGAATTTTTAAGTCTCTCGAAAGTTTCTATGGAAAGTCAATTTTATGACAAATGTGTGAAATACAGTGTTCATTTGCAACACAACATTTATCAAGTGGCAAAACGTCGAAAGACGATAGACGACAACTCCGATATTAAAAGGTTCTTATTTTTGGATTATTCTCTACGATATATCGGTTCGTGAATCATTCGTACATTCTCTTTTTTTCAGCAGTGCATCGGGCGACGAGTGAGTCTCTAAAGACGTGAGCGTGTCACGGTATCGATCGCCAAGATCGATTGGCGTACGTGGCACGTATTCATTATCTTCATTGCGAAACGTACTCGGTACATCGATCACTTTCGAAGTAAAGATGGTTAACGTGCTATCGCGTTCCAGTAATGTAACTTTTTCAAGAAGAGTCAACTGTCTCTTTAAATCGCGAATGCTCTACGCGCAGATAAAACGCGTAGATAAGAAATATTTTTCTGTTTGTATGTAATACAGAAATTTTGTTATACTTGTTATGCTTTTATAATTTGTAACATTAAATAATTTAGAAATTAGATTTAAAACATATTTTTGTTGAAACAATATGCAATTAGACGACAAGCATTTTCATATTTATTTGTAGTTTTAACTCGCTAAAACACATTTACTTGAAATTATTTGTGATTTAAAAATAACGTTTTGATTCTTTTCAAAAGATTAGTATTCTTTTATTCTACTAGCTTAATTCTCATATTTGGTATGCATGTACAATTATAGCAATTAAAAAAATTGAAGTGCATTTTGTAATGTTCATGTTTAAATGTAAAAAGCAGCGGCAGTTTAGAATGACCAATATGATCTCCTTGGTATTTTTCTATATTTCTCCGTTACTATTTCGCAATGCATTCAAACGCTCTTGAATAACCCGTCTACTTTTTCGCGCAGTACCCTCTTTTCCCCGCAGGGACGCGTGTGCGAATGGAAACGGAAAGTTTTAATTGCAATTTGGGCGCGCGCCTTATCCGATAAGCTGCAAGCTTCCGCGCCGGGCGAACGCGCGACGTGACGCGGACGTAAATAAATCTCGCGCAATCGGCGCCTCATCGCGAAAGTTTCGCGAGATAAGACCGTTGATGAAAACCCGAGTGGAGTCGCACGTTCTTCTGTGGTGCGCAACGGTGCGTTGCGATACGCGCGCGTACTCGCTTCTCCTTCTACAGCGAATCGTTACGTCGATTACGAAATCGAGCGGTACGGGGAGAAAGATAACCGTGTGTGTACGACGGACAAACTTTACCCTCTTGTATCTCGAATTGAGGCGCGACGGCAGATAAGCGAGGACACGACGTACGCGATTGTATAGCGTGTCGCGGAATTTCGCTGTGAACCGTACGCTACTTCTTTTGCCATAAATTTATACGTACGTTCCATATATTTGCTTATACGCAACGCATGTCATGGATATAGTTACTCAAATAATTTAATATTTACGAAATGTTTACGAAATTCTATATACATACGATAATAATAATAATGGGAATACCGTATAATGTTTCGAGAAACATTTACGTTTAGTTTATTGTATTTGCTTTACGTAGTTGTTATTTAGCTATCATCATATTGCGTCAAAATAATATTATTAATCTCGATATTATTAAGTAGAAAGTTATTCTACTTTTAGGAGATATATTTTAAAGAGAAAACTGCTTTCCTGAACAGATTACCGCAAATCTTTGTTGACAAACTTCGTCGTTTTCGCAACAGATTTCTAATGCGGTGATAAATATATCCGTTGGAGATATATACTTTTTAACGTCCTCAAAGAGAGTTTCAAGAGAGCTTCGTTAGAACTTTGCGACACCGTAAGTTCACCGAGGCGTCATCGAGAGCGAGCCACGAGTTTCTTCATCATCGCGACGTAACTTACTCACTCGCGATCTTATCAGTCCGCTTATCAACAAACATCGCCCGCTGCAATCAGGTAACGGTACGGCGATATCAGCTTGCGCGGCTCGAGTTATCGGTGTTGGCACACCGCGTGTATACGCTGCGGCGAGTCGAAAGGAAAAAAAAAAAGAAAATGACGATTGAAACTACGAGGGTATATTTTTCTCGTGGTTTTCGAAAACACTCCGGGGTGAACTCCTTCGGGTAATAAACGAGGAAAGATCTCAAAGGGACGAAGAGCTCGTAGTCGCACTTGTCGGCGAATGACCGGTGTATCGATAACTCGCGTGGGAGACGAACGATTGCCAATTAGTTAGTCAAATAAGATGCAGAATTTTCTCGTTTGCGTTTCCCTTTTAACCTTTCGTGTCCGAGCAGCGGCGATTCTCGATAAATGCAGAGTGAATTGTTTTGCAGCAAACGCGGGCGTTCGCATTGCCCGCGCCGGAGCACGCCTCGGCGCGGCAAAGCGAATTGCACTCGACGGCCGTAAAGTGGCCGGCGTTCATTAATCTGATGCCGGCTGGCAAGGAACCCACACACGGGGAAAGGTGCACTCATTAAAATAGCGCGACTTAATGGTCATCACACTCGCGTTGCCCGCGCTCCGTAAGAGCGCTCGTTAATGGCAATTATTTCACATTCTGCAGAAGAGAAATATCTATATCTGCTGTCCTCCTCGCTGCGTTCTCGCGACGATCCGAATCCCGCGGTGGTTTTAATTAATAGTATTAATTGCGACAAAGCCGCGCGTTCCATTCAGCTGGCGACCGTTTAATTGCGAGTTATTCAATTTCAGCGCGCGACGACGGTACACGCGCGAAATTCGGACACGTTCGCGGGGGCGATTGTGTCACCGCTGGTGAATAGCTACGTCGCGCCGAACCTATCGGCGGCGAAGCGGTAAATCGGATCGACCCGACCGCGATAACGCCTAGAGTAACCCCAATGCTGTGCTCGGCGACGCTATTTTCGCTATTATTAAACCCACGACGCTGAACGCTAGTAATTATATTTAATTTCCTTCATCTTTTTTCGTTACAGGTAAGCCAAACTAATTGACAGCGCGCCCGACGCGGGTTGATCGATCGGAGCGTCCGGTTACCCGCCAGAGAGGGAACGAAGAACTTCGGACCCTGAATATTTTGTCGGAAGAGGTAAGGAAGAGACGTGAAAATTGCGAAAATTATTCCGCGTGACGTTGACTTTCCTCCTTATCGGGGGGGACCCGTCGGTCTTCTTCCTGGCGGAAGAACGGCAGCTCTCAGATGAAATTGACACGCGAATTAGACGATTGGTAATAACGCAAAATTCCAGGCAAACAAATATCAACGTCGTTACAATAGCCAAATGTGTCTATGTTTAATGTCAGATTCGCTCAATTGGTAAAGTATTGTCGATACGAAAGTATCGATGAAATCGCGCGTTTCTCTCGTCATTATTTTTGCAATCCTTCAATATTTATCTTCAAACGACTAATAATATTGTCAATATGGGAATATTGACAATAAATATTGACCTTCCTGGCCTTAACGAAGGCGCACATGATTTGTTGGCTGACCCACGCTAGGTATCGGAATTGAATCGATATTCGTTTGCCCGGAATTACCATTATATTGACCAGAACACGGAATCGAGAGACTATTTCATGACCTCGCGGCGTATGAATATTTGAGTACCACTGACGGGATTACGAAAAGATCTCAATAAATAAAGCACGAATTGGCTGCTAAGTGCCGCAAACAATCGGGATATTATTAATCGTACGCGGCTTCGCACATCCGCTAATCCGATTTTTTCCGGAAAACGCGTTTAGCTTTCGAGCGCCTGTTACTATCCCCGTACTATTCCCATTACGAGAGAGCCCCGACCGCGCGTTACACACGGGAATACACAAAACTGGACGAGTATAGAGATTCTCCGACCATTACCGGTTAAGAGCAACATATGCGATTATGTACTAGCGCGTTAGTGCACTATTATTATTCCTGTAACAATGGGAAAAATCTTAAAGGGTCGGAACGCGAGCGTGTTTAAACCGCGCAACGACTGAATCTGCAATCGTCAGAACTACACGCGCTTTATTATAACTGCAAGAGGAAGAGTAGCTCTAATGGAAATCTTGAAAAATTGAATTTGGTTTCTTTATAACGAAGCACACGCTATATTCGACATTTTTACAACGTTCGTCGTTATATTTGCAATAGTGTGCGCTCGTTACTGTGAGGCGCTACATGCATACATCGACTACGTATTTGGCTGAGGGAAAACTCGTTTTTATCCCTTTGGTTGTGTATATCGGCCCACACAACGTGTTTCGCGAGCGCGTGTCGGTTGAGCTGACAGGCTAAAAATGACGAGTGAGAAGAAAAGGTAAAGTAACGAAAAACGAGCAGCGATGGCCGATAATCGATGCCTCAAACGATCGATAACTCGACACGCAAGTGCAATGAAGAGAAATCAAACGGATCGATGAGCTTTTTCTATATTACTAAATACTCGCGCGTCACACTGAACGTAAGGTATTCAGAAGCAAATTAGATGATACATTGTTTGAACAAGTTGATCGGCTTCGCACTTTTAACCAATATGTTCTGTATAACTTAAATATTGTGCTCTTGTTTGATAGATGGGTTTTTTAAATCAAAATTTATTGTATGTATTTAAAGTAAGTACATATTTGACACTAGTTAGTTTTTCCTGCGTTATTTTACTTTTACGTAATTATGTCCATGTATTTTTTAATAGATATTGGAAGTGCGAGCAGATGACGAATGCGTCATAAAGATGTCAATATTGTATCGATTCAAATTTTAATATTTAAAGTAATATTTGTCGGTACTCTGCTGTTTCTCGTATCTCTTTGGCGAATGCAATTTTATTTCGCCAACTACTGCATGTATATCTTGGCACGAGAAGATCTGAAATTCGTCATCGCTGTCGAGTATAGGAAGAATAGCAGTTTGTTCTCCGCTTTCTGCGTCAGAAAGCCGGACATCCGAAAGGCAGCCTCGCGGACCTTACTGATTTATTATTGATCGGGTATCCTCAATCGATGCATGCCCCATACCTTCACTTGTATCGTCCCGTCGGATATTCCGAAAGTGCGCTAGGCGGAACAAAGCTCCTGCCTGATTTATTATTGAACGTAAGCAGGTTTTCCTTTCGGGGTTTGCCACCAGCGCGAGCTGCAGGGAAGGGATTCGGGACTGACGTTAATAGTCGACCCGACGCCCAGCGTCCGACCGTGTCGGGAAAATGTGTCGCGAGAGTCGTCTTTTCAAGCGCCGTAGAAAATCTCATAAAGGCTTGAAATACCCCCACCGTCACATCTTCTGCATCGTGCCACGATAAATGTATCCTAGTATTCAATAAACGATTAAACTTCGGTTTTTGAATTTTATATGAGACACAAAGTAAAATATGGTATTATTTATTTCGAAGTGGAAATAATATCTATAACAGTGGGGCTTGTGGAAATTTATTGGCAATTTTATTATTTTAGTATTTATTGTAAATTGAGAATTTTTTAAATTCAATTTAGATGTTATTTAAATGTTGTTTATAAAAAAATATATTTTAAAAAATTTATTTTGCGTGTGCGTGTATGATTTAAATATTATCATAGTTGAATGGTCGAAATTTAAACAAAATTATAATGATGGAAATTAAATATTATCATAGATCGTTCTGTTTTGTAAACTGGTGGACCCCTGTAGGGTATATATTCGTATAGATATGCAGGGAAATGTGTACTAAACAATATCTAAATGCGAGAAAGAAAACAATGAAAATAAATTTAACAACGAAAATAATATAAAATTTATTTTAAATAATAATACGTGTAATAAATTTGCGTAAACCTGCTTGTAATTCGGCTAATGAAAATTTGAGAAACATTTTATGTAATTGAATAATACAATGTATTAATTTGAATACGAATAGTCAAACGAAAATTTATATTTATACTGGCAGAAGGCAGAAAAAGAACACTATGGATATGAAATTCATATAATTGCGAAGGTATTAATTTCTCTTTATTAAAATTATTAATTTTTTACAAAAATTTTTCCTATTAAAGTTCATTGAAATCCATATCTGGATAATACATTGTGCGATATAAATTACGCGCTCTTTTCATTCCCTTTCTAATCTGATTTAATGGGTCAGTACTAAATTACTATTCGACATTGAACATCATGTTCTTAAACACGAGTCATTTATTATATACAGAAAGACGCACAAGTTTAAGACGGATTTGATAAAACGTTATGCGCGCATAACGATTGATTGATTATATTGTTAGCTTGAGGTGGTACGCAATTGATTGCTGCCGTTGTTGGTGTTAGCTTGAAGTACGCTCGATATATCGCTAAACTATTAATAATCCGATTATTCGCTCCCGTTTCTGTTGCTCGCTTTCTCCTTGCCTCGCTCCTGTCTCTTTCTCTGGTCAGTTCAATGATCCCGAAAGACCACTTCGTCTCTCGATGGATTAACGCATTTTTAACCCTCGATGTAGTTTAGCCATTATTTGTTCGATACCGTAATTGTCTGATGGTCGCATAATCGTGACTACTGACCAATTGACCCCATTATTTTATCAACCTGATTTCAGCGTAAACCATGCGTAATACAATATTAGTTATTGATAACTGCGATATATGCTTACAATTTCCATTGGAGTTGCACAGTTGTTGGTTGTATAATCATTTTTACTAAGTCATTAATTTCTTATTTTCTTGCGAATCATATTTCATGCGAATAATTCTTTATCTCTTACTTCAATATTCTCTTCAACATTCTCACAATCTACTAGTAACAGAGAGTTTTTCCAACGTTATACTTTGGACACATAAAGATTACAAACACGTAATATTATGAAATATAATTTGGGGTATAATTGTGTATTGTATTCTTAGTTGATAACGCATACTTGATTCATCTACGAAATGCGCGAAACGTTTAATGACGTAAAATTGAAGCTGTAACGCCTTTGTTTGTAACGCCAGTCACTGTAACTGTAAAACCTTCTTTTGCTCGCATAGAAAATACGAAAAAAAAAAAAAAAAAAAAGGTTTTCTCTGAACTTGTGCTCTAACTGATCCGAGGTGAGATTTTTGAGACACGATCAACTATATCACGCGATCCCAATAACGACTTATTGTGCATTATCCACCGGATTACCGTGTCGCGATTCTACGGTTCTCGGAACTTTTAGTTGGCTTTCTGTGCCACTCGTTCGTACTGCAGTAAAACTCGGTAAACGCGGTCTGGCGGGAACTTAAGTGGTACGGCAAGCCGCGACGAAAGCGCTGTCCACCGTGACGGAGGATCAAATATCCGGCGATCGTACATGGTTCGTCGGGTGGTTCTACTTACGGACGCTTCTTATGGCTATCACAAACGCCGTGTATCAGAAATGACGGCATTGTCGAGAGATAATTCTTAAATCGATGCGATATATACATACGTGACTTTGCAATTAAATTCATATTGTTTAACCAATGCGTTAAATACGTTAGCGTAATTTGTGTAACAATTGACCTCTTTTAACGTATATTAACTTTTCTTGTTGATCTTTGGCACTTAATATCTAAAAGTCAATAAATAGAATGAGAGAGTATAAAGTAGACGTATAAAGAGATTCGAACGAATGCAAACGTCACAAATAAAAATGGTTACACAATATTTTAATACACGTGTTATTTACTTGAGGGTGTGTACGTATATGCAATGTTCGATTCTTTGTGTATATGATGTCGGACAGCGTTTGTTGTCGTCGCGATTCACGGTGCCGCAGGACGATTTATCGGAAGATTTTGAACTAACGTCTGGTATCATGGAGTCCTGGTTATCGCAGGACGTATGAGACTATTGGTCAGAAAAAAGTGAAACAAGCCCGTCGTTGTAACAATATCGATAAATCGCCAAAGAAAGATGATCTCTCGCGGAAGCGATGCAAGGACCTCGTGACAAATCGATTTTTGATACGATTCCACTTCGTTGTAGCAACGAATGCGTGGCAGTAGCTTGCGAGATTCGTCATCAAACACCAAGAGATAATCTCGTCTTGAATTGGTCTGGAGAATTGTGAGTTAGTCCTTCGTTTAATGAACGCGTCTCCTGCAATAAAACTGTCGCTTTGTAGTTTTTTATTTTTATTTTAACAACGAAATGTTGCCGCTCTAAATCAAGTCTCACGAAACGCATACTGTGAATGCGAAATGAGCACCAATCGATTGAAGGATCAATACTCAATTCTGGTGAATCGTTAAGAGACACGGCTTAAACTGAATCGGGACTATTCCAGAGACGATTTAATCGAATTCGCTCATTGGGAGAAGTTTCTCGGTCGCGATGAGTAAGAGTAGACCGAATTAAATGGATACACATCGAAGGCTTTTTACTCCCGTGCAATCCGCAATAATTTACCGGTCGGCTTGCGGTACGAGAGAAGCGAAACGATAGCGGCTAATTCGCCTAGACGTTTATTTGAGAACTGAATTATTGATTATGCCGGCGGTGTACGTAGCAGTTGCAATAAATCGGCAGCACTCGGCTGCGCGCTCCGAGGGTATGATGGTTTCATGTAATATTAATAAGGTAATAAAGTTCATACTCGTTATGCGAATGTTTACTAGCTAATCGAACTTGTTTTATACTGAAGCACACTTTTCTTCATCCCCCTTGTTTTTTATTTACCATTACCTCTTAAGTTATATTAACACATCGAATGTTCTGTATTTTCTACACCTTCTTTTACTTTTGAATTTGCCAATCTTGCCTGAATTGATTGAATCCGATAGACACTTCAAGCTACTAATAACTCATCGATAGAACTTAACTGGTATTAAAAAATTTTGCAATTTATCGAATATTTATCTTTTTTGTTTTAAATTTGTTTTAATGTATAATTTTAAATTGCATGTTATATATGTGTGCGCGCACAGAAACATTTAAAATTAAATTAAATTACAGGGAATACTTGAGATAGTCTGTAGCTTGTGGAATGAAAATAAGAGTTTAGAAGAAATCAAGGAAAGTTGTTATTGCGATTCTATAAAAGATAACGGCAGATCGAAGGTCTCGATTGGCAGAAATTGTAAGTCTTGTTACGCGATGATTAACGGCAATTCATAATATTACTTTGGTAGTATCTTTTTAATAAAAACCGCAGTCATCATCGTGCGTGTACGATCTTGACACATGTAATTGCCTTAAAACCGCCACGACGACGTTGCGCTAATTAACTCGATGATCATCGGAGCCAGTTACGGAGCGAAATCGATTTAGATGCGGATCTGCACGGCTATCGTGTCTTGGCCTGATATCGGTTGTGAGGATGAACGAGTTCTACGACCTCATTAATTATCTGAGTTACTGCGGAACTTTTCTACGATTCGATGGTAGAGAGCCACGAGGATCTCTAATGGATCCTGTAATGGGTTCGCAGCGTGATTAGGGGATTCGCAAGATCGTTCGCGGCCGGAGCGATTTTTGCACGTGGATTAACACTTAAACAGTTGCACGCGAAAATCAACTAATTCTGCTATTATAAATTTAGAAAACAACCCTTTCCATTAAATTATAGATTTTCTGCCAGCTGTTAAATTTGTTTGAAGGAATAGCTTTATTAAAAATATTTATATAGAACGGTATGATTTTCTTGAAATGTGAGAAAAATTAGAGATAATATTTTACATACACAATTAATCGTTACATTATTTCATTTTATTAGCACTCCGTGCTAATAAAATGAGGTAATAGAACATGTAAAAGCTTTGAGAATATAGTGAGATTGCTTTGCTGTCTTCGGCATCCTTTTGTCATTACAATATCTCTGTCGTAAATAGATGGAAACAAATCTTTTATAATCTTGCACAAAGCAATGTGAGAATTATCTTGTGAGAATAATTAATTAACTGTAGAAGTTATTTTAAAACAAGAAAGTTTGCCGCTATGTGTAAGTGCTAAGCGTCCCGACGACTCGCAACGCAAACTCTAAGTCCGCAATTCGCTAAACTGCGCTTCGTCCACACTGAAAGATTCTTTGCGTTTCTAGCCGGCTTATCGAAAGCAGCTTGCCGCGTTCTATGTCGAACTTTTCCGATCGTGTATTCCATTAAATTGCTTCCCAGTAGGCGAACGCCACGCCTGGTACTGCCGGCAGCCAAGAATATTTATCTTTAATACGTACGCTCATCCGTGCGCCGCGAAAGGTACACGGTACAACGTCTGCCTCGTTGCGCGGAAAAACATTTTCCGTTTTATTCGAAAAAACACGGAACCACCACCACCGGGTGGTCGGCAGTGCACACCGTTCGATGCGGCGGCGGCGGCGGCGGCGGCGGCGGTCGCGCTGCGTGCTGCCGCTACATGGTTGCCCATAAAGCCTCGCGATACTATCGAGCCTCGGATCCATAAAGGTCGGTAATCGAACGGAGCACGGAATAAAGCGAATCCCCGTCGTCGTGGAACCGCCGGGGGATCGATACGGAAGTATCGCAAGCGAGATACTCGCGCGACAGCTTCTGACTTTCCGCGCTATTCGTTTTTGTGATGTTTCCAAGGTCGTTTTACCTCTCTCTTCTTCACTCTAACTTTACTCTGCTTCCCCTCCCCTCTTTTTTTGAAATCGTACGTTCGGATTTTACACAGTGTATCGCTGGCGTTCAGAACGAAGAGAACTCATCCGCCGCGATCCGTATCGGATTCTCTCCCCTCGCGAGATGCCGTCGGGTTCGTAAAGTCGCCTAATCGGATGAGGTTCAAGTGCCAGTTTGAGTGCGTACCGAGAAATGAAAGCGTTCGTAAAATCGTAATTTCCGCGAGGCAAAGCCTAGAAAGGCCGCGCGTACGCTCTGTCGCACTTCCCCATTGTTCACGAATCCGAGATGAGAGACGAAGAGCTATGAAATCGGAGCGCGGAGCCGCGATGCACTGCGCCATGCGGCGTCGAAGAAGGCTTTCGAATGTATACTTGATGAGGTATATACGTTTCGCGGAATCGCGGACGGAGAAAGTTTTCTATTTCAGTCGCGGTGATTGATATACCCCTCGGGGTCGGAGTTCCGCTGCATTGTGTCGCGGGATCGCTTCGAACAATAATCCTCCTATCCTCGATTTTTCTAGTTATAGATTCTAAGATGGCCTGCTACTTACCGCACGTTAAAAAACTCGTGCACGCAGAAAGTTTACTTAAGGAGTTTGCATATTTAGTTTGTATACTCCATAAGATGATACTCCTATACGAGTAAACCAATTCAATTTCGTATTATGAAAGTGAATACAACTTTAAGTAAATACATAGAATGCGTTAATGCTATTCATACAAAAATTAATGAAATAAAGGCCAATAACCGAACATGTACATATATTTAGTTTAATTTGAGATTAATAATAATAAGTTTTTGCGTAAATATCTGCATATGAAATACATGTCACTGGGTCGCGTTTACTTTATATATTAAAAGGGAACGAAACAATTTGTTGTGTTCGTACATTTTATAATTCTGTATTTTGATGCACGCATTTAATATTTTCTAATGTATAGAAATAGTTCGCATTTATAAGGGCATTTTTAATTATCCTTAATGTTATAATGTACAAAGAAAATATGAATTTATCATGCTTGCTTTGAGATTAAAGTAACTTTAAATTAAATTTCGGAAAAGGAGATCTAAACTGATCAAAGGAGACTCGTGAATGAAACAAAGCAGAAGATTTGGGATATTTTACACGAATATCGGAATCTTGTCTCTTATATTATCCGTTCCATTTACGTTAAGTATGCACGGATCGATGCCATTATGTTTGTCAAATTTTCATTGCGCTCATCGCGGATCTTATCGGGAGCCAGGCGAATCAGCTTCCGATCCAACGATCGATCGGCGGTCTCGATAGCGGAACTTTACAAGGGCTTTTACCCGCCCCGTCTTCGTAGTTTCGAGGAGGAAACTCACCCCCCACGACGAAATAAGCGACTAGATAGAAAGTCCTTATCCATCGATAAACAATGTCAAACATGCCACGATACTAAGCGCTTGCACCGCGTTCGTTAAGGGAGGCGTCTCTTCGATTTTTTTTTGCTTTGTTTTAGTCGAGCGTCTTGTTACAGCTCACGATCTTTTTTCGCTTTCCCCACCCCGTAAGTTTCTTACCTTGACATTTTACACACTTTTCCCGTACCTTTGACAACCTTATCCGTCGCGTCGGGTAGTTCTTTGTAAATTGCTGTAACACTATCACTACGGTCGGAATCATTGTCGCGTTCGCGCAGGCATATTAGCTGAAAGAGGAACGGAAGTTCATTATGTAGCACGCGAATTTTTGTGACGAAACACGGGAGAAACACGCGCATCCGTCTCTTTCTCTCTCCCGACTCGGATGTGCTTTATAATCATGAAACTTTAACGCTCCTGCCGCAAAGAACGCGTCCATATTTACAATTATTTCATTATTAATTCATAAGTGTTTGTACTTTCATCGCATAATGGTGCGCTTCCGTTACACTCGTGACTTCTAATTACGCGAAAAGCGTAATAAGCGCGTGTATCGCGTTGCCGTCGACGACGTGTGAGGTTTAATTGCCGTTCGACGTTAAACGGCGCGATTAATGCGAGGTCGTCTTTGCGAATCGCGCCGCAACATCGATATAGTCGACTCACCGCCAATACGTCGGCATCCTACCGCCGCCGCCGAGATTAAACGGCCGCGGGCACGTGCTCCCGGGAGGGTTCGGCGCCGTTCTGGCAGGTGCGCCCCGGCTGTGCTTGACAGGTGCGTCATTGTTAGCGAAGCATAAAGAAAGGAAGTGGCAAGAGTCAATCCCGACCGGCGGTAAGGGGGCGAAAAGTCGAACGGGGACGGACGACGAAAATGTAACGGCGTAAAACGCGAATATAATGCGACTTTTGATTCAGCATTTTTGTCGTGTGTTTACTGTTTTGACGTTGCGAGAAACGCCTGTGTTTCGTGTTCTCTCTGTTTTGTATTTAGAAATGCATATTCAATCATAGAGCAGAAATACGCGTTGGAACTTTTTCCATTTAACTACTTATATTTTTGAAACGCGCGCCATATATTTCGAGATTGTCTTATTTGGGAAAGAAAACTCTCTGCGTCGAAGTACTTTCACATTTGAGACCGCAGCGAATCAATGTAATATTACAAAACTACGTTTCTCCGTAGTTCAGCGGAACTCCCGCGGTGAAGTTAAGCCTCATAATATATTGATCGCGGCGCATTAATTATCGATGTAGCAGGTAGAACTTCTTGAATTTCCGACAAATTTCGAATCCCATTATATATGCGCGCATATTTCGACCGGTTAAAATTATTTTTAACAGGCTACGTAAATTTTTGCTCTGTTTGCCCTGAGATTGTTTAAAAACTCAAGTCAATATTCATGGACCCCATGTATGTCGAGAAAATTAGAACATTCTCCATATTCAACACGTGCTCAATGTAATATCTCTCGGCCGTCGCCGTTATCCATTTCGTTTTAACGCTTATATTCACGAACGGCTTCCACAGATTTCACGAGCGAGGAATTTCTGTCGGCGCGCCATTGGACGCGCGCGCTAGCCTTTCTGTTTTCCGAGAGAAAACAGAGTGAGAAAAGCAATGTTGCAGACGAGGGCACGAGGGAAGGGCAATCCAGTCAGTCACTCGGACATTCACAATATGGATCCCTTTGGTGTAATCGCGATGCGGAAGCCCCTTGTTTCTGCGAGCCTTCGGTGAACGTTTCCAACCCTCCAACAAACCTCCTTCGTCCCCCTCCTCTCCTCTCTCTCTCTCTCTCTCTCTTCCAACTCTCTCGCAGGCAGTTGGACAGTCTCTCGCCCCATATTCTCTGTCTAATTTGCCAACCTAAGCCGTCGGGACCAGCCGGAGAGAATGACGGCGATGGTAGCCCAACTTCATTATTCTCCCATTGTATCAGCACCCCCGCGGACATAAATCATGGAGGGTCCACCCTCGCGCATCCCACCGCCATCGCCACTGGTCGGGGATTTCGTTTGATTCCCCGTCCATGGAAAGCGCGCAGGCCGCGAGAAACAGCCACCGACTTTCTGCTCCAATTTCCGCTTTTCGGCTGTCCACTTCGACCGGCCGTCCGGCGTTTGCCGATAATTTCTGCACGGTCACTTCCTGCGTGTGATTCGTGGCCTGCCGAATTTTCACGCTTTTTATATAACATGAAAAAAAGAGCAAGATAGAAGAGCGGCATTTCTTTCATGCGGTCGGTCGCGGTTTTTAAATTGTTTTACACACAGGAAATCCAGAATATATTTCTCACGGGTTTTTACACGATTATGTTTGAATTTATCGATTAATCCGCGATCTTGTAATTTGGTTCATTGCTTTATTGATGTGGGTGAAATCGATTTAACCCTCGAATAATCACGTCGCTGTAAATATAGTTCACTGTTTCTGCGCTTTCATGTATAATGCGCCAGATTAGCAACGTTATTGTCGCGAATTAATTTTTTAATAATACCTGCAGTTTTTTAAATTTTTTTATACTTTTAAATATCGCAAACATTTGCGTTATACATTTATTAATTGAAGATTGCGACAAAACAGCGACCATAAGTTTTTTTAAAAATTTCAGAGTTTAGTAAATTTTAACTAGTTTCGGACTTTTAAATATAACCTATGTGTGCGTTGTTTATCACTTGTCACTTTAACTCATCGTCTTTTATGGCGTTATGTCCATCCGATTTTTATTGCCTAATTAAATTATACAGGACACTGCGTGATCAATTGTGCGACACTTTGGGAAGCAACCAGCCAGTGAGGTTAATGGCGGATGTTAACCTTTCTCGACGAAGGGACATACGCGCTCGATCGATATATTTATTTATTATTCACGAGCGCAGCATCTACCCACGCGACAACCATTGAGAGCTCATTGTAAACTGATTTTCCACGTAATACGGGCAGTATTTATTTTGGTATAATTATTGTACGAGACGTGCGCATTTTCAGAGAGCTTAACGACGTAACTAATAATTACAAACAAATATGATCCGCTAATAATCTAATAATTTAATTAGGTGATATATACTGCTATTATATACACTACGTTATATTACGTGGAATAGGGGGATGTGCCGGTGAAAGTTCATTGCAAAGGTAATTTATTGAGATTTATGGGAATTTTATTATCGGTATATTTGCGAGATATATCGGGGATCTATTATCTATTTGATATGGCTAAGACAACCTTAAACTACACGAAACTTCTAACGGGCGATCAAATTTAACACGCGTAATAACATTGTACCGTTAATGCCGGCAGATTATATTACGCACTTAAGCATAACTTATGCTAGCACGTGTAATTATATGTTCGGGCCCTATAAAGCGGGGAATGCAGTACACATCTATATCGGTGGCCGAGGTCTACATCGTTACAGGTGTTTGCGTATTAATTTCACGATCCTTACTCCCGACGCTCGCGTACTACACAGCCGCCGTGATGTCTAAACTCCCGTAAGCGGACCAGCAATGACGTTAACTATCGAATTTCGAACTAAATACAAAGAACGTTATCTCTGATGAGATATGGCCGCGGCATTCAAATTGTTTTCTATTCAAGAGGTAATTGCAAGAATTAATTATATTACGCGCGATACTATTAAATGCAATACCAATTATCTTTTGATGCGGCAAACAAATGTTTCTAATTATTACACGTGTGACAATTTGAAATCCCTTTTACGCTTCGGTGTATGGTTGTCAACAATATTATTTCTATTTGTGGAAAATTATATCACAGTGTCACGTAAATTTTCGTTGCTTCAGATTCGAACTTGAGCAATATCTGAAAAACGATTATTCTTCTTCCCGTTCGGACAATTCTCGGGACTTTGTGAGGGATGGTCCCGTAATCGAAGGTTCGTGATCGGAGAGTCTCGGTGGACAGTCGGAAATTTATTTTCAACAAATTGGCCGATCGTTCAGATTTCGCACTGGGATAGCCGTTACGGAGTGGCATGGTGAAACGCGAGCGAGAGCACTGATAGGGGATAGACAGGATCGCATTAGGGTCTGATGGCGTCACCGGGTCGTCCAACGAAGGTAAAAAGGGTGACCGATTCGCTCGAATGGCAAGCGCGAAAGGCACATGAGCGTCGAGAGGATGGTGTAAGATGTGTTATAACTAACATTTAGTGTCTCAAAAGTGTAAAAGAGCAGTTTTATTGATATTTTTAGTGTCGTCTGCATATCTAGAAAACAATCTCGTGGGAATAAGGCAGTTTTCTGCTCGTTGAGGCACAGTCATTGAATGTTGACATAGAATTGAATTATTTGTATATTGTTGTAAACAATGATAAACCGTATATGTGTTTACGTGTAAAGTAACTTTAGTGAGTATGCAAGTTAGTCTCTTTTGTCGTCGGCGAAAGTTGTTAAAATGTGCTAGAAAGTTTGGTAGAAATTTTGACGTGTTTTACCAACCGTGACAAACCCGACGACACATTTATTTGCCACATATGACAATGGCAAATAATGAATGTGCTAAATATCACATGACAAACTTTGATGAAGCGGTTTATTATTAATACGAAATGTTAATTCTATAATCGGTAAATACACAAGGTTGGATTCAGTACTAGCATAATTGAAAAGTTAAAATTGAAAATGTTAAACGCTCGGTAATGTTAAAAATTTAAAGCAATAATATTCAAAAAAATTTAATTAAAGATATAAATGATAAATTCGTTGCGTCATTCTTTTAAATTGATCAAAAAGAAATTTTAATTTATGCTTTTAATAAAAATCGTTCCGGTATGTTTTCATGTATTTCTTTAAAATTATACTGGCGTCCGCAAAAGCGCATAAATTTATAATGCGATGCAACTGTCATTGGATATGAAACTGGAATATGGATCTTCGATGTAATTTGATTAAGTCCCTTGCCGGGGATATAAACCGGGGAGAGTCATTTGATGACGGTGCGCAATTTGCGTCTGGCGGGGGTGTCATTTTGGTATTCTCGTGCCAGTTGATTCACTATGAATCATGAATCACGATGAAAGATTCATTTTTACGGGTTTTTGCCTGACATATCGTTGTGACTCGCGTCTGTATTTTCTCATTAGCCGCGTATAATTATCGGGATATAATGTGGCGACGATACGTCAACGTCGAGAATTAAATGGCAACGCAACAGGCAACCTGTCGCCCGTTTCCCATTGCAAACGAAATGTGTAATCGAGTCGAAAATAAAATAAAGAGAACCAATAATATTTTTATCGTCTCGTATGTAACTTGTGGTTTCTTTAATGACGAAACTCCATATTGACAAACTGAACGATGATAACGAATTATATCGCGATTACGATGCTTAATACCGCGGATTTCGTCCCGACTAATTTCACATTTAAATCCCTCTTGCACGGGACGACAAAGTCTTCCGCTGCAGGATTTGGACGTGGGCATAAATGGATTGCACAATAACGGAGTTAACGCGACACTCGGGTCCTCCGACATTCACGTAGATCAGTTTAAGTTTGTTGCGTCGTTCTTTTTTTATCAGCAAAGTCACCATCGGGAATCGATAAAGCGAAGCCATTCCTTAAATGTACATAGCTCCAAGATTGATAAAGCCGATTACGTTGATCCGCTATCAAACAGACACTAATCTCGATATTTGTTACACACGCGCTATTGACAACGCAGTCGTCGTGCCTCTATAAATAGTCCATCGTGGTCGATGAGTTTCTTGCGGGCGCGATGAGATTTCGATGATTTACGAGCAAGGCGACTTTGATGCTCGCCGATTTTGATGATTTAGGGTTCGATACCGCGAAAACGAATTTGTCGTCGACGAGACGGACGGATTCGCCGCAGCGTACTGTCGGCCACGTAAGCGAAACAATTTATCGGGAGCCGATAGATCGGGAGCCGATAGCTAGCGATACTGGCGAGTTTTGCTCGTATAAAGTTCCCCGTGCGATGAATATCGAGAATAACTTTGCCGAGCGAGTCGTCGTTTCTGTATGCGTCTAACTGAACCGCATCACACTGTTTTCTCTCTCTTTTTTTTTTCGTTGAAATAGCTCGAAAATTGTGAATCGCACCTCGTCGTGCCAGATGAGATATATGAGGTGCGACGTAAATGATCAGTTAAAATACACTCTATCGCTCGTTTACTCGATGATATTTGTAGATTACGGCGATTCACGGAATATCTTTAACACTATCTCAAGTATTCCGCTCACACGTGTATAGTGAAAGTTTACCTGTAAAAAGTAATAAATTTTTAACATAGCGAGAATGTGATAAATTTACAGAAATTGTAATTTAATCTGCATTATAGGGTAAACTTGGATAATAATGGCCATAGTTTTTTAAAATACAAAAAACATACTTTTATTTTTATTATTTTTTAATAGCGTTTGGTATATTACTTTACTAAAGCTTGAAGTATGTAAAACTATCGACATTTAAGAGAAAATGCTTAATAAAAATTTTTTATTATCAAAATATCGAAACATAAACATTGTCCATCTTTCACAACTTTTAGGGAAAAGATGGCCATAGTATTATAGAACAGTTGGCAATACATTTATGTACCTAACATTTATAAAATAATAAAAAAGCTTATATAATTTTACATATTTAGTTTTATTGCCATATATTATCACATATTTAATTTTTAAACATTTTTAACATTAAATGTTTACACAAGTTTAGGATTAATTTAACTCATTGTCGTTATTTAAAAAAAACGTATATTATATATCAAATTTAAAATATTAGGTATACAACTTAATTCTTGTCTTTTTTTAATAAAATATATACATAAATATTTACCCCGAAAAGTCATGGGCTATCTTGCCCAAATTGTGAGAGAAAGATAATTATAGTATTTATTTATAAAATAAAAAAGGAAATAAAAAATATAATTACACATATAATTACAATTTACATACTTTTGTTACATGGGTAACGTTCATTGCGACAGCACAATTGTAATTTATTTGACATTGTTGGAATTTCTAATGAACACGTGAAAAATTTTGCAAGCAGTAAAAAGTAAAAACGTGATATGACATCTACAATATCGTTATTTCGAATAGTATACGCACATAAACTACAGTAAATATCGATTATCTTTGAAAATAATTACAAGAACACATTATTTAGCAATTATTGGAGAAATTATAGCCATTGGTTACCTTTTCCGTATGTTTATCACATTCTAACTTACTCTATATATAAATGTATGTGGTGTTCTCGAGTATTATGAAGAATATAGGTCTTTCTTCATAAAAGACATAATAAATTTTCATAATGTACATTTATCGCGTACATCTCGTGCGATAATAGATCGTAGATCAGCGTTTATAATGGGTTTTGGGCAGATTTAAATTGACTTAATAGCATAATATATATATTTCATTATGTTAGTTAAAAAATGACACGCATTTCACACACATATACACACACAAAATTGGTGGTACCACATGTGTAGAGTGAATCCATTAAGTATCCATTACGTAATATGTAATGTATTTATCGTAGATAATAAGATATAAATATGCATTTTCATTATGGTAACGTAATATCTTGACTGTAGTTGTTGTCATCGCTAGTCGATTACAATCGGGAGATCCATTAAATCTTGATACCCTGATACATGGATGTTGACCAATCGGATCGTACGAGAACGGTAATATCAACAACATGATCCGTGTCGCCTCGGCATCTCGGCATATGTGCTTTAAATCTTGTCCTCTGTGCCTCGGGAGTTTATTATCGTTAATTCATCTGATTCTATATGTATAAGCAAATGCCGTCGAAATTCTGGAATACACACGTGCTCGTCCGCGTCATTTATTTCTGACGAGATAAAATATATGGATCAGAAGCAGCATGGAAAAGAAATATCGATGTTTTAGAAACGTGGATATTAATCTTAAAAATATCAAATATATATTTTTTTGTTCTACCAAATTTATTTTACAGAATTTGTAGAGTGTTTATCTAAATATTGAAAAGTATTTGCAATTTTTATTGGTTTTATATTCTTTATTAATTTTTATTGACAGTAAAATAATGCAATAATTTGCAATTAAAAATAGAAATAAATTATATCATTACATTTATATTAAATATTTTTTATTTATTACGTTCAACCACGTAGACTCGATACAAATTTTCTTGGAACCCAAGACATTATTTAACAAAGTAATATAAATTTATTGTAAATCATATATTTTTGTATATAATTCATAATAACATACTTGGAAAATTGTTACGTTTGTGAAGTCGCTAAAAATTGGATATTCTCGAGACGCGACTGTGTACCTAAAATGCACTCGCTCGGATTGAAACATCCTGGCCCGTCCGTAGTGGATTTACACGGTGTTTACATTACTTAGCAGCCTCCCTCGAGCACGTACGTCGTAGCGTGTGGTCACTGCCGCTACTGCCGGTAACTTTGGAGAACGTTTCTGTCCGGCGAACGCTCGCTCTCTCGGTTCGATGGCCCGTGAGGCTGCACCGTTCGCCAGCAGGAAATGTCGCGTCTACAAAGTTTCCCTTCGCCGAGGCCTCCAACGGTACCATCGTTCTTGGTGCCGTCCTTCCTCGTGGCGTCTCGCTCGCTTGCCCGCCTGCTTTCATTCGCAGTTGCGTCGTCGCTTCTCTTTCTGATCTATGTATCCACCATTTGCCCTTGGAAGCCCCGCGTTCTCCTCCTTCATCCTTTAGCCCTTCTATCTGTCTCCCCGTCTCGCTCGTTTCCACCCTGGCCTACGAGCAACTTCGTTTCTCCTGATATACCGGAGCTTTTGGTTCTCGCGCCGTTTCCATAGAAACGCCACGGCGAGAGAAAGGCGGACGACGGAGGATAGGAACTCCTCCGCGGCTGGAAGGACGAAGGGTTGCGAATGGAAATATGATGGAGCAGGATAGAGATCCCTTTTCCAGCGAGCGGAGCGCAGCAAGTTCGTTCTTAGCGAAGAAAGGAGAGAGCTCCTGGTTTAAATTCTATTGCGCGGACAATACGGTCACGGTAATGCTCGGCTTTGATTCATTGCCCGCCTGCGGGATGAGAGGCGAGGTGAAAGGTATGGCGGGCGACGTGAAGGAAGGAATAGTTGTGGTCGAAGGTTTGTCCTTTCATGCGTGTTGCAATTCACGACCCGAGGACACATCGGCCCTTTCCTCTTCAATATCGTTATTTTCCCATCATCATCCGGTATACGAGCGACCACCGCGTCAATTTTCGCTCGTCCGCAACGCGTAATTTTAATTCGGTTAAGCTGTAAAATGTAGCCGTTAATCGATTTATTAATGTAGGCCGCTTTTATCAAGTTCATTGAGATAATAGGTACTTACAAAGAACTAATTATAACGTGTACCAACGGATCGCGCTCTGCCATGCGTGCAGCATGTTCATAAATTACTACATTTATATTATTGCGTTGAAAAGTCATTCTCGCTCGGTAAAATTTGTGTGTGTCCGAACTTACATACGTTTCTTCCACTTTCTTCATGTGCCCCTCGTAGGTTACGTTTGCAAAAATAAAACGAAGGTTTCGCTAAAATTGCCGCTAAAAACTCGGTGAGTTCTTACGGGAACCTGGAAGTGTGGATTACGCGCGCTCGCGTGCATTTTTTTATGGCATTCCCCCGCACACGGCGAATGACACGGGAAAATGGAACACAGTAAACGAATCGTTATCGATATGGGGTCAATGATTTATGGGGAGTTTTCGGGAAATGAGAAGCGGAAAGAGCTTCGATCAAAAAGATTCACTTTGTTTACGTTGCAAAAGTGTATATACTATATTTCAATTAGTTTGTCACTCTGCACGATTAGTCAGCAGCAAATGCAATCTTAAGTTTTCTTAAAATAATTCTTTTACTAAAATTCACTTGTTTTAATTATACGTTGATATATTTTTATTGGAATCTTTCCCACATACAAAGGCCTTTATGGTTTCTTCTCGGGTTTATTTAATCGGTGATCGTCGACCCGACAATTTGGCGACCGCGATGCTGTTTGACGAGCTTTCGTAATAAAAGCGAGAGTGGGCCATAGCCAGGCCAAACGGACGGAGGGAATCAGGATGAGCGGATGGACTCTGGAAGTATTTCCTAATGACTGCTCGACGAGAGCGGAAGCGTGGCGGTGGGAGAGGGGGAGAGGGGAATGGGACCAAGCAGCGCGGAAACGACGGTCGATACGCTGACGTACTAATGACCCGTACGGAGTCGCGCACTACTGGCTGGACAGACTACTGGCTAGACGCAATGGCACCAACGTGCCGGTGGTTTTCGCTCAATTATAAATTGAATTACTCGCCGGGCCGGCTCAAAATGGCCACGGTTATGCGCCATAAAAGGGAAAACCGACTCTTCGCCGGCGAACGGGGCGAACAGCGGGGGAGAAAGCGAGAGCGTGAGAGCACGAGCGAAAGAGGAATGCAGAAACGTAAAGCGGACTCCTCTCGTCCTCGAAGGGGGAGGGGGGGGTTGGCATCGATACGCATCGGCCGAAGTGGGAGACGACGGCTTGAGGTCGGCCTACACCTACCTACCCTAATTCCATGCATTTGCAATTAGCTCATTAATGGATGACCGCACGACGAGTAAGTGTTTACGGCGACCGCCGCGCGCAACGCACTGCGGGCTCGATTGTATTTCGGGGCTCGTTTTGTTAGCCGTCTGCATGTTTCGAGCGCGAAAGCTAATCGCGCGGGCAATTAAGATAAATTGAAATCGATAGCAGGGTGACAAATGGCCGAGGGATTCTTCTAACAGTGGCCGCCGTCGCTGCCGCTTAGAACGAATAATTAATATCACTTCCGCATGCGTGTCCCTCCGTGAATTATCGCGACGAATCAATCATGCACGCGCTTGAACGGATAATGCCAAACTGCCGATCCTTTTTACGCGAAACATGCGTACGACGCGCGCTTAATGTTGTCTTTTTTTTTTCCTTTTTTTTCCACGCACAATTGTGTAATGTATTAATCGTAGCCATCGCACGACAAATGCGGTCGTTTGGCAAACTCGTACAACTTTGCAAATATTAAATATGACGAATTGCTATGTAGTTTATTTAAAAATACATGTACTTACTGATACAATCTTTGTGCTCCTTGAAATTTCCTTTGAAATTGTATATTATTGATTGTATAGTATTGATTTTAGATGAATACTACAATAGTAGCGAAAATATAATATATATGTTGTAATATTTATTTCGGAGGTACACGCAACGCTAATTAATAATTTAAAGTTGTTACTTTAATGCACAGAAATATTATAGCTAATATATTAACCAATATAAAATATTAACATAGATATTTCGTGTCCGATTAATATCTTATAGATGTTTCTCGAAATATTTTCAAAGATAATTAAATTACACTACATTTTTTAAAATGAAAACATTTTTTTCTAGAAACTTGAAAATATGTTTATGAATGTTATCTGACAAAAATCATTTTGTTGAAATAGATTTGAAAATAATTGTGTTGAGTCGTTAAAAAAATTATATTGGACATTTAATTTGGTTGTCAAAATGTCAAAACTTTTTATAACAATATTTGCATGAGAGAGGAACATTCTACATAATTTTTATTTAATATAAAATAATTTTTTTTATCTATGTATAGCAAAATTTTTAGATACCACAATATAATCATTCTTTTCATATAGAGACTTATTGCATCGTTTTAAATAGGTGAAGGAAATGGTCAGACAGTTTCCATGTTTTTGTACGGATATGTGTTTGTTCGTTACAAGTCTGTTTTTATGTAATCTACGTTAAAGTGAATCACAATTGCTACATTATTTGTATCAGTTTAATTTTTCATTTCGTGATGCAAAGTTGATGATCGTCGTAGTCGGAACGTCGTACTCAAAACACACGTGTTATCGACTATGCTGATCAGTAAGAACTTTCCGGATCATCTCGTTACGTTCGACATATCTGCGTGTCGTAATCGTGACATGGGACGCATCGATAATTAGCGACGGATCGACGATCAGCCTAGGGCGATCTCCTCGTTAACTGCTTTACGACGTGCTTATCCGACCGCTTCGTATACGTTCAGGGCGGTCAATATCCTTGGCTATTTACTAACCGCCGTTGCTGTTAAGACGATTAGCTCGGGGACCCGCGGGCGGTACTTCTATTCACAATCAAGGAAGCCCCGTATTACGCGGAGACGGTCGTTTCTTACGGTATGTGCGTGCGATACTTGCACACATACATATCGCATATCTCGCATGTATATATTATTAAACACGGCTTTAGACCGTGAAAACCAGGCTGGATTTGAATACATTCTTCTTTTCAGATGTCATTGCTTCGCACTTTTGCCGTCACGCGAGTCCACGGTGTCTCATGGCAACCGGTTCTAGCAACGCACGACTTAAATTACAGGTCGATTGCGCTGATCCGAGATAACGTGAATTCAAATAAATTAATTTTTTTCCTTGCTTATATTACAATACGATTATAGGTTCGGGAAACAAGAAATCATTAATTTGGAATTTGTTTAATCCAAGTTGTCGGTGCAAGAAATACAGAGTTTTAATCATTGTAGCTTGGCTTCACGATGCAGTAATGTACCGCGAGATTTTAATAGTCACTCATAAATCATTATTTCTTTGTTAAGAAGAAACTTTGCGTTGTCATGATTTTTAATGTTTCGCTTTACGCCTCGTAATGAAGTCTGGAAAAGGACCGAACTTTGAAGCTTGCGTGCAAGGGAAAAAGGGTGGAACGCAAAGGGTTGAAATTCAGTATAACTTTTTCTCCGAACGATGCTATCAGTAGGAAGAATGGCAATCGCGATCGTATCTTCACGATGGCACTTGATGGACGACATAAAATGAAATATGTGCGTTATTTGAATTTATTGCTGTCACGCTGGAAAGTATATCGCGCATGCGATCCTGGCGTTTTTATTAACATTATCTTTACTTTTTTGACATCAAGAGGAAAATAAATGAGATAAGAAGAGATGGAATCGGAGGTAACATTGAGAGCTCATCGAAGTATCACTCTATGAATTGAAGCAATTGCGAACCGATGAAAGTCTCTTGACATTCCACCTCCAGCAACAAATCGATTTACTGGCGCGGGATTACCGTACTTTTATGAAAACTTGAGAAAAGTCTCCTGTATTTCGGATCACTGGGAAAGAATTACGAGGTGAAACGTGCTCGGCAGAATTTTACATTTTTTACTGGTTTTTTTAGGTGAGAATCTCCGGCTACGAAGTGTGCTAAAATAGCTTTCGAACGACAATGGTGATATATTTCCGTATTTGAAAATTCGTTATTTGGCAAATTTTAGGCCACTCGTGAATATTTCGCGACGTTTCAAGAACTGATCGTTGCCGCCTTTCGCGGCTATAGAAGAAAATTGCTCTGCATTTGGAGAGCCGATCCAAGTGATAAATATGTCCGTAGGCTTAACCCTCCAAAATCTCTTACGGGCTCCCGAAAATGCTGTCGATCATTTATAATACGCCGAGCGATTTGGATTGAGCGAAAAAGTTTCGACGATTTCTCATATTCCGCCGGAAATTTTTGCCTCGCGCTTGAGATCGTTAAAACTTTCTTGCCGCAGTTCGGATTACCTGCGTTGCGAGGATTATCGGTATAAATTTGCGGTTGTAAATACACCTCACTTTTTACCGCGTCGAGTTTTGTCAAATTTGATAAATGTAAGAAAATATTATTAATATATATTGATTTAATTATTAATTAATTTAAAGAGGAACTGAGTAATAAATTGTTGACCGTAACGTTGTATGTATATTGAGATTTGTCAATTGTTTGCCTCTTGATACAAAATTCAGTAACAGTATTGTGAAAATATACTAAGTGATTTCCACAAAATTCAAGTTTAGTGAACGAATAAATGAAGGGTAGCGTTGAAAATATGAAATTTTCAAATATACTTTATCTTCGATTACTATAAAATTATATGGATATCACTCTCCAGTTTGTCCCTGTCGCTTTCATTTAATTCCGTAATTCCCTCTAAGAAGCGGGTAATTCCCACCGTTTCGATCGATTTAATCCTAGCGTCGGGAGTTTCGATCCGTTCCTCCACCGCACGAAGTACGGGTTTGGTTAAACGGACGGATATTCCTCTTTCGATTCTCGAACCCCTCGCCACGTACGCCGGTCTCTTCCTAATCCACGGAAATGGGCACAGTGTCGACAAGATTCGTATTTGCATTACGTCCGCGGAAACGCGGAAAGTAATGTCGTTTCAAAATTTCCGGTGAGCGAGGGACAGCGGAACTGTCTGTAACTTTGGTGTATCCGTTTGAATTAGATGCGTTCTCTGCATGAAGAACTAAACTATTTCTTTTTACTTCTATAACAATGCGAATTGTAAGAGCTCTCAAAAAACAAGATATATTACATCGATTACACGGACAAATCTATATTAAAATTGTTTTATTAGAAAGATATTTTTTATAATATGTACTGCTAGCGTATCACGTTTTTTATACACAAAACCGAATATTTCCGTATTTAAAAAAAAAATCGAAAGATAAGAGTTATTTATTTTACGAGATGTCGGAAATAAAATTGTCCGGCTGCCGTATTAATCACGAGATTTTTCCCACGATACACTTCCTGTGACCTTGCATACAGTGCACCTCTAAACGTAGTACTTTCGCTATGGCTCACGGACAAGTTACGTCTTACTCAACGTCGAGTAGAACCTTGCGGAATCGTAAACATTTCGCATTCAGCACAATCGTTACGTAATAAAGCGTACCATAACGTACCGTTAACGACAACGACATTGGACACTGGAACGATCGCTCTGTGTAGTAATCCTTTCCTTTAGCACTCGCTGCAGATTGTACCAAATCCGCCGAATGTCCTTTCTACTATACATGACATCCGAATAAATAAACGTGATTGTTTCAATGGTAAAACGTTGACTACTAAGGAGTTATTCAGTCTTGAAAATTAGTGTTTTGAGTAATTAAAATTCGAAGCTACAGAAATCTTGTTTTTTAATTAATTTTAACTTGTTTTTAATTCAAAAACTTTCTAAAATTATTCTAAAAATTAACTATATAATCTGCTAATTACGTTAAAAATTACATATTTTCTTGTCGACATGTCTAAAGTTGAAAATTAAAAATTTGTTAAAGAGAAATCCATGCCAAATCTGAGTGAAAGCAATTAATAGGAAACTCGATAGCTTTGGAACAATCTATATGTGAACGGCGTGTTAACCCGCGCGGTTGATTCATCTGGCTACCTACCAACCTACCGACCTAGCTTCCTCCTCACGGTCTGCGCCGGATATTCCGGAAGTGACGTCACCTTCATTGTAACATCCCGTATAGCGCGTGAGTGGAGCGAAGCGAGACGCTCTCTTTCGTGTCCCACGGACGGGCCGAGTGCATGTGCGGAAAATACATGGCGGGAAGGGAGGGCGGAGAGGAGGGCGAGGATACGGCGCGTTGCACATACATGCGTGGGTGTGTGAACACCGGCGGAATGCGTTGAGTCCGTACGCGGCGTACCGTGTAAATACCTAGCTGGCATTGACAACGTAGTGTATGCGCTGTTACGTAAGTGTAATGGGAAAGGTGGTTTTGTGCGGCGCGTAAGAATCGCGCGAGTCAGATCTCAAGATCGCGCCATCGCGTCGTTACGCGTTGCTGCTCTGTCGACGCTGTTGCGCATTGCCGTGAAATCGATCTCTCCCGCGCTACATCTCGAACGGCACCTCGGAACGGCTAATCGTGAAACATCTCGTTGATTTGCAAACTTTCTGAATTTTTCGAGAAACTAGCTTTTTTAAAGCAGGAGATAAGGTTCTAATCAGAAGGCAGAATTTTGAGAAATATTTGACCTGGATATTTTCGGAGTTTACCGAAAGACTGTTGTTCCTTAAGGCACGAAAAACGACTGTCGCTCTTTGAGAACTCGCTACGACTAAACTTGGTTAAATCAAAGTAACTCTTACAAATTAAAATTAAAAGATAAAGAAAACAAAAGAGATATGCTTCTCATATTCTTTGCAAGAGATATTCTAGAAAATGACGTGAACATAAAATACATTACTTTTTCTGTTAATACAGGTTAATGTATCATTTGCCCTTAAGGCAAATTTTACTCTTGTTTGAAAGAAGGTCTTGCATAGTCAACAGTGGAATATTGTACTATTCTTTTAGCAGAACATCTTTCAATTGATTACATAAGTTATAGTGGAAGAGGAAATTTGCTTCTTGCTGCACTATTTTTCTCAACTTTTTAAAAATTTAACATCTTAGCCAACGTAATTGCTTGACTTAAATTTCATCGTGTCATCGTGAACAGTTTTGACGAGCAGAGTGAAAAACAGAATTTTCTTCTCCAATATCTCTTAAGCTTCCTTCAATATTTTTTGAAAGGTATTCTGCTAGAAGAATGATGCAACATTGTACTGGTGGCTATTTAAGCAATCACCTCAAAAAAAATTTTTGCTGATTTTTGCTGACGGATTTCTTGACTTATGACAATCAAAATGTTTCACTAATTTTTGTATCAGTTAGAATTTTGGCTGTCACGTATAGAATTTGAAAATTCTGCCGCTATCAGTTAGATTTATTAAGTGCAATACTTATACATATCACAGTGTTCACTAATTATTTATCTATCTTAGCTAGATTTTACACACATATAATTTTTGTTGAAGTTGCAAGATTATTTTTTTGAGTGTTGTACGTATTCCGAGGATAAAATCTCTATTAAAGACAAATAATAGGTCTCTTATTGATAAAATAAATAATGTATTTCCTAAATGCTTACGTTATTTTGTTTATTTCCTAATATAAATATAAACTCTAGTACAAAGATTCGATAATGAATCAGAGAACAATATTTATTTCCACATCTTAAAACTTTTTGTGTCAATTTGTCGCAAAGATTTTTGTGACAACAACGATATAACAGCTCATGATTATTTAATTTTTATTAAGTCGGAGAATGTCATAGTGGGATGGTTAATGAAATAATTTCAGTTAACTCGTACACGAGCTATATTAAGAAACGCAAGTGTGAACAAACACAGCTGGGAAAATTCCGCGATGAGATTAATGGAATTGCAGCATGGGAAAACGACGCTACGCGTTAATCGACGCCGTCGTTGTTGTTCATCCCTATTTGTACGCCTCGATTAGAGAGATGTACGCGCGTAGGCGTGCGTACGCCATATGCTTCGCCGTTACGCATCGTCCGATGTAAACACCTAACCGGCGCTTGGGTTACGTAAAACTTCGCATAAAAGCAGAGTCTTCCACGTCGTTCTCGCGAAGGCTCTCTTCTCATTGTGCGCCGCGGCCGACAGATGTTTGCGCGCGGCGCAGCATGCAGGCAGAACAAAACCGCGAAGTTTATGTTTTCCCCCGTTCGCGAGGAGCGTGTGTCATCTCGCAGGAATGCGTTTCCTTCGTCGATAGGGCTAATTATACGCCTTCGTGTAATCGCCACGTGATCCCGACGCGACTCATTTCCAGGCGATAATTTATTCGATCGCCGCTTTATGTCGTTACGGTCACGCACATAGAATCTTTTTCCTACTCTCGTTGCTACAATGCTGCTCGTGCGAGGAAAGTAATTTTGTCAATTGACATGTGCACAGCAAGATATACCATAGAATAAATCTCGATCAGATCTATAGAAGATCTTGTTTGATCTTGTTCGATTAGATCTATTGAAGATCATAATTGTGGAATACTTTGGAGGCTAAGAACATTTTTTTATGTATTAAATATTTATATATTCCATTATTTCGTAACAACAATTAATGTTGTTTTTTCGTATGCTTATCTCGCTTCACTCTGAAATACATAACAAAGATACTGAAATATCTCTCATTACAACTTTACATCCTCGAATGCATTGAGAGTTACGGATATAAATAGATTTCGCATAGTTATTTTTTAAAACTGGTGTTTAATAAGCACGTGCGAGCTTTATAAATATTGATTTTCTAAGCAATTTACATTTGCATTTACTTTGCTTGGAAATAGTTTCAGTTTTAAGCACGCGCTCGAGGGATCCACCCGGTATAAATTCCACGCGCGTTATTCATGCTCGGAGCGTTTCTCGAAAGCGTATATGTTTATGAGCGGAATAACGATCGAAAGTTTACTAACTTTCGAGGCCCATTCAGACGATCCGAGATTAAGACTCGCGTGTTAATTCCGCACGCGGACGAGATGATTCATTGACCAGTCGCGGTATGATGGTCTGCATAAAAGAAAACAGGGGTATAGATTATCCGGTATCTACGAGAGGATTTTGTATCCCTTGTAGTCGTTAATATTTCCCGCGTCGCATCGTTGATTTACGCCGCGTTGTGAATGTTTTCGCCGACCGGACAACTCCCATCGTCCTGGAACTTTAGCAACTTAGATGTAAGAACGGTTTCAATAAATCACGATACGTACGCGAGGTTACGGTCTTGGAGAGCGCGCGGTAATTAAGCCAGCAAGAATAGTAAAGTCACGAATTCTTCCACATGTTTCTGAACGGTAGATTGGTGAATAATATCACGATGCGAGACGGAAAGTTACGCAATTTATTATCATCGTTATTATAAAATTTGCGGCAATCTTACTTTTTCATTAAGTAAAGATTAATGGAAAGAGGTTTATCTGTGTGTGATAGAAGGAAAAAGAGAGAAGATCGATAGCGTTTCATCGAAATCAATATTTATTCAGCTAAAGCTTCTGCAGGATGTATCTTGTGAGTTATATGTCAAGGATACGTACAATTTTTTAGAATAAGGTGTCAATTTATAAATTGCGTTGCCAATTTTACAATATTTAGCTAAAGAGAATGAAAGAAAATAATCTCATTTGCAAAAATAGGTTTCTTTAAACCATTTAAGAATTGGTAGAATTAAAAAAGTTAATTATGAATTTTAAAAAAGTATATAAACTTAGCATAGCCGACAAAAATTATTTTTAATATAGTTATGAAAAAATATATTAAATACATTAAGTAATGAAAAAATATTTGTGAAATATGTATAGATGTTACCATCACTATAAATTATTAAATTGAAATTAATCGACAAAATATTCTATAATTGGTGATCATTTAACAGGAGTGTGCATGCATTTCTGTCCATAAAACAATACGTACATAAAATCATAGCTTATAAACAGATATCATCATTTGGAGAATGCCCTCGTACTTTTCTAATACTATCTCGAAGTAACTCGTCGAAAGAACCCGTATCGATTTCATTGCGGTAAACACGAACGCGTGTACGCGTGCACGTGATTCGCTGTGCACGACACAAAAAAGCATGCGCGAGCGCACGTAAAGGTCGGTATTTACGCGCACGCGACCGAACTCGAGATTCGAATCGGTGGATTAAGTGACGGAGAAAGGAAACGAGCTTCTGCTGTGTGAGATATTAAATTGTGAAAATGATGATAAATTTACTACGCTTATCGTCTCAGTAATTTAATTTATTAAAAATTATGTATCGCGCAATAAAAATTTTTACCTTCATTTTATTTTTATTTACACTTACATACCGATCAATATAGTTTCATATCTGATGTGTCACATTTCTGCAATTGATACGCATAAACTAATCCCTCGATAAAGCGATGTACAACTGATGAAAACTATGCTCTACATGAAACTTATAAAATAACCAGAGATGCAGAAAAACATTCGCAGATATCAGCGATACACTCGCTGTAATAATTCAACATGTCAATTTTTCCAATTTTTATCATAAGAAACTGAGGTAGCTGAAGCTAGCAGCCAAAGGCAATTTTGCCTTTGAAAAATTTGCATAGGGTTTAGTCATTATAATACATAATCGATCATTTGCGACAGGACTTTAATTTACCAATGGTTATAAATTTTTTAAACTAATTTTTATCGTTTTCCGCGCCTCATGCCTAAACGCAAAGTACGATTTCTTCCAAATTTGGCTGGAAATATCTTGTCGTAACGCACAATCGACTGATCGATCATTCGCGATCGTTATTAATTGTTTAGTGGTTTTTTAAATTGTTAATTACGTTTGTCAGATGAACTCAAGGAACGCTGTCTTCAAATCTACGAAAATATTTTTTGAAGTCTAGAACGACTTAATTGACCGTATATGAGAAATTTTTATGAAACTGCACTTTTGCAAAACATAGTTGATTACCAGAATAATGCAGCGATTTTCTTTTTTGTATAGTACATTACCGCTTTTTGCCGCATCCAGAGCCGATGACGAGGACGTAGCGGTTTCACGGATCCAAACGATAAAAATTAATTTAAAAATTTATAACATTATTTATAACAATTAGGAAAATGCCCGTCCTCCCGCGAATGATCGATCAGTCGATTGTGCTTTACGACAAGATATTTCCAGCCAAATTTAGAGGAAATCGTATTTTGCGTTTAGGCTTGAGGCGCAAAAAACAAAAATTAGTTGAAAAAATTTATAACAATTGGTAAATTTCAAGTCTTATCGCAAATGATCGGTTATGTATTATAATGACTAAACCCTATGCAAATTTTTTAAAATTCGTTAAAAATCTAATAACCAGGGAATTTTTAACATTTTATTGAATGGTGCCCCCTGGAAACGCTTATATGACGTTTGGCCCTATGTCGCTCGGCGTTTAGCTGTTGGCTTTGGCTGCTAGCTTCAGCTACATGGCAAACTGAAAATGAGATGGAAGAGAATTTTTGCTTTTAGAATGGATAGACGGCGTTAAAATTCCAATTATACATATCGATTACCGGGATGATGTTTTTATGAGCACGGCATGCAGATCATGTTATAGAAGACTTAATATTTCTGATTGGCATAATATTTACAATCGATTGCTATTTTAAACTCTTATATAACAGTTATGATCTGTTTACTCTTTGTCTTTTTCTGTAATTCGCTTTTAAGTAGTTTCAGATCTACTTTCTCGAAGATTTGAAGAGGAGATAATTTTGAAATTTATTGGAAAGTTTTCAGCTTTCCTAAAACGAAAGTTACGTGTCAATCGTTATTATGGATTTTGTGTTATGTTATAAAACTTTCCTGAAATGACCAATCTTTCATTCTCGTCTGTATGTCGTCCAGAAATACATAAAACTGGGATATACTGGCTAAGCTAGGGTCTTGTTTCGCTCTCCCTTGTAATTTTCTTGGATCATTGGTATTCCTCGACAAACCCTAACGGCCGAACGGCCCGGTGCAAACGATCGGCATTTCGCCCGTGTTACGATGGAGGGATTCGAAACGATTTCTAAGAAAGATCGTTACTACGCCACCGAAGGTCTCGAAAAGTTCCTCCGTTTAAGGGTGGAGTCCGTATCGAGTTACCTCGATTACTTTCGGGCAACATCTGCATGAAATATATCAGCTGTGGTGAGGAGCACTTTACGCGGAAGTGGGAGCAGTCGTAAAATACAGCGCGCACGGTAAACGAGACCGATACGTCTCTTAAAATTGCGGAATCGGCGAGGGACATTTTACAAATGGCTCCGAAGCCATGCAGTAGTACGTTATGGCGCGCCACCTTTTATAGACGATAGACCGTCGTCGATCGTCGTCTAAATATTTGTCTAAACTTTGCTGCCAATCGACGCTTTTCGCGTCCAATGGGTTAAAGTTTCAAAAAAAATTTGTTGACCGATGATCGTTGTCAAAATATCTTTTTCTTTACGCTTTAATTTAATGACTTTTATAGATTTTAAATAACAGACTAATAATAGTTCCAGATAAAGGCTATTGCCATTTTCAATCAAGCACCGATAAGGTCCAACGTTCGATGTCTCTGTTCAATAACCACCGTTGGACCTATACACCAAAATAAACTATAGCAAGTTAGTGGCCAATTTGGAATAGTTTGACCTACTCTAATAAAGCGCTCTAACGTACTTCGGCAGCCTTAATCTCGTTTACTTCGGCTGCCATCGGGGGTGCCACTGTTACTTTGGTGCACTGTGTCGTAATTTGGCGGGCTTTAGCGCATTCCGTCACACTCCGGCATATTTGGCTTAAAAGCATATTCTGGCGCAATACGTAATGGCCGTAGCAGTGGCAATAAACTGACATATACTTCACTTTACTTTTCCGTGTTAACTTTAAATTTACTTACTTTACATTTCCTATGCATATAATAAGAATTTGCAACAATAAAAGTAATATCAACCATTTCTATGTACAGTGTAGTTATAATACATACAATACAGGATGTTTATAAAGTATGACCCCAACACATTTTGAAATGCTCTACTCCAATCTTTTGAAAAGTATAGTCTTTTAAAATAATTAAATACGTATTTCACGGTTTTTCATAATTTTGAACCGTTTCTTCGAAATGTAAGGAATGAAAATAGATACCCTGTATATTAAATAACATTTTTCTTACTAGTAAAAAAGATCCCTTTTTGTCGATCACTTCCCCTTAAACGTTATTATGATGCAACGAATTTCTATCTTTCTTTTGCAATACGCACGCAATCAGCCGACCCTTTTTCTGATCCCTCGTTCCGTTTCTGTCTGCGCAATTTTGCGTTTCCAGAAAAATGATTTTTCCAGAGAAACGCTTCAATGAGGGTGGTCCACGTACGCAGATATTATGAAATACACACATTACATGTATAAATAACACCAGGGTACTTTTATGAGCCGCATAAATCACATTCTAGGCCAATTATAGGATTAATATTTATAGCTTGCACACGCTATGCATTCACCCAGCCGTGTGTGCTAAGTTAGCCTCCACACATTAAAATTCGGTAGTTCTGATATGAATTGCCATTTTATTTTGAAGAGATAAAGATTTCTCTGTAGTTTAGAAAAAGAGTTCTTTTGACGGTCGGAAATTTGAAAAATGGGGTGCTAACTTCTTATCGAAATTTCAGATCGAATAATTTTGAACGGCTCAACAGCTTCATTTTGCGATTATCTAAAGTTCCTGAAGCATAAAAAAAATTTTGATTAATTAAAAAAGAATTAAAAATTGTTAAAAATTTGATTTTAAAATACAATAGTTCTGAGATGTTTCTGTTGTTATTTTACTTATTTCAAAGAGTTATCGACAAATAAAAAAATTTAGATCAAAAATTAAAGAATTATAGATAAGAATTATAAACGAAACAAAATTAGTTAAAAATGACATGTTATCTAATCGCTTTGACTTGTAAGACTTTTCATCAAAACTTGTTGAAAACTATTCAAAAATGTAATTAGAACTATTCGGAACTCCAAAAAATTTTTCGACCACGGAACCTTAGAAAATTTTGCGGTCACCCTTCTAGTATGTGACAGTACCTTGCAAATCGTTGATCGCTTTCACTTGTAAGAATTTTCGCTAAAACTCGTCGAAAACTACTCAAAAATGCAGTTAAAACTATTCGGAACTCCAAACCGTTAATCAACAGAACTCTTTTTCTAAACTACAAAGAACTCTTTATCTCTTCAAAATAAAACGGGAACTTAAATCAGAATTACCGAATTTTAATGTGTGGGCTAATTTAACACACGCCACTTAGCCCGTGTACTATACCTATTTAAATTATATTTGGGACGAATTTAACGATTGTATCATTATCTTTTTGTGTTTTTAAAGTGTCGAAGTTTTTAAAATTACGGTATACTTAAAATAATGTTTATCATTATCCTATCTAAAAAAGGAGATGTTCCTATCTAAAAAAGGAGATGTTAAATCAAATCGAATTTATTGTTGCCGCTTTTCCGAGATGCTGATTGGCTGTCTTGCTATCTCGTTGTTAAGTGCGTTGTGACTTTCTTCACTTCGTGTCATTTTCAGCTGTCAAACTACTTCGTGTCATTTTCAGCTGTCAAACTGTCACTTTTGATAGTTGATTAAAATAATTACAAAAAATCAGGGAAAAAGAAAAAAGAGCCAAATAAAAAATATACGAGAGGAAGAGAGAGAGAGAGAGAGAGAGAGAGAGAGAGAGAGAGAGAGAGAGAGAGATATAATCTAGAGATAGATGATAGATAGAGAGATAGAGAAGTAGAAGGTATGCTAGGAGAGATAGAGAGAATATAACGATAAATAGCTAGAGAGATAGAGCTTAGAGAGAGAGATGAAGAGGAGAGAGATCTGAAGTCGCGTCTATTCTCTCTCTCGTCTGCTCTCTCTCTCTCTCTCGGCTCTCTCTCTCTCCCTCGCGCTCTCTCTCGTTCTCTCTCTCTCTCTCTCTCCTCTCTCTCTCTCTCGCCGATTCTCATCTCTCTCTCTCGCTCTCTTCTCTCTCTCTCTCTCTCTCTCTCTCTCTCTCTCTCTCTCTCTTCTCTCTCTCTCTCTCTCTCTCTCTCTCTCTCTCTATCTCCTCCTCTCTCTCTCTCTCTCCTCTTCCTAATCGTTCTCTCTCTCTCTGTCTCTCTCTTCTCTCATCCTCTCTCTCTCTCTCCTCTCTCTCTCTCTCTCTCGTCTCTCTTCTCTCTCTCGCTCTCCTCTCCTCTCTCTCTCTCTCTCTCTCTCTTCTCTCTCTTAGTCTCTCGTCTCTCTCTCTCTCTCTCTCTCTACTCTCTCTCATCCTCATCTCTCTCTCTCTCTCTCTCTCTCTCTTCTCTCTGCTCTCTTCTCGCCGTCTCTCTCTCTCCTCTCTCGTCCACTCTCCTCCGTCTCTCTCTCTCTCTCTCTTCTCTTCTCTATCTCTCTTCTCTCTCTCTCTGCTCTCCTTCTCTCTTCTCTCTCTCTCTCTCTCTCTACGTCTCATCTCTCTCTCTCTCTCGCGTCTCTCTGCTCTTTCTCTCTCTCTCTCTCTCTCCGCTCTCTCTCTCTTCTCTACTCATCTCTCCTCTCCTCTCTCTCGCTCTCTCTCTCTCTCTCTCCTCTCTTCGTCTCTCTCTGCTCGTCTCTCTTTCTCTCTCTCTGTCTCTCTTCCTCTCCTTTCCTTCCTGCCTATTCCTCCCCCATCTTGTCATCGATACTCTCATCTCTCACATCTCTTTTTTCGCTTTTCCGCGATGCCGATATTTCCTGGATTCGGTACCATAATTTTCTCAAAAGTTCAGGTGACATAATTAATTAAAAACATTTTTTAAACAATTATTTTGCCCGAAAAACTTGAATTTCTAAGGCTACACGTCAAGTGCTAATGCGAATATCGACAGATCTTTTTATTTTAACGTAATTCTCATATTAGTTCGGGACGCGTACAATATGTTTCTATAAAGTCAGGTGATATAATTAATTAAAACATTTTTTAAACAATTATTTTGCCCGAAAAACTTGAATTTCTAAGGATACACGTCAAGTGCTAATCGAATATCGACAGATCTATTTATTTGAACGCAATTCTCATATAGATCGGGACGCGTACAATATGTTTCTATAGAGTTCAGGTGATATAATTAATAAAAACATTTTTTATAAACAATTATTTTTTGCCCGAAAACTTGAATTTCTAAGGCTACACGTCAAGTTCTAATCGAATATCGACAGATCTTTTTATTTTAAACGTAATTCTCATATAGTTCGGGACGCGTACAATATGTTTCTATAGAGTTCAGGTGATATAATTAATAACAACATTTTTTAAACAATTATTTTGCTCTAAAAACTTGAATTTCTAAGGCTACACGTCAAGTGCTAATCGAATATCGACAGATCTTTTCATTTTAACGTAATTCTCATATAGTTCGGGACGCGTACAATATGTTTCTATAAAGTTCAGGTGATATAATTAATTAGAACATTTTTTAAACAATTATTTTGCCCGAAAAACTTGAATTTCTAAGGCTACACGTCAAGTGCTAATCGAATATCGACAGATCTATTTATTTTAACGTAATTCTCATATAGTTCGGGACGCGTACAATATGTTTCTATAGAGTTCAGGTGTTATAATTAATTAAAACATTTTTTAAACAATTATTATGTTCGAAAAACTTGAATTTCTAAGGTTACACATCAAGTGCTAATCGAATATCGACAGATCTATTTATTTTAACGCAATTTTCATATAGATCGGGACGCGTACAATATGTTTCTATAAAGTTCAGGTGATATAATTAATTAGAACATTTTTTAAACAATTATTTTGCCCGAAAAACTTGAATTTCTAAGGTTACACGTCAAGTGCTAATCGAATATCGACAGATCTATTTATTTTAACGTATATCTCATATAGTTCGGGACGCGTACAATATGTTTCTATAGAGTTCAGGTGTTATAATTAATTAAAACATTTTTTAAACAATTATTTTGCCCAAAAAACTTGAATTTCTAAGGCTACACGTCAAGTGCTAATCGAATATCGACAGATCTATTTATTTTAACGCAATTTTCATATAGTTCGGGACGCGTACAATATGTTTCTATAAAGTTCAGGTGTTATAATTAATTAGAACATTTTTTAAACAATTATTTTGCCCGAAAAACTTGAATTTCTAAAGCTACACGTCAAGTGCTAATCGAATATCGACAGATCTATTTATTTTAACGTAATTCTCATATAGTTCGGGACGCGTACAATATGTTTCTATAGAGTTTAGGTGTTATAATTAATTAAAACATTTTTTAAACAATTATTATGTTCGAAAAACTTGAATTTCTAAGGCTACACGTCAAGTGCTAATCGAAAATCGACAGATCTATTTATTTTAACGTAATTCTCATATAGTCCGGGACGCGTACAATATGTTTCTATAAAG